>NC_139023.1:10847247-11279389 GCF_964662115.1 Mustela nivalis
CGTTGGGTTAGAGATAAGAAGCAAACATAAAGCAAGTCAAAGGGAACAGTGAGAAACAAACAAGGGGAAGAGAATCCTACTAGAAGGGTCAGTCAGATGGCGCCGGCTGTGAGATGGTATTTGAGCAGAGACCCGAGGACGTGCTGGAGGGAGCCGTGGAGAGATGTGAGGGGATCATCCCAAGCAAGGCCAACTAGCAAGGGCCAAGTCTCTGCGACAAGCACCTGCTTGACATGGTCAAGAAATAGCCGGGGCTAGTCTGCTGCGAATGAGCAAGGGAGAGAGGCCATAAGACGGGAAGGTGGAGGTCATGGAGTGGTGAGGTCTTGTCTCTTGCCTCCCACTGAAATGAGAGACAGAAGACCGGATTACCCTTCCTTAACGCCACTGAAGAGGTCAGTCCCTCGCTTCCAGCTGGGATGCAGCGCAAGGCAGGAAAGGACTACATGACACGAATCCCAGTGCCAAGGAGGGAAGAGACGAGACCTGATGAGCATCCGCCTGCTTGGAAGTCTGCTCCAAGATCATAACATGGGGCTCTTGCAATTTTTTATCTGAAAACACTGCTAATAGCAGGGTGAGGTTCGTGATTTCCTTCAGTCTAAATGCAGTAACCTCCTATTTTCCCATCAGGTGAAACAGAAATGCTAGTCTAAATTCAGCCTAATCACGGTGCTAATAATAGCACAAACGTGAAGAGCATCTCCGAGCTAGAGATCCCCAAATTCTGCTTCTGAATCGAGCTTTGTTACATGCCCTTCAGGTTCAGGTTGATCCTCGTCCTGCGGAGAGCAAACTTGAAGGCACAGACACGACACCAGAGCTGGAACTTAGAACAAACAACTACTGAGCACCGACCAGGCAAATGTGCTGCTCGCAGTAACCTCAGCTTTCCAGTTGCTGTATTTTTAGCAGCCACTTCTGAGAAACTCATTTTTCCACATTGAAGCTACTGAACAATTTTCCAACAGAACTTGCACAAAATTTCATCAGCTAATTTGTTTACATCTCACAGATTTATCCCCTTCTTTCCTCCCCCCTCCCTCTCTTACTTCCCTTTCTCTTACAATCTTTTTTTTTTTTTTAGATTTTATTTATTTATTTGAAAGAGAGAAAGATCACAAGTCGGCAGAGAAGCAGGCAGAGAGAGAGGAGGGGGAAGCAGGCTCCCTGCTGAGCAGAGAGCCCGATGTGGGACTCGATCCCAGGACCCTGAGATCATGACCTGAGCTGAAGGCAGAGGCTTTAACCCACTGAGACACCCAGGCGTCCCAACCCTTCATTTCTCTTATTAATCATAGTTACATCCTGGGCCTAAATGGTCTCCTTTACGTATGAAGTCTCTCACTACTTTAGCGAAAGAAAGACCTTTTACTGTGTTTAATTTTAATGGCAAGTTGGGTACAAAAGTACATCTGTTTGGAGCCGTCTTAAGATTGCATTGCAGCTCAAGTCCTCCTGGTGAATTCTCTTTCTAGTGAGATGCTTTCGTGGTCATTGCTGCAAAAGAGAGGAAGAATATTTTTTCCTTCCGGATGGATGTCAGTCAAGGAGCTACATGGGAACTCCTGCCACTTCATGTCACAGCCTAGCACACCCGGTCCTCGTCGTCCCAGACTTGCTGGGATATGAAGACTCCATTTACTGTTTGTTCATCACTATGGGGAAAAAGACAATGTAAGGGAAATTTAAAATGTGATGATGTCACCAAGCACTTTTAAATCCCTCCACTTCTTCAGGTACTTAGTTCCTATTCTACACTGAAATCTAATCCGAGGCAAGCAAATCTCTCTTCTTGCACCCTTCCTGGACTTTCTTAGGAAGCTTCATCTATGAGGTATTTGCTGAGCAATACTGTGTGCCAGGTCGTTTTCTAGGTGCTGGACATACAGCAGTAAACAGAAAAAGGTAAAAATCCCTGTGATTGCTTCCAGTGGAGAGAAACACACTTTATAAAATTTAAATAAGTGAAATACATAGCTTGGAAAATTGTGATAAATGCTACGGAGAAACGGAAGCCAGGAAAGGAGAGTAAGAGGGCCTGGGGGTTACGGAATGAGCCGTTTTACATAGGTGGTCAGGGAAGGTTTCACGGAAAAGATTCACTCGAACAAACGGAAAGATTCAAACCCGTGAAGAATCCTTTCAGGAAGCGTTGTCATTTCTTCTCTAAAGACATATTCTCCTTGGTGAGTTTAAGGAAATATATTTAAAGCCTTGCGGATTTCACCTTACACAAATTCAAATATGTTAGCTTAAAGATGATCACTCTCACCCTTATTATCTAACATTGTTTTGGAGGAGACAGTAGCCGGTGAAATCCGCCAATAGAAACTAGATTTAAAAATAGCAAATGAGGAGGTAAACATCACAATTTGTAGATTCATAGACTTAGTATATCAACTGTTTCAACATAAAGGCATGGGGTTGGGGAACCAATTACAACTAAAAGAATTCAGCAATGTGACCAGTTACAAATGTACCCACGTCGTCTTCCTATCTATTTTTTTTAAGATTTTATTTATTTATTTGTCAGAGAGAGAGAGCGAGCACAGGCAGACAGAGTGGCAGGCAGAGTCAGAGGGAGAAGCAGGCTCCCTGCGGAGCAAGGAGCCCTGCGGAGCAAGGAGCCCGATGTGGGACTCGATCCCAGGACACTGGGATCATGACCTGAGCCGAAGGCAGCTGCTTAATCAACTGAGCCACCCAGGCGTCCCTTCCTATCTATTAATACAAACAACAACCAGTTTAAAAATGTAAAGGAAGATAAATCCCATTTATATTAAAGCAAAAGATGGCAAAATACTTAGGAATATATTTGACAAAAAATGAGAACTATGAAGGAAATTTTGAAACACCACCAAGGAGTACAAACAATGACCTTTAACACATGAAAATGAATAGTAAGCTCATGATTAGGAAGACTGAACATCATGAAGATAGCGATTCTCCCAAACTTAAAAATATATAGATTTAATACAATCCCAATGAAAATACCAATGAATTTTTGTTGGAAAAATAGCTAAGTGCGTTTAAAGTACACATGGATAAAGGAAAAAGCCACAAGGCTTTAGATCTATTTTTATGTTTAAAAATATAAAATTAATAATAAAAGGGGAACAAGTCTACTATATTCATTTTTATTTTGAAACTTCAATTAAAATAGCATGATGCCACTGAATGACAAATGAATTAAACAGAATAGAAGGTCTAGAAACAGACATAAATATAATAGAGGATTTAGTATAAAGGTAACATTGCACATCGCTGGGAGAAAAGATTACCAAGTAAATGGTTTAGGAACAACTAGGTTAGTCATCTATTTCAAAAATGTATGTCGTATCTTTTATATGAAAATAAACTTTTGGTACATTAAAGTTTTAATCTTTAAAAAAGCTCTAGAAACAAGAAAGACTTTTTTAATAGAGTAGGTAGAGTCCTACTAGATATAACACAAAACTGGGAAATCATTAAAAAAACAATAAATTCAAATACATAAAAGTTTTAAATTTCTGCAAGACAAAAACGCTATAAGCAAAATTAAAAAGCACACACATGCAACAGATTTTCAACATGGATAAAAAGTAACATGTGTTGCTGGTGGGAGTATAAAATGGTACCAGCTCTATTGAGAGCAATTTGGTACTATTAAATTTTAAGTGTATATGTATCTTTGACTCAGAAGTCCTTCTAGGATTTTATCCCATATATTTGATACATGTGAGAAAAGACATGTCCAAAGGTATTTATGCAGCATTACTTAAAATATCAAAATATTGGAACAAATGGGATATATCCATATAATGCAGTCTTATGCAAACTTTGAAGAGTAAGACAAATCTATATGTACTGATAAGGAAGGCTCTCCATTCTCTGCAGAAGCAGAGACCCCAAAACCAATGGATTAGGTGTGAGACAATAGATGAATGCTCCTGAAGAGATACAAAGAGAGGGCAAGTAGAGATGGAAAACGGACCTGGATGTGGTCCAGGACTGGAGGCCCTTTCAAAGGATGAGTGGGAACTTTTTAGGTCCAGGAACACAAAGAAAAGGACTCAGTGATAAGTTATTCTTAGTGTGCACCCCCCACTTTGTCTATAGATAGTAACTATCTTACCAACCTGGATAGTCTTAAAATGTCCCTTGAAGAGGAAGTGGAACTCAATGTGGTGACCTTGGACATCCTACATAGAGATGAATAACTAAGGGAAAATTCTGTCTGACCAATGTGGAATTGAGGGGAAAAAGTTGGAAATTTCCATTTTTAAAAAGTAATCGATACCCCCACAACTATTATATATGTCATCCCAAGGAATTTGAACTTACTTCCAATTCCCAAACTTTGTATCAATCATTCTCATTCATGGTGTCTTCCATGAAGAGCACTGTTAAAAACAGCAGTCCTGACGAAACTCATTTATGGTGATGGAAATCAGAATAGCCGCTATCTTTAGGAGTAGGTAGGTCAGGGAGTAGTAGGTCGGGGAGGGCTCATCTGGGAACCTTCCGAAGTACTGAAAATATTCTCTATTTTGATAATTGGTGGTTATTTGCATGTATACATACTTTAAAATGTTTGTTTAAAACTTACAGGCTTGGGGCACCTGGGGGACTCAGTGGGTTAAAGCCACTGCCTTCGGCTCAGGTCGTGATCCCAAGGTTCTGGGATCGAGCCCCGCATCGGACTCTTTGCTCAGCAGGGAGCCTGCTTCCTCCTCTCTCTGCCTGTCTCCCTGCCTACTTGTGATCTCCGTCTGTCAAATAAATAAAATAAAAATCCTTAAAAAACAAAAACTTACAGGCTTACCGTACATAAACTATACCCCAACCTTTAAAAAGTAGCCTGAAATCTCCTTCCATGAAACCACAAGCTACTTGGACATGGGTTCTCCACATTTCTCTCTCTCTCCCATAAAGAATAAAACTCATCATTCAGCAAAATTCCAATGCCAGGTAGTACAAATGCAAAGTCACAAGGAAAACAGAAACACAAATATATTTAGCTGACGGAGAGATCAAAAAAAAAGCAAATAGTGAACTGTGGCTTCATCAAACATTTACAGAACAGTACAGGGCAGAACAAAGTAGCTGATAATCAAGTTATATGTTAAGATTATATTTGCTTTAGGGCAATTTATTTTCAAATTTGTAATTGGTTTTAAAGCCTTCATTTAAATCTAATATTTTGTTAAGAGATTCTGACAAAATTTTGTTTAATTGTGGGTTTAGAAAACTATAATCTTTTAATGATTTTTTTTTAAAATGCTGTTTAAAATTTTTAATTTCCTTTCTGAGATTTTGAATTTGCAATTGCCCTGCTACCCAGGGGCAGCTGCCAAACACTCGAGCTGGACTAAGAAAAGAAAGTTGAATTCTTTTTCACACTGAATTTTCTTCTTTTGCATATATGGAAGTTCTCTCCAGTTTGGAAGGTGTTGTGATTTGCTTTAGTTCTGGGTCTCTGCTTGTTTCTGTCAAAAATACAATAATCCCCACTACCCTATTCTCATTCCCCTCACTTCTCGACAGAAGTAACTTTTGGTGGAAGGGTAAAGAGCAAAGAAAAGTCATAGGCCAAGGATGGCCAAAGTCAATAACCTCCAGGACAAACCCACTAAACTCCCTCCTACCAGAAGCCACAATCTGAGGGGTGTGGGATAAGCAAAGTCGCTGCAAAACAAACTGCTGTGAGACGGAGGGCTGCTGTCAGAAGGAGCTGCATCAGATTCACCCAACTGCACCATAATGTCCATTAGCAATAGTACCTTTCGTAAGAGTCCCATGAATTCTGAGCTCATAGCAACAGAAGGCCAGGAAATAATCAGATTTCAAAGAGAAGAAAGAACTTGGTAATATTAGTAACAATTATTTCCAACTTCATTTTTCTCTTTTACGAAAAAAAAAATGACAAGGAAAACAGAATTTAGTGTAGCCCTGCTAAAATATACATCAACTTGAAGTTGTTTCTATTATTTATGAATCAAAAACTCATGATCAGTTTTTGTATTTTCATCATCTAACCATTTCTGTAAAGACCTTACACCTTTGAATTATGGAAAGGGAATTGAACCTGGATCTAGAATATTTCATTTGAAAATCAGGGCTTTGCATGTAACAATTTATACAAATGTAAGCTATGAGAGAAGCAGCGTTACCAAGTGGGAAGAACAGAGGCTCAGACATAAAAAGATCCTGGTTCAAATCTGAGCAATATCACTTTGACCATGCTAAGTTCTCTGAACTCAAATGCCCCATCTGGGCTGTTGCAAGGATTAAACATTAACCTAAAGAGAGGCCTGATCACTTAACAGGCATCCAATAAATGATAGCTATTATTTTGAAGTTTTCTCCATTTCCTTTAGTCATTTTTCATTCATTTAGTCAATAAGTAGTCATTAATAGACACTCTGTTAGGGTTTAATTGTGAATAAGACATATACAACTCCTATCTTCATGGAGTTGTCATCTAGTAGTGATGGGCACAAACTGAAAATTACAATATAATTTTCTATGTATTGTTAATAGGGAAAGTGTAGGGTCCTAAGAGGACACAGAGGAGAGACACGTAATCCAGACTCAGGTTTGTACTACGGAGGCTCCTTGGAGAAAATGTAATTGAGCTAAAAACTGAAAGACGAATAGGAATTAGCAAATGGAGAAAAGGGAGTACAGGCAATTTTCTACGCAAAGACACATGCAAAGACCCAGGAGCAAGAGATATCACTTTGGTCAAAAAATACCTCAAAATACCTACCAACATGTACTCTTTGTCCTGGGATTAGAACATAAACACTTCTATATAAATTTTTCTGTCCTTTCCTTGTCCACAGACATCACGTCTTTCAGCCTATCATCTGATAAACACCCATTGCAGACCACCGGAGAAAACTTGTTTTCATTTTCAGCCAAAATCCTACCACAACCGATCACATTATCAAGCATAAATTCCTGGTTATGTGGCTCAATAATTCACAACTTATATCCTTATTCCAAACTACTGATACTATAAACATATCAGATTGAATGGTGAGAAACACATATCACTCTCCACGAGTTCAATAATCCAATTAGAAAAATAAAACATACAATAGATTATGCAACAAAATACTATGTGATTAAATATTAATCATAATTGGACCATGAATGTAATAGATTCTGGTTGGGCAATAAATGTCGTAAAAATTTAGACAAGGATAGACCATGTCAAAAATCTTATAAATGCCACTGCAGTTTGGGAATACTTTCTTCACATCATTCAGTGAGGGCCATGGGCTTGTTATATGCAGATACTGATGAGTTCGTTTATTTAGACTTTATCTGAGGGTCTGCTATTATATGCACACAGCAGGTACAAAGGCAAAACGAAGGTCCTTCCCATAGAGATCTTAAATTATTGTTGGCAGAGGAAGCAATAAACAAAACAAAAAATAAAGTGAACACTTTACATATATATTTTATATAGTCTTTGAAACAACTCCATGAAACAAGATTTATCATCCTCCTTTTACAAGAGACAGGGGATGTCGAATAATTTGTCTAAAATCAGACAGTCAGCAAGTAGCACAGCCAGAATTTTAACCTATGTCTATCAGACTATGAAGCTCATGTCCAATGTGAGCCATTCCATTCCACTGCTGGAACTTTCCGTTTCCCTGAACCACAGAGGTTGCTGGAGGCTTCTCTGGCACATGGCTGGTCCTCAAACGGTGTGCCCAGGAATTAGCCAAACGATTCTCATACTCTTTCTTCCCACCAGACTAGGTTGTGAACTATTTCTTACTCCTGCAGTGTTCTTCCTTCTATCTGCATTGCTTTACTTGTGGTTTTGGTTTCCACATCAAAATATATCCATGGGTTCCATTCTACGCAATCCTCTTCTCTGCTCTTAACATCTACAACTAATTCTCCATTCATTTGCCTCATTCGCCCAAAATAGCTGCTAAGTAGCACTGTACTCCCCTTCAAAGGCACGGCACTAATGGGCAAGGTGGCAACTGTGATGTTGGAAGGACTATTGTATTTGGATTTATACATATTAACAATAGCTCCACCATGACGTAATTAAGTGCCTGGCCCTTTTCTACATTATCTCACTTCGTCTTTTCAATAATACTGTAAGTTATTATACAAATTTCCTGTTTTGCAGGTAAGGAATTGAGGTTCAGAGAGGCTAGTTACTTGCTGAAGGCCAGGGTATAGTCAATTCAGGTCTTCCTGTGTGCTTCCTCTACACCATCCTGCGTTCTCCCTAAAACTATAAAAACTATAAAAGTAAAACTCCCTAAAACTATAAAAGTCACAGAAATGTGCATTTGAAAGGACCCCCAGTATCTTTTACAAGATCCCTTCTGGTGCAAAGACATCATGTAGGCACCCTTTCTACAGAACACTTCCCAGTCATCCAGTCTCTTTAAATCCTGGCTTTGTCGCATACAAATTGGGACCTCTGTGAGCCCTGGAAAGGTTCCTCTATCTTATCTATAAAAGGCAACACTACTATTTATTTCGCAGTTATTGTGATGATTTAATGACAAAGTACATAAAGGTCCTTGGAAAACAATAAATCAATTTACAAATGCTCCCTGAACTTCCTTTACACATAAGTTAAAGCTGTAGAAAAATTTTATCTTTGAATTTAAATCATTGTAAATTGATTCTTCTTTATATGCCACTGATTTCATAATGACAGATTTAAACAGAACAATATGTCCACAGCTTTTCCTACCAGGCAAAATTATTTTACATTACCGGTAAAACTGAGCCTGCAATACAAGCTTTCCTCAAACTCTTTTGGAAATGGAGGAAAATAATCAACTTTGAAACTGCTATGAGAAAGTGAATTTCCTCTTAAATGTGAAGTTCTGTAAAATAATTAAAATAGCTTGCAATAGGACAAGCATTAAATTAATTTTGTTATAAGTTTTATTAAAAGTTGTACAGATATTAAAATGCTGATATAACCATAATAGAAAACATTTACTAAGCACTTTCTTGACCATTATTAACTCATTTAGTAAAATTATCCAGTTATAGGAAAATGATAATTTAACAATTAAAGAAAAGTTTAACAATTGAAGGAAAGTTCGTGCCAAAGCTATAAAATAATATAGGCAAGAGAAAAACTACATACATACGTAACCTGACTTTTAATAGAGCTTTTGGTAAATTATTAAACCCAACAACAGAAATGTTACAAAGCACTTCATAGAAACTATAGGTTAAATTTTGTTATCTATAAAACGCCGACATGTATACTCTTTAAAAATTCATCCGTGACTATATTACATCCCTTCATCCATGAAGATGGAAAATAAGGTATCTCCATTTACCTGCTACTTATTTAGCTTTCAAATTATCTTAGTACATTAATCTTAATGTCTGTCATTTCCAGGATTGTTTCTGTGTTTTCTTTTCTTGGCATTCATATTGTTTCCCTTTCTTTTCCAAGGATTTTATTCTAAAAAGCCATAAAAATGTGTGAGCAAATATATACTTGGTGTGCATGCATGCCCACTATATGCATCTTTTTCTAAATTAATATTTCTTTTGATAATGAATATAAATCCAATCAGGACAGAAGGTTCATCCCTTCCTCACCCCCCACTAAGGCAAAAAGGTGGAAATACATCGTGTCTTTTGTATTGCATAAGCCCATCTCACTAAATGAAAACACTTAGTGTTTTACTTACAGCCAATGTCCTTCAAATTGCTTGTGGTGATATGTGTTTTCAGCAATGATGTCTGGAAAATCAAAGAAATCCAGTTTTCCACCTTCTAAGCTTCTTATACCTCTGAATGATGCAGGCTCAAGAGTTGCCAAATGAGATGGGCAAAGGCAGCCAAATAGGGCTTCCTAGCCAATCTAAAAATAGCAGGTGGTGGTGGGCAGATATACCATTTCTCTCTTGCTCTTTTTGTTTTTTTCCCTAGAAGCTAGGTACCATAAACATGGCTTATTCAATAACAAACAGTACAAAAAGAATTATATTCTCTCTTGTCCTAAGATCTAAACATGTGGTCAGTTAGGAAAATTTGTACATTTTGTTTAAAAAGACGTGAAAGTCGGGGCAAAGCTATATTCTGTATTTCTTACAGGAAGGTTTCCATATCCAATTTCCATTTGTTCAGAAAGGAAATCTGACCATAACTTCTGGGATCAAGAATTGCCTTAGCCTCTTTTCTTTCTTGGAACATCTTGAATAATAACTATTAACATTTGTATGTTTTGTAATTTAAGAAGTCTTTCCACTGATTTTGCTATTGGCTTCTTATAAGCTTGTGCCTTGGAAAGGTTCTAGTATTACAATTTGAAAAATGAGAAAACTGAGGCTCACAGAAGTTGCAGCTTGCCCAGAGCTATCCAGACAGATCTGTCTTTGCATTCTTCTTTTGTCACACACACTGACACACACACACACACACATACACACCCCTCCCTAAAGATTCCAACATAATGGAATTTAAGGTTTGAACTTTTAAAGTAACACACATATGTAAGCATGCACAAATATACATACACCAATTATGGGGAAAATGCTACAATTTTTCTTGGATTAGAGGTTCTTTACAAATGCAAAAGTTCTATTAAATATGAAAACATGAAATTACTAATTATTGAGTATAAATGATAAATTTCTTTAAAGAAATTCATTTTTCAAAGTTATCACTTGTGCTTGATTCAGCAGCACATGTACAAAATTATCAGTTACAAAAGAAATTAAATAAGTAGTTATCATGGGCATTTACATTTTGTTTGAAGATGGAGCAAATAAACAGCTCAGAAGGAAATACTAATGTGTAAATTGGTGATCTATATCTCAGAGGTAGGATTACAGATTTTCTTTCTTCTCATATTTTCTGTACATTTCAAATTTCATATAAGCAAGAAAATATGGTCTTAACTGCATTTTCAAAAATAACTTCGACATAAAAGTTTTTTTATAATATACTTTAAGGGAAGAAGGCAGGACACAAAGTTGAATCAATAGTGCCATCTCAATTTGGTAAAAAAGAAAAATGTTTCTTTGTAGATGCAAATATCTAATTCTGGAAGTTTGCTAGGACAGTGTTACTGCTGAACAATGGGATCCAGGAGTTTTCTTCTTATTTGAAACTGTGCAATCTGAAAATTATTCTAATGAGCATATTGTACTTTTATAAAGAAAAGGAAAATGTTTAAGTTTATTATCACTTCCAATGGGAAATTAAGCGGAAGTAAAAATAAATCAACTCAAATTATATAAATCAATGGAAAAATATTAGTATACCCAAATTCTAATTTAAACTTTTGGCTTTATGTCCATTAAGTTAGGTACAGGTATCTCTCAAGAAACAGAAAAGACGTGGGTCATTGCATTTTGTCAATAATCACATCTTAGCTTAAAAAAACCCTAAATGATTACATTTTCAATATGGAACTCAGGATCTGGAGCCCGAATGTAAGCAAAAGCCCCCCAAAGATCACAAACATATACAAATGTATGAATTAGGTCTATATATATACATATATGCACACACATGAGGATATATACACAGTGGCTATGAACAAGGGTGAGGAATTTCTAGGAGACTATATTTTTTCCTTTATAATTTTCTAGATTGTTTAATTTTCCATACTCAACACTGCTCTCGGATCCATGAGATTAGGAATGCCTTTCTCTCCTTTTCCTTGATTACTTTGTTTGCAATAAAATAGAAACTGCAGAACATCAATAGAGACCAAAAGTTTCATTCACTTTCCTTTTGGTTCTTTTTAAATAATATTGAGTATTATCCTGGTATTACCAGTCCTTCTCCACCAAAGAAGGTATTCTTCAATGTCTGAACAGTCCTGAGGTCCTGACCAGGTGTGAAACTAATGCAAGACTATTGCCGGCAACTGAAAACCAAACCCTTGCAGAAGCATCTGGCAACAAATGGGTGGGATGAGGAATTGAGTATTCTGTCCCTTTTACCACTAACCCAGGGCAGAAGTATTAGACGCATAACACTAATCATAACATGCTTTTATTCAGGGGCACCTGAGTGGCTCAGTCGCTTGAGTGTCCAACTCTTGGTGTTGGCTCAGGTTGTGATCTCGGGGGTCATGGGATAGAGCCCCACTACGAGTTCCCCACTCAGCGGGGGGTCTGCTTCAGGATTCTCTCTGTCCCTCCCTCAAGCTCTCTCTCTTTCAATAAATGATTTTTTTTAAAAATTAATATTCTCTTATTCAAATAAGAGAAGAGTAATAGGCTTCTAACTTGTACAAAAATAGAAAGAACAAGGGCAATTTGTAAACAAACAAGCTTTCTTATAGATACTGAGAGTTCTGTTCTACAACCTCTGTTGTAGGAAGGAACACAAAGATCCTTATGGATCTTGCTTGAAAACAATACATAAAGCCATAGCCCATTAATCTCATCTACTTCCCAAGAGAAGGACGGTCTCTTGGTGCTAGGGAAGTATCTAGTATCAATTTCTCCTGAGAGTCTTCTATAACAAATATTTATCATTTTTATAATCTGGATACAATAAAGCTGAGTTACTTTCATATTTTACAATGAGAACTTTTATATTCACACATGAAAAATTATAATTTTCTGAAACATTAATAAAGATACGAAAAATGTTTATATTCAACATCACTCAAAAAATTAAAATACAGAAAATAAAAAATAAAGGAAAATGCTAAGAATTTAGGTAGCAATCTAATCTTCCTTAGGTAGCTTCAAAGATCCTCAAGGGAAAAAATAATTCCTAGCCACTTAAATGTTCCTTCATCAGTCCCAGGTATATGGTATGAGATTAATAAAATATTTGCAGAATAAGTAACTTTTAAATATTAAATGAATTGCCTAATTTCTAATTTTCATACCAAAGACATTCTCTCAAGGACTTCAACTAGCACTCCAGTCCAACTCACCAGAGGCAACTACAATGAAGAGTTTGGTGACTCTTTCTCTGCACAAACATACACCATACACACATACCACATATATGTGTATTAGGTGAATACATGTTAGGGATATAGAGAGAGAGGTACATACTAGCTATAAAACTAGATGCATATAGATATAGACCTATCTCTGTAACTACCCATCCATCCACCCAACTACTGAGAGGGAGAGAAAGGTGATCATACTATAACTATGCCACTTAAAAAATACAGTGGATATAGTCATTCAGTTTTAACAACTCCACAAACTTTTCAATTTTCCAGGTGCTTTCAGTCACCAAGACACCAAATGAAAAGAGATAATAGTAATGGCTAACATTTTTTGAGAACTGTTCTAAATGCTTTATATATAACTACTATACATACACTATATTTATATTATATATATATAACTACTATATAACTATAGCCATTAAAATTACACAACTTTATAGGTGCATACTATTACTTGTGTCCCTCTTATAGATAAGGAAATTAAAATACGTTACTTGCTCAAGTTTATAATGACTTGCCCAAAACTAGACAATAAATGGCAGGGCCAGGATTTGAAGCTACCACTCTGTCTTTGAAGCCTGTATTCTTTCTTCCTTTTTTTTAGTTAAGATTTTATTTATTTATTTGACAGAACTAAAGAGTACAAACAGGGGGAGCAGTAGAGGCAGAGGGAGAAGCAGACTCCCCATTGAGAAGGGAGCCCAATGCAGGGCCTGATCCCAGGACCCCGGGATCCTGACCTGAGCCAAAGGCAGACACTTAACAGACTTAGTCACCCAGGTGACTCTGGAGCCTATATTCTTAACCAACAGTGACTCTGTGATGTTAAAAATATTACAGATAAATTCTGTTGGCATATACCAGATGTAAACACAACAGAACAAGTGTTTCAGTGTGCATGCTTTTTACAATTTTATCAGAAACTTCTATGAAGTGCCTTCAAAGAAACCATACCAAGAGGTTACATATTGTTTAGAGTCTGCCATTATTCCGAACACTTGCATTAGCAAAAAAAGTATGAATTTGTTCACATATATTTCATAAACTTACCAAGAAAAGAGATCTAAGTGTCTTACTATTACCTTCTTTTATGTCCCAAAGCAGCTTTTTTCCAGTTTTACTATCCATTTTATTCACTTAACTGTCACTAAATGATTTATGGTCGGTCATAAAACAAACAAACACATTATATCCAGTCACAAAAAAAGAACCTGAATCATACTTTTTAAATACCTGACTCAGACTCTAAACTCAGTTCTAAGAGTGTTGTTTTGTTTTGTTTTTATTTTTTTTTTAATTTTTTATAAACATATATTTTTATCCCCAGGGGTACAGGTCTGTGAATCACCAGGTTTACACACTTCACAGCACTCACCAAAGCACATACCCTCCCCAATGTCCATAATCCCACCCCCTTCTCCCTAACCCCCTACCCCCAGCAACCCTCAGTTTGTTTTGTGAGATTAAGAGTCACTTATGGTTTGTCTCCCTCCCAATTCCATCTTGTTTCATTGATTCTTCTTCTACCCACTTAAGCCCCCATGTTGCATCACCACTTCCTCATATCAGGGAGATCATATGATGGTTGTCTTTCTCTGCTTGACTTATTTCTCTAAGCATGATAAGCTCTAGTTCCATCCATGTTGTCGCAAATGGCAAGATTTCATTTCTTTTGATGGTTTGTTTTGTTTTTTAAGATTTTAATTACTTATTTGACAGAAAGAGAGACAGCAAGAGTGGGAACACAAGCAGGGGGAGTGGGAGAGGGAGAAGCAGGCTTCCTGCTGAGAATGGAGCCTGATGCCCATGCCAGGCTTGGTCCCAGGATCCTGAGATCATGACCTGAGCCTAAGGCAGACACTTAATGACTGAGCCACCCAGGGTGTCCCTCTAAGAGTGTTTTGAATAATAAAAGAATCTTTGAAATAAACATATAGTCTCTCAAGGTAACTATTCTGAAGAAGACAATATTCAATTGTCTGTTTAAGGTCAGTCTGTTAAGTTAGTTATCATACTTAACAGTTTCATTTCATTAACCAGTCCAGCAACCAGTCCATGTCAGCCATCAGCAAAATAATAACTTATGCCCATATTGGCTATCCTGTTCCCAAGCCAGATCTGATAGCTAATATTCTAAGCACCATAAACATAACAAAATAGCATCTCTGTGCCAAGTGGAACGAAAATTGTTTTATAACATTAACTAATTTCCTAATTTACTCTTTAAACATAAAGTGATTCCACTATAGCTGACCATAACAGCAAGGACAAAATGGCAGTTTTAAGAGATGCTTTACCTTCGAATGAACCTTTTTGGTTTTAAACAAGCAATGATGGTAAAAACAGTGCCTACGTACACATATAGATATATTCGGTATCACCAAACACCAGCATCACCACCAACATTTTGAAGTGATGCCAATTAACATGAAGAGGTCATATATCTTGGGGCACCTGGGTGGCCCAGTTAGTTGAGCAACCAACTCCTGATTTTGTCTCAGGTCATGACCCCAGGGTTGTGAGATCCAGCCTGCATCAGGCTCTGTGCTCAGTGTGAAGTCTGATGGAGAGGACCTCTCTCTCTGCACCCCCCGTGCCCCTCCCCCACGCAAGTCTGCATGTACGCGCTCTCTCTCAAACAAAGTCTTTAAAAAAATGTAATACAGGGGCGCCTGGGTGGCTCAGTGGGTTAAAGCCTCTGCCTCGGCTCAGGTCATGATCCCAGGGTCCTGGGATGGAGCCCCACATCAGGCGCTCTGCTCAGCAGGGAGCCTGCTTCCTCCTCTCTCTCTGCCTGCTTCTCTGCCTGCTTGTGATCTTTGTCTGTCAAATAAATAAATAAAATCTTTTAAAAAAATGTAATACATCGCAGAAGGGTCAATCAAAGATTAGGTTTTGACTACTTCTGTTACCCATTCGCTTTCTTGGTTTTCGTTTTGTTAAATACATCTTTCTTCCTGGAAAAATAAACATCTGAGTTCCATGTAGTTCCATAGAATAGTGAAAATATATTTGTATTTTTGTATATTTGTATATACAGTATTTGTATATACAATTGCCAAATAAATGGTAAACAGTTTGGCAAGACAGCCCTCAATATAAAGTCTAATGAGTGAACATTAGAAAATTAAATTCCTTGTCAACCTTAAGCATAATTATCTAACTAAGTACTGTTCCACAAAAAATAACAACTGGTATTCCTCAATCAAATACTCAGAGAAGTAGCACGGAGTTGTATGGTGGACTTTATGGTAAAATAATTCTAAAAGGCCTTTTGATTGCTTATATTTAATCCAGAAGCACATTTCTTCCCCCCAACATTTGAACACATAAAATATCATTCAGTGAAGTATTTATTAATCGATTATGCTTTTGCTCTGGCAATAAAAAAGACCTCTCAAGAACTCCTTTTCCAAAGACTCACCATCAAAATAATTTTGCTTGGATTATAGCCAGAGAAGAGGAAAGAATCAAGTATATAATGACCTCATGTGGTAAATGACTATAACTACTGTTTAACTTAATCATGGGCTTTATTAAATTACTTTTGTTATCAAATTTTTATTTTTAAATTGCTATTAGAAACAGGCATTAAATACTACCCAGAATTAAGGTAGAAAAGAAAAATAACTTTAGATATACAGAGCACAGGGTGAAAAAAAAAAAAAAAAAGCAGAGGTAAAAATTGTCACTATTGACTAAATAAAGTGAACCTACATGCTAGAGTCAAATATTTGGATTCTTGTTTCAGATTTTTTAATTTTTGTAGGATCTTGAGAAATCCCTTAGCCTCTCACATCCATGAAATGATGATAAATTCTGTCTCCTACAGACTTGTGAGTCTAGAAGATGGTTATATGAAAGGATTTTATAATACATTATATACGATAATTTTATCTTACTTATGGTATTTCTATTCCACATATAAAAGTTTTTAATCTCTTCATAAAACTAAACCAAAACCCCAAGTACAATTTCCTAGTTTGACTTCTAATTGTCACCTTTTATTCTAGTGTAATGGATACTGATTGGTATAATATTTTTCATATACTAGGCATAGAACTAGTATTAAATAAAGTCAAAGGATAGCCATATTGCTAAGAAACTTCCTTGAGGATGGTCTTAATTCTTAAAAATTTAAAAAAAAAAAAAAAAACGCACACTTCAATATTTATCAATTTAAAATCTGCCAAAGCAGAACTTAGGTGTTAATTTTTTGTGAAATCCCTGAACCAAATCCACATCTTCATTGATATATTCTGAGAACAGCAATATCATAGTCAGAATTTATAACTCTGGGGACCGAGTGGTTCAGTCAGTTAAGTGTCCGACTCTGGATCTCAGCTCATTTTGATCTCAATGTCATGAATTTCAAGCCCCATACTGGGTTCCAACACTGGGTGTGGAGCCCACTTAAAGAAAAAAAAAAAAAAAAAAGGGACGCCTGGGTGGCTCAGTCGGTTAAGCTGCTGCCTTCAGCTCAGCTCATAATCCCAGGGTCCTGGGATGGAGTCCCACATTGGGCTCCTTGTCCAGCAGGGAGCCTGCTTCTCTCTCGGCCTCTGCCTGCTACTCTGCCTGCTTGTGCTCTCTCTCTCCCTGACAAATAAATAAATAAAATCTTAAAAAAAAGGGGGGGGGGGCGCCTGGGTGGCTCAGTGGGTTAAAGCCTCTGCCTTCAGTTCAGGTCATGATCCCAGTGTCCTGGGATCGAGCCCCGCATCGGGCTCTCCACTCAAAGAAGAGCCTGCTTCCTCCTCTCTCTCTTTCTCTGCCTGCCTCTCTGCCTACTTGTGATCTCTGTCAAATAAATAAACAAAATCTTAAAAAAAAAAAAAAGAAGAAGAAAATTATATAAGTCAATAAACATACAATTATAGAGTTGCAGCCACAATAATCTAAAAAATGGTGGGTGGAGGTTGGTGGAGAAGAAAGAAATTCTTTGGGAGATAAATTCTGCTTTCTGTACCATGTATCCCCACCAATTTTTCACCCTTTGGGGGATTAATAATTCAAACTGCACTTAAAACTAACTTATAACATGACAGCAACAACAAAAACCTCTAGGGAACCTTCAGAACACATAGACATGTCATCTGCATGTAACAGACTAGAGTCCTGGAAGATGCAACCTCCTCATTCCTCTCATTTGATATAACTTATACAACGCAAAATAGCCTGATGCATAATTCACGTTTTCAAAATGACAACCTCTGTACAGAAAGTGTTAAGTAAATTAGAATGTTTTTGCCTGAGATGGTAATGCTTAAGTATTGACTTGTATGGCATACTTGTTTAGTGTATTTTGGTGTAGACAAAGTCTTTGTACCAAGAGAGCAAAAAGGGTGATTGCATGTAAAGTGATATCTTTCCAAGACATATTATGGCAAAAAGTTATTAACTAAACAGTTCTTACAGGGGAAGACTGGATTTGGCATTACTAATCTCAGTACTAATACGCTTTATAATTAATGGCAACATTGTAAGGAACTACACAGGATCAGGAAAAAAATTAATTCAACTAACTGAGGATGAGAAAAGTTTTCGTTGTACAAATAAATACTTAAAATAAAAAAAAACTTTATTAGGATATAGCCTTAAAAACTCTCCAAAGTATTACTAATCCTAAGTAGCTCAGGCCTCTAGGAAACATAAAATTACCCAATTTCAGGACTTAACATAAAGCTAATCAAGACAGTATGGCAAAAGGACAGACAAATAGATCAATGTATACATAGTCAACTGATCTTCAACAAAGGAGCGAAGTGAAGCAAAGATTACCTTTCCAACAAATGGTGCTGGAACAACTGGACATCCAGAAACAAAAAAAGGAATCTAGATGTTGACTCTATGCCCTTCACAAAAATTAACTCAAAATGGATCAGAGACCTAAATGTAAAATGTAGTTCTAAAACTTTTAGAAGATAACACAGGAGAACCCCTAGATGACCTTGGGTATGGCAACGACTTTTTAGAAACAAGATACAGGACCAAAAAAAAAAAACAAAAAAAACAAAACCCCAAAACAACAACAACAACAAGAAACGACATAAGATGTAATGCACAAGAGAAATACTAAGATGGACTTAATTAAAATTAAAAATTTCTGTTCTAAAAAAAAAAAAAAATTCTGTTCTGTGAAAAACAATGTCAAGAGGTAAGATAAACAATGGACTGGGAGAAAATATTTCCAAATGTCACATTTGATGAAGGACTGTTATCTGAACCTGTGTTGCTGGAGCGGAGGGGGTTGGGAGGGCTGGGGGGGCTGGGGATGGACATTGGGGAGGGATGTGCTGTGGTGAGCGCTGTGAAGTGTGTAAGACCTATACCCTTGGAACAAAAAATACCTTATATGTTAATAAAAAAATTAAAATATGAAGGACTGTTATCTGAAGTATACAAAGAACTCTTAAAACTCAGTAAGAAAATAAACCCAATTGGGTGGCTCAGTTGGTTAAGCAGCTGCCTTCGGCTCAGGTCATGATCCCAGCATCCTGGGATCGAGTCCCACATCGGGCTACTTGCTCTGCAGGGAGCCTGCTTCTCCCTCTGACTCTGCCTTCCACTCTGTCTGCCTGTGCTCGCTCTCACTCTCTCTCTCTCTTACAAATAAATAAATAAAATCTTTAAAAAAAAAAAAAATGGGCCAAAGAAAAAGACACCTCACTAAAGATATACAGTTGGCAAATAAACATTTAAAAAGATGGTTAATATCATGTCATTAGGAAACTGCAAATTAAAATGAGATATAATATACCTATTAGAATGGCCAAAATCCAAACCACTGACAATATCAAGTACTGGCAAGGTTGTGAAGCAACAGGAACTCATATTCGTTACTAGTAAGACAGCAAAATGATACAACCATTTTGGGAGACAGTTATGAAATTTCTTAAAAACCTAAACACACTTTTTTTTTTTAAGATTTTACTTATTTATTTGACACAGAGAGAGACTACAAGTAGGCAGAGAGGCAGGCAGAGAGAAAGCAGGGGATGCAGGGTCCCCGCTGAGCAATGAACCCGATGTGGGGCTCGATCCCAGGACCCTGAGATCATGACCCGAGCTGAAGGCAGAGGTTTAACCCACTGAGCCACCCAGATGCCCCCCTCTTATCAAGCAATCTAGCAATTGTACTCCTTGGTATTCACCCAAGTGACCTGAAAACTTTTGTCCACGCAAAAATCTACACACATGTTTATAGCAGTTTTATTCATAACTGCCAAAACTTGGAAGCAACTAAGATGTCCTTCAGCAGGGGAGTGGATAACTACAGTTTATGGAGACAATGGATAATTCAGTGCTTAAAAAAAAAGAACAAGCTATCAAGCCATGAAAAGAAGCCATGGAGGAAACTAAATGTAAATTACTAAGTAGAAGCCAATCTGAAAAGGCTACATACTAAATGCTTCCAACTAAACAATGTTCTAGAAAATGCAAAGCTATATAGACAATTAAAAGATTAGTGGTAGCCAGAGGTTGGGTGGGGGTGATGAACAGAGCAAAGTGGATTTGGGGGGCTATAAAACTATTTTGTATGATACTACAGTGGTGGATATATGTCATTATTCATTTGTCAAAACCCACAAATGCACAACACCGAATAAACCTTAATGTAAACTGTGGACTTTGAGTGATGATCTGTTGATGTAGGTTCCTTGATTAAAACAAGTGTACCACTCTGGTGGAGGATGTTGATGGTGAAAAAGGCTATACAAATATGGGAGAAAAGAGTATATGGAAATTGTACTTCCTACATAATTTTACTGTGAACCTAAAACTGCTCCAAAAAATAAAGTATTTTTTAAAAAGTAAAAAAGAGAGAGAGAGAGACTGGTAAAATCCAAGTAAGTTCTGTAATCTGGTTTAGCATTTCTGAAGGTAATAAAATTTATATATCTCTATAAAAAATACTTTGGGACTTTGTCCTTTAAAATAAGACACACCTGGGATGCCTGGGTGGCTCAGTCAGTTAGGCCACTGCCTTCCGCTCTGGTCATGATCCCAGGGTCCTGGAATAGAGTCCCACATTGGGCTCCTTGCTGGGCGGGGAGCCTGCTTCTCTCTCTGCCTCTGCCTGTCACTCTGCCTGTTTGTGCGTTCTCGCGCTCTCTCTCTGAGAAATAAATAAACAAACAAAATCTTAAAAAATAAAAATAAAAATAGAATAAAAATAAAATAAGACACACCTAATTTCTAGGGGGTTCTGCTCAAACTTTCAGACATAAATAATAAAAATATTCTGATAAGGGACTGTTTGCACAATTAAAATTACCTTCGTAAAAGGGTCAACTCTAAAAAATAGTACATAAGGTTGATCTGACATAGGAAATAGGATCCAAAAGAAATACAAACCACTAGGCTCAATACTCTTGTACCCACCTAATGGTACAGCTTTTATTTGGAGTCATAACAAATTTCTAAAGCTTTTATTTTTTAAAGCTTTTATTCAATTCTACAGATTATAGAAGGCATAAAGGTAAACATTTCTAGAGGTTACTAAAAATCTCTAATGTCTCTATCTCTATGTCTTCACTTAAAACAGAATCAATGTTATTTAAACCAGTTACCTTTTTTTATATTCATAATTTTTTTAAGTAGAATTTTAATTTTAAAAAGATATAATCATTTCAATGAGTATAGCTCCATCACAGTACATGAGGTTTATACTTATTTATTAAGCTAATATTTAGTAAGAAAATTCATTTGTATCACACACAAACAAAAACACCCTGTACAATATCATGAAATAGTTTCAATATTCATGGTGAGTGTAGGACTTGAGACAGTCTCCCTTTCAAAGATCAGTGCATCTGGAATGTTTAACCTACAAAATTATCATCCTTGATTATCTAAAAACCAAAACAAAAAATGACATTTTAAAAAGGAAAATAAGTTTCAAAGTTAAAGTGACTCTTCCCCTCCTTTCAAACACAGAATTTTTCCAAAATGTCAAGTAGAAAGATTAAATACATAGAAAAAACACTACACACCTTACCTAAACAAACTTGAGGGGAAAAAAAACAACCTTTATCTACACACCTAATAAAATGAACCCATGCAGCTTTTAAAAGTTACAACTACTCTACCTCTTTGTCTTCTTTATTATATATATTTCCTAAGATATATTTAACAAAAATGATAATGCTTTCAAGATACAGAACATATAAAACAAGATGATTTTTATCAGTCATTTAAAGGAGAAGGAAAAAACCTTAGGGTCTAACCCTACAGAGAAGCAGAGCAAACTGTGAAGTGACGAGTGGTCATGATGTTCTCAAAGTAGAAATGTGTGACTTTCATTTAAACTTTAAAATAGCAGGCCACCAGGGTGCGGGTCTGGCTCAGTCAGAAAAGCATGCAACTCTTGATCTTGATGTCATGGGCTGGAGACACACGATGGGTACAGAGATTACTAAAAAAAAAAAAGAAAGAAAGAAAAAGAAGAAGAAGAGGAAAATAGCAGGCTGCCTAATTAATCCAGACAGCAGGGAAAGCAGGGTACGGCAGAAAGTAAGAGCTGGAATAAAAGAGACTATACTGCTAAGAAGATCATCTTGTCTTGTCTTCAATTTCTCTTCTGACTCTCACCAACTATAAAGGTAATGAAAACAACTCATTCCCAGCACAGGGTCAACAAAAAATAAAATAGAAAAACTTATCCCTTGCTCTGGTCCACTAAATTTTTACCTATAAAAATGGGAAGAAATTTAGGGAAAACTATACCTTCACCTCCAATGAGTTAAAGACAATCATATTTTAAACCAATCTTTTAACTATAAGAGTAATAGTCCATTCTAAAAGAATGGCCTGAGAGAATGTAGGTAGCTACTTCAGGCTCCATATAAATTGAATCTTTATACTTTTTTCTTTTTTTTTTTTAGAAGTTTGTTTTTTTTTTTTTTAAGATCTTATTAATCTATTTAACAGCGAGAGAGAGAGAGAGAGAGAGACAGTGAGAAATGGAACACAAGCAAGGGAGAGTAAGAGAGGGAGAAGCAGGGAGCCTGGTTCGATCCCAGGACCCTGGAATCATGACCTGAGCCAAAGGCAGACACTTAAGCAACTGAGCCAGCCAGGCACCCCTCATTTATCTTTTAAGTACAGAAACATTTTGGGTTATCATTTCTGCTTTAATCCTCTAAAATCCCATAGAAAAAGATGTAGTCTCACCCATACCACAGATGTGGAAACAAAAGCCGAAAAAAATATTAAATACTTGTAAGATAGTTTATGCCATTACAAAATGGGAGCAAAGTCTGACCTGCTCCTTAATGAACGAATTTTAGACACATTCATAAATATCACTGAAGTGATTAAATACTAAAATGGTTTTATCTTCCACATAAATTAAGATGGTAGGGGAGACACTTGATCAAAAGTATTTAAAACTTCATAATCCTTTTATAGGGGTTCCTTAAATTCCACTTTCCAGCTTGCAATAGTACATTAATTTGCACAGGGTACATTACCATTGACTATATACCATTAAAGCTCCCAGTTAAGAAACTGGTGAGGGGAGAAGCCAACCTGCTGAGGAGAATAACAAGGGGAAAGACAGAAGGAGGCTGGGTCCTTTGTGATGTAGTTTAGGCAGTACTAACTCTGGAACCATCTACCTCCAGACCTTTTGTTATGAGAGATAATTAGATGTCTTATTTTTTTAAGGCAAAAAAGAAAAGAAACAGCTCATAAACTTTTACATAGAATTCATCAAAACAATTTTTTTCTTGGAACAAAAATGGTAAAAAACCTGGGTTTTCTAGAGACTTGTATGAATACTGAGCTACGAAGATACACAAAGCTGAAGTATCTGGAATCATTTGGCTGCCTGTAGTCTTCAGCAAAATCACAAAGTGCTCAAAAATTCTTTGACCTGAGGGGAGGAAATAAATATTAATGTAATTCCTTGGCTAATTTGAAATATCTTGTATTCATCTCTATTTAATAGTAATAACTGCTGAAGAACCCAACTGTATAACTAACTCCAACACAAAGCCATAGCATTTATTTTCAAAAGATATATTAATTCTTCAGTAGTAAAAGATAAATGACCTAAAATATCATTACAGGAGTTATTAAATTTACATCTAAGATTGATACAGTTCTCTAACAACCATACACAAATTTCATAATCTCTTTATAATAACATTGATCAGGGACATGCAGCTTTAGCACCAAAAATATTAGTAATTGTGATGGTTTAAACAACTCTCAAAGGTCCAGACACTTAAAACTTGCAATTTTTCTGAAGCACAAATCTGAATCATGTATGCAAATCTGTAATGTTAATATGCAAGGAAAGGTCATGTAAGTTGTGAATGGACCTAACCAACTGACTGACATCACAATGCAAAGATTCTGTTCTCCATAAATTCTAGATGACGCAGTAATTCTTCTGAAGAAACAAAGATTATTGCCTTGTAAAAATACTTAAATACCTAAGAAAGATATACCTAAAAAATAACTATTGTAATAATGTCATATGGTGACCGAGGGTGACTACACTTATGGCGGTAAGCACTGAGTAATATATAGACTTGTTGAATCAGTATGTTGTACACCTGAAACTATATAAAACATTGTATGTCAGTTATGTATTTCAATAAGAAAAAAAAGGCCAATTATTAGCATTATTAATCAAAGTAAATGTAAACAATAACATTTAAAGACTATTCTTAGTCAAAACACAGAAGTGTTAGATAAGATTAAAAAGTGGTTTTACAGATTGACTCAGTTAAAATGTTGGTTGGCTGTTAGAATTACAATGGCTGATTTAATTTTATTTCATTTATTTTCATAGTATTATAAATGAACTATATCCTATATTTTTAACATCATTATGGTATAAAGAGGTCATCTGAATTTTCCAGATATGCTTTACTTTTTTCTATCATGAGAAAAACAATCATATGCTTACAGAGTAGTTAATAATAAATGTTGAGATTTTCAAAATTCTTGATATATGTATTTTATGAACGTCAGGTTTCTGTTACAGTAAATAGCAGGCATTTTAGGAAGGAGAAAAAAATTAAATTTCTCTTAAAACTAAACAAACCAAAAAAATATGGCTTTGTCTTTAGAAATTGGATCATCACTAAGTTAATTAATACGGATAGTGGGATATTTATTACACAATCCCCATTACTATTCTCTCTCAAGTGCACATCAATAGATTTTCTCCCAGCCCCTTTATCAGTACAGATGTCACTCTTTAACAGAGTGTAATCAGCTCCCAAACACATGGAAGACAGCGGAACTCTGATTAAGACAATGACTCGATGATCAGGCGATGCCAACTCATCACTGACAAGGTCCCACATAAAGTCAAAACTAAAAGTCCTTTAATCTCAAGACTTTAGCTCATATAAAAATGGATGAAATCATTATCCTACAACTTCAAATATCTTCCATACTGAATTTAGTTGCAAAAGATGGATTTAATTTCACAAGTTAGTTTATTATTCAACTACCTAAAGACTGGTGATGGAGGGAAGAGAGGAAGAAGCGGGAACAAAGCAGAAGAGAAGGGAGTGAGCAAGAATTTTCGTTAATGTGATTATCCCTATATTACAGATAAAGGGATGAATAGATAAAAGAACCTCCTCATTCTAGGTAAGGCCACTAAGCTAGAATTTAAACTTAGGATTAGAATTTGAGGTCTAAATCCCTCTAAAGCTCTTAATTGTCTCTTATTGTAATTTTATGCATATTTTTCTCCTAGAAAATCATTTTTTCACAAGTTATAATACTTCTAGACAGGACAAATCATGTTAGTGTATAGTCTTTGTATAAATCTACCTTTTCAATCAGACCATCATGTTTGTCTTTAAAGTCTTCGTTAATATCCAATGTTAAGATAGGGATTTCTTGTAGAAAATCAAAGTTGGTTCTGTTTTAAAACAAGAGAGAGATGAACAAAATAATTAGAAAAAGCAATAAATAAAAGACAAGCACTAAAAATTCACTCCTATATTATCTCTGGGAATTCAAAATGTTGTCAATCATTTTACTTTAAATTTATCTAGCAAGTACTTGGAAACCCCTTCTTTCTGCCCTAGACTTACTAGTATATAACAATACTAATAGTAACTAAAAATCTCAAGTATAAAAAAATAAAGCTAGGCATTGTGACATGTAATTCTTCTCAAAAACCAAAAACTCCCATAAACTAAGGAATGTTTGCATTGAGAAGATGAGAAAACTAAAGCTCAAGGAAATCACTCTGAGGTTCAAAGGATGCCTAAGATTACACACTAACAAATCGGACCCAAGATCTGACTAATAATGACAACAAAGTCTGTGCTGTTAACAACTGTACGATACTACCTCCAAAGCCTTGATCTAAAAATTAAATTTGAAGTATCTTAAATTCTCTCTAAAAAAGAGTACCTAAGTAATGCACTCATAAATTTCCAACTTTACCATTTAATTTCCATATATTAGGCTATCAATACCACTGGAAGAGATTAACTACAAAAATTTCAAGAAAATAGGATCTCATTAAAATAAAAAGAACCAAAACTCACACCTAATTCTGGGAGATCCTATAATACTAGTTTAAAATAAAAATGGCTGAAAATGAAAATATGTACATGTTTTAGATTAAAATTTGATAAAGGTCTTTAAAATAAATAGTAAATAACTTACTTCAGTGTTCTATGCAGTAGCCAGCTCTCATGCTTATAGTGAAGCTTCTCTAAATATTCAAGGGGAATGCCTTGTTCTTCATTTCTTCCCCGTAAATATATTCTATTCAAGCATTTCTAAAAGCAAACAGAAAGGGGTTGGGGGCAAGGAACAATTATTCTTGTCTGCGATCATTAAATACTTCTTCTCTAGTGTCTCTTTAGTTATGCTAGACAAAAATCTCCATTTATGCCTTCCAGAAAATCGAAATAGTTCATTTTTTTCCTACTTGTGGAAAAATTTGGTGGTTCTAACCATTTGGTGGTTCTAAATCAAGTAGTACTTTCAGAATAAATCTATAAACTTATGGGATCCCTATTTAAAAAATACTGTATAAAGTAAGTTTGGTAAGAAGTTCAATACACAAACTATGCTTCAAAATTTATTATAAATCTTCTTTTCAAATACTTAAATATCCTACAATCAAAAGATATTATAAATAATATTGATGAAATAAAGTTTTGTGTTTATAGACTTGAAGATACTATATTTTCTAGCAAAATGAGATTATTATATTCTTTATGTTCTACATTTGCATTTACTATTTTTTATAATTAAAAATAAAAATTATTTTCAAAAATAGAAGTGAATTTCAAAATTATTATATTAAATTCTGGCTTTCTTGATATTAAAAAGAAGAACAAAATCATCAATTGGGGGGCACCTGGGTGGCTCAGTGGGTTAAAGCCTCTGCCTTCGGCTCAGGTCATGGTCCCAGGGTCTTGGGATCGAGCCCCACATCAGGCTCTCTGCTCGGCAGGGAGCCTGCTTCCTCCCCTCTCTCTCTGCCTGCCTCTCTGACTACCTGTGACCTCTGCCTGTCAAATAAATAAATAAAATCTTTAAAAAAAAAAAAAATCATCAATTGGAATCAGAAACCTAGTTTCTCTGAAAATTCAGCTTCAGTAGCAACACAGTATTCTTTCTGGCTAGTAGTCACGGCATTCATATTCATCAGAGCCTACTCTGTGGTTTAGGGAAGACAGGGGAATAAAAAAACATAAAAACCGGAATGGAAGCAGGAAAACCAGAAATCTGCTAATAAAGTAAGCTCTTAGGTTAGCTTTATGAAAGGAATCCACCTCCTGGATTCATTACATAATTTCATATATAAACAAGAATGGGGGCGCCTGGATGGCTCACTCAGTTAAGCATCTGCTTTCAGCTCGGGGCATGATCTTGAGTCCTGGGGTCGAGCCCCGAATTGGGCTCCCTGCTCAGGAGGGCAACTGCTTCTCCCACTCCTTCCTGCTTGTGCTGTCTCTCATTCTCTCTCTCTCTCAGATAAATAAATACAATATCTGGGATGCCTAGGTGGCTCAGTCATTGGATGTCTGCCTTCGGCTCAGGTCATGATCCCAGGGTCCTGGGACAGAGCCCAGCATAGGGCTCCCTGCTTAGTGGGTGCCTGCTTCACCCTCTCCAGCCAGCTTTTCCCTCTCCAGCTTGCTTCTCCTGTCCAGCTCCCCCATGCTTGTGTTCCCTCTCTTGCTATCTCTGTCAAATAAATAAATAAAATCTTAAAAAAGTAAAAAATAAAATAAAAAAACAGACACATGGCGATTCACAGATAATACCCCTGGGGATTAAAATATATATTTATAAAAAAATAAAAAATTATTTTAAAAAAAAAAGTCTGTTTATAGGGGCACCTGGGAGGCTCAGTGGGTTAAAGCCTCTGCCTCCGGCTCAGGTCATGATCCCAGGGTCCTGGGATCAAGCCCCGCAAAAAAAACAAACAAAAAACAACAACAAAAAAAAAACAGACACAATCTTTTTTTAAAAAACATATAATGTATTATTTGTTTCAGGGGCACAGGTCTGTGAATTATCAGTCTTACACAATTCACAGCACAATTCACAAATAAAGCAAAATAAATATAATCTTAAAAAAAAAAAAAAAAGAAGGGCGATGTTATAATCTATAATGAAAGTCACATTTTCAAGTAAGCTCCCTTAACTGAAAGTGGCAAGGGTTCTCTAAATCTCTTCTCAACTGAAGCCACTATCCAGCCCAAGCCATGAAAACATAAAAGATTTCTTGAAATGGACTTCCATCAACTTTGCAATTCACTCACAAGTATTTGCTGAGCTCCTACTATGTACCTAGGCAATGCAAATTCAGTAACTAAAATATCTGGTCTCACATCAAGAAACCTATATTCTGGGGCATCTAGTTGGCTCAGTTGGTTGAGTGGCTGCCTTCAGCTTGGGTCATGATCCCAGGATCCTGGGATCGAGTCCTACATTGGGACTCAGCAGGGAGCCTGCTTCTCTCTCTGCCTCTGCCTGCCACTCTGCCTACTTGTGCTCTCTCTCTCGCAAAAAAAAAAATAAATAAAAGCTTTAAAAAAAAAAGAAAACAAACCTATATTCTAAGGGTTGCTTGAGCAAATTTTTTTTTAAGATTTTTATTTATTTATTTGACAGAGGGAGAGAGAGAGAGATCACAAGTAGGCAGAGCAGAAGTGGGGGGGGGGGAAGCAGGCTCCCTGCTGAGCCGAGAGCCCAACGTGGGTGGGGCTCGATCCCAGGACTCTGAGATCATGACATGAGCCAAAGTCAGAGGCTTAACCCACTGAGCCACCCAGGTGCCCCACTGAGCAAATTTTTAAATCTAGCTGTGATAGATAAGAGACCAACTTCCCAAAGTTAGGAAGAAATAATGAAGAACAAAACTGAGGAAGCACAGAGTAGGGCCTAAAAGAGCAACTTGCTAAATGTGGGTTTCTGCTTTGCTGAGAAAAGAGAATCCTTCTATCTACGCAGCTTCTAATTTGGATGTGGGAATAGAAAGTAGGGAGTGGAGTTGAACTAAATTGCCTTCACTGCATACCACTAAAAGGACTTCTAAATATTACTTTAAATTGTCAATGGAGCAAGCAAATTTTTTTAAAACACTTTTTTTTGAAGATTTTATTTATTTGAGAGAAAGAGTGAGTGAGTGAGAGAGAGAGCGCACACGCAGGGGGAGGGGCAGGAGAGGGAGAAGCAGACTCTTCACTGAGCATCAGGGAGCCTGACATGGGGCTCGATCCTGGGATTCTGGAATCATGAACTGAGCCAAAGACAGACGTTTAACTGAGTCTCCCAGGTACTGCAGCAAGCAAATTTTTACTGAGTCTCACCTCTGGAGTGGCTCGAAGATAAATGATTCCATCTAGTTCAAGGCTTTGGCCAAACTGTTGATTCATCCAGTCATGCCAGTCTTGATAAATTGTCCACTCTGTTTCATTCATGCAGTCAGATTCATACAAATTAGATGCAAAGACATACCTGAAAGAGAGTCCTCATCAAAACATAATTCCTTTCCACAAAACACAAAGAAATAGAAAAGAGAAAATAAATCTATTAAATGGACATAGAACATTCTCCAAAAATCCATGGCAGATAATGAGTTAGCAGAAAAACAATTAATAGAGTATCTCCAACTACAAGAAATATGTTCTTGGCCATCAGTTCTCAAAAAGGTAGGGTCGGGACCCCTGGTAGTCCCCAAGGTCTTTCCAAGAGTTCCGTGAGGCCAGATTACTGTATGTATAATACTTCAACCAAAAGAACATGGTACACAGATTGACTATAGAAGCATAAATGAGTATCCAGCTGTCTCCCATTAAGCTAGACATTATAGAGATTTGCAAAATACAAGACAAGCCTCTTCTCACTAATTTCTTTGTTTTGAAAAATATAATTTTTATAAGTGTTATTTATGCTGATATGTAATGGGTTTATATTACTAATTTTAAATAAATTAGTAAATGTTCTTTATATTCCTCAATCTTAATTTTTAACATGAATATCAATAAGACACAAAGCTCTTTGGGCTCTTCAATAATTACAAAGAATGGAAAGGGATCCTGTGACCAAAATTTGTGAATATTTGTGTTGCACCAACTCTCTAGCTTAAAAGAATCCTTACATAAGCAGGGTAACCCTTAGAGATTTCTGATCTTGCTCAAGAAGCAAGTCTTGAATACAGATCCAGATTTAACCAGGGTAGATGAAAATTTTAAAAGGGTTGGAAGAAAAAAAAACTTCTCCATAAATTTGAATAATATGGCTACCATGGTCCCCAAAGTCTCCATGGAAGCTAGCAATTATGAATGCTAGAACTTCCCTAATGTCTTTATTACCAAACTGCTAAAGGAAATGTTCCATCTCAAATCCTCAGCATAGCCTCTTACTCCTTTGATTACCAGAAATAGAAAAAAAAATTCCAGTTCCATGCCACGATTCCAGAATGACAAGTGCAAGACATTTATATATACCTGTCACTATATATAGATCGCTCAAAAAATAATACAGGTTTCTCTGCGTCTTTGAGCTTGCCATCAAGGCAGGCAAGCTGGGCTCGTATTCGACTGAGGCAGGCATATGATTGGAAGGTAAAAGACCATCGTTCAGGTTTCTCATACATCATTTGAAGAACATTTCCACCACTTTCCTGAGATGTCGTCAGTTCCTATTTTGAATTTGAAAAAGAAACAAAAAGCAGAATGAATGCTCAATAAAGCTATTTAAAAATTTTTTTAAAGTTCAAAAAGAGAAGTTAGATAAATAAATGCATCGCAACTAGCAAAATCAAGATGATTAAGTCCTCTTCCTCCCGCTCTTTCCCATTGCAGTTCTCAGGTTGCCTGAGGTCTAGAAGAATCTGAAAGGCTAGCTTAACCATCAGTTCCTTAGAGCGTTTCCACAAGAAGTCACAACCTAAAAGCCTATGGCAGAAAATACTTGTTTAGCCCTTTTAAAATTCTGAATTAGTTGTCAATATTTATTTAACTCTTTTTTTTCTTTTAAGATTTTATTTATTTATTTGACAGAGAGAGAGCACAGCAGGAAGAGGCACAGGAAATACTAATCAAAACCATGAGATATGACTGTGTACCTGTCGGAATGGCTAAAATCAAAAAAGATAGTAAGTGTTGGCAAGGATGTGGAGGAAAAGGAATCCTCATACACTACTGGTGGGAATGTAAATTGGTACAGCCACTGTAGAAAACAGTAGAGAGGTCTCTCAAAAAATTAAAAATAGAATAACCATGTGATTCAGTAATTCCACTACTGGGTATGTACCCAAAGAAAACAAAAACACAAATTCAAAAAAATATACACACCCTTTTTTATTGCAGCCTTATTTACAAAGAGTCAAGATATGGAAACAACATTAGTGTCAACATTTTCCTTATCCACTCATGGATAAGGAAATGGATAAGGAAAGGATAAGGAAATGGATAAGGAAAATGTGATATATATAAAGGAATGGATAATGGATGTGGATAAGGAAAATGTGATATATATATAAAAAACATACATAAAATATAAAAATATTTAAAAATCATAAAAATACATATAGTGGAATATTACATACAGCCAAAAGAAGGATGAGGTTACGCTGTTTGTGACAATAAATGGACCTAGAGGGTATTATGTTAAGTGAAATAAGTCAGTAAAAGGCAAATATATGATTTTACTCATATATAGAATCTGAAAAAAACAAATGAATAAAAAAGTAAACAAAAAGCAGAATCAAATCTATAAATACAGAGAATAAGCTGATGGCTGTCAGAGGGGAGAAGGATAGGAGATGGGTTTGGGGAGTGGGTGTAAGGGAGTGGGAGATACATGCTTCTGGTCCTGGAATGAGTAAGTCACAGGAACAAAGGGCACAGCAAAGGGAATACGGTCAATGATAGTGTAAGAGTGTTGTACGGTGCCAGATGGTAGATACCCTTGTGGTGAGCACAGTGTAAGACAGAGTTGTGTTGAATCACTATGCTATACAACTGAAATTAGTGTGACATTGTGTGTCAACTACACTCAAATGAAAAAAAAAATTTTTTTAAATGTGAGAACCAAGCAATACTGTGCCTATAGTTCCTCTCAATAAAAATTACCCAGAACCAAATCACACATGCTTCCATTAGGTGGGACATATGCCCTCCAGTTCATCATCAGCCCCTGTCATTCCCTGCTGATTCTCACAACAGGCCTGACTCATTTGTTCAGCTACCTGACCCCGCTAAGCATTTTAGGCCCCAATTTTCTAATAAAACAGAACAAGTCCTCCCTAAAATCTTGTGATTTCATAATCATATTGTTGGAAACAATATTTTCAGTTTAAGAAAATGGAGAATAAAAAAATAAAGTAAAATCTCCGTAATCTTTTTTTTTTTCCCAAGCGTGAGATGGAGAGCATGAGCAAAAGGGGCAGAGGAAGAAAGAATCCTCGAGTAGACTTCATGCTGAGCACGGAGTCTGACATAGGACCCAAACTCATGACTTTGAGATCATGAGCTGAGCCAACACCAAGAGTAGGACACCAAACCAGCTGTGCCATTCAGGTGCCCCAATCTCTGTAATATTATAAATGAATTTGAAGTAGCATCTGGAACTCATAAATAATTTTCCTTTCTATAAAATAGTTAAAAAAAAAAAAAACCCAAAAAACAGCTTTCCCAGCTCCATCCACCAAAAGGTGTATAAACAATGACAACCTTTTAGGAATAAACATAAATGTCACCCAGATTATGATCTCTAAATACCATTTCCCACTGAAAAAAATTAGTGTCACATACCTGATTCCATGCCTGAAGAAAGAAATGTAAAAGATGAGGTTAACACATCTTGCTCCAGGAAACAAGTAAACTATCAAAATCTGCTGAGGCTGTACCACAGACAAGGGAGCCAGTTATGAAAGGGCTTCCACTTGTCAAGAAGATAGGCCCCTGGGGCACCTGGGTGACTCAGTGGGTTAAAGCCCCTGCATTCGGCTCAGGTCATGATCTCAGGGTCCTGGGATCGAGCCCCACATCGGGCTCTCTGCTCAATGGGGAGCTCGCTTCCCACTCTCTTTCTGCCTGCCTCTCTGCCTACTTGTGATCTCTGCCTGTCAAATAAATAAATAAAATCTTAAAAAAGAAAAAAAAAGATAGGACCCTTTGAACATCTGAAAAGAATGGTGAATAGAAGACAAAAAAAATTATAAATTCATAATACTAAAGAAAACCAGAAAACGAAAAAACCAAACTCTTGAATCATCTTTGGAGGTTTCTAGGTAACCAATTAATTATTCTGGAAATTTCTAGATATAGAGAAAAAGTTATCCAAAATTTTATGCTGGTCTTTTGTATGCAAATGGTATTTCAAATTAATGGAATAGATGAGGAAAAGATCTCCTTCGACTGAAGAATCTCAGCCAACAGCGTTGATTATTAGAATATCTATCACCTTTTCTAATACCAACTGATAGATTAGGGCACAATTAGCTATAGATCCTAAAATCATTAGAGAAGAGCTAATATAATGTATGAATTAGGCTGACAAAACCTAAACAGACCCCGGAAATGCAAGTCAGAACAGAGTGATTCTAACATCACAAAGGACATCCTCCTTCGTGGAAGAAAGTACACATCGGCACTTAAGAAGTCTAGCCAAAAAAGAACACCAAATCTAATCAAAGCCCTAGAGATCTAACTACAAATTTACAGGAAATACAGAGATTGAGAAACATGTTAAACTATACCACAGAGATGCACTCAGCCAAGACCAGAATGACGGAAACTATACAAGAACAAATGACCCAGTTTCTTCAACTAATAAACTTCAAAGAGAAAAGAGGAAGAGGAACCAATAGATTAAAATTTGAAAGGCATATCAACTAAATATAATATGTGAACCTTGTTTGACTCTTGATATCAAAAATCTACAAGAAAATTATGAGACAAAAAGAGAAATATGAACACAAACTAGATGTGATGACACAGTAGAATTATTAATCTTTTAGATGAAGGGTGTTTTTTTAAAGAATCTTTTTTTCTAGACTTTCTATTGAGTCTTTAATTTCTATAGCTAAATATATTATCTAGTACAGAGGTCATCAAAGTGTGGTCGGGGAATGCCTGAGAAGTCCCTGAGATGCTTGCAGGGGTCTATACCAAAAATATATATATTTTAATAATAAATGTACCTTTTTCCATTCTCATTCTCTCATGAATGTATGATCTTTTTTTCCTGAAGATTTTGTTTATTTATTTGACAGAGAGAGAGAGAGAGAGCAGGAGCAGGGGGACAGCAGGGAGCCTGATCCTAGGCTCATCCCCAGGACCCTGAGATCATGACCTGAGCAGAAGCTGGATGCTTGACCGACTGAACCACCCAGATGCTCCAAATGTATAATTTTCTAGAAGCTAAGTAACACATGATACTGCAACAGTCTGAATGTAGAAACAGATGTGAGAACTCAGGAATAAGTCAAACATTAAAAGATGTGCAAAATGAGATATGCAAAAAAATATGTATTTATATAATATTTAGATATGGAGACCATATATCCCACCTAGTGGAAGCATGGGGGACTTGGTTCTAGGAAATTTTTACGGAGAAGAACTATAGGCACAGTACTGCTTGGTTTTCATATCAAAAAAATATTAATGTTACATTAATTCAGTTGTATAGCATAGTGATTCAACACAACTCTGTCATACACTGTGCTCACCACAAGGGTATCTACCATCTGGCACCGTACAACACTCTTATACTATCATTGACCGTATTCCCTGTGCTGTGCCCTTTGTTCCTGTGACTTACTCATTCCAGGACCAGAAGCATGTATCTCCCACTCCCCTACACCCATTTTGCCCATCTCCTATCTTTCTCCCCTCTGGAAGCCATCAGCTTGTTCTCAGTATTTACAGATTTGATTTTGCTTTTTGTTTTTTATTTATTTGCCTTTCTCTGACTTATTTCACTTAACAATACCCTCTACCTATAAAGTTTTGTAATTAGATTTTTATATAGTCCAATTAAAGTAATATACATTAGGGGATACCTAATTTAATATGTGGCTTTCTTTTCTTTTTTTTTTTTAATTTTTTATGTTTTATAAACATATATTTTTATCCCCAGGGGTACAGGTCTGTGATTCGCCAGGTTTACACACTTCACAGCACTCACCAAAGCACATACCCTCCCCAATGTCCATAACCCCACCCCCCTTCTCCCAACCTCCCTCCCCCCAGCAACCCTCAGTTTGTTTTGTGAGATTAAGAGTCACTCATGGTTTGTCTCCCTCCCAATCCCATCTTGTTTCATTGATTCTTCTCCTACCCACTTAAGCCCCCATGTTGCATCACCACTTCCTCATATCAAGGAGATCATATGATAGTTGTCTTTCTCTGCTTGACTTATTTCGTTAAGCATGATACGCTCTAGTTCCATCCATGTTGTCACAAATGGCAAGATATGGGCAGCAATTGCACTACTGGGTATTTACCCTAAAGATACAAACGTAGTGATCCAAAGGGGCACGTGCACCCGAATGTTTATAGCAGCAATGTCCACAATAGCCAAACTATAGAAAGAACCTAGATGTCCATCAACAGATGAATGGGTAAAGAAGATGTGGTATATATACACAATGGAATACTATGCAGCCATCAAAAGAAATGAAATCTTGCCATTTGCGACAACATGGCTTTCTTTTTAAAGAGACCTGGTATTCTAAATGAATCTCTAATTTGTAAAATATATAGGAAATAATTTTGAGCATTTGAGGACTGTCCATTGTCACTTCACTACTATAGTTCATGGTCAATAAATCCTACCATTCCACACTTTCCAAATCAAAATAAAAGGATGAACAGAAACAAGTCACCAATATTTCTTCCTCTTTGTGGCAATATTCTTTCTTTCTTTCATAGTAATAGAATGTATTAGAATACTTTAATATTAGAGTTGTCAGATTAAGAAAGAAAAAACAAAACCCAGGACCTCAAGTTAAATTTGAATTTCAGATAAACAACAAAAAATTTTTTAGTATAAGAACTCCCCAAATGGGGCACCTGGGTGGCTCAGTGGGTTAAAGCCTCTGCCTTCGGCTCAGGTCATGATCCCAGTGTCCTGGGATTGAGCCCAGTATCAGGCTCTCTGCTCCAGGGGCCGCCCCTCTCTCTCTGCCTGCCTCTCTGCCTACCTGTGATCTCTGTCTGTCAAATAAATAAAATCTTTAAAAAAAAAAAAAACCTCCCCAAATATTGCATGTACTTTAACTTAATATACAATAGCTTGTCTTTCCAACCCAGTGGATTTTCATTTTTGTTTTCTTATTTAATTCTTGCACAAGCTTGATTTTTCCCATTATCACTCCCATTTTAATGATAAAAGTTTAGAAAAATTAAAGTGCTTTCTAAGATTACATGGCTAAATAGTAGCTGAATTAGAGTTTATAAGTATTTAGATTATATATAAAATTTTAGTGCAACAACATATAATGACACTGAATTTTACCTATAATCTTATCATTAAGCATATGCTTCCCTTTTTAAACTCTTAAGCCCATTTTAGGAAGGAAAAATAAAACCAATTCCAATTTTATCTATAAGGAAAAGGACAATCTCACATACCTTGGGATATGTCATTCTCACTTCCTAATATTCCCTCTCTCTAAATTCCAGTGACCCAACAGTAATCCCTAAAAGTTTCAACACATACCAAATCAAATATATAAACCTGATGTTTCCATTTACAGGAACCATACCCCATTGTTATTAGTTCAACTGCAACTGCTTTAGCAAAGAGTTTTTATTCATAGTCCAGACAACCAGAAGGGAAAACAGCCTAGGAGAGAACTCCTCCCTTTGTGAACTAGAAATGATCATTTCCCTGCCTGTCAGAAAACCAAGAATGAGCTCTGCCCTAACAGATGATTATCTTGAATACTACTGTTTTTAAAAGAAAGACATTTTATCCACCATGTGCACTATAGGGGCAAATAGTTATCGATAATCCCAGACAAAAGGAAGAAATAAGAAGCTGTCTTCATAGGTCCTTTGATGGGCAAAGACAGCTTTCTCAGCCTTTTCCGTAATGTGAACCCATATAAAGATTCCCCCCAAAAGTCATAAAAAGTCTTCAATCTCGTATAGTAACTTTCAAGGAATAAAATATGATGGCTTAATTCCTAGTCCAAAGAAACACCCCTGAACACTTCCTAGAAGTTCACGCTCAAAGTAGGTAGTTTTCCTCTGGGGGAAAAAAAAATCCAGATGTGTAAATATTGACCTCAAAGTTTCAGTTAAGAACTAAAAACCACACAAACACATGGCACTCAGGCAGAATTTAAATTACATACCACAAACCACATATTAACTGAATCTTCTTCTTTTTGAAGAAAAAAAAAAGTATAAAATAGCAAGAAGCTAACTGTCAACAATAGGTCTGCTTAGAAAAACTCTCAATGGATGATGAACTGAAACAAAGGTATAGTTTGTTGCCTTCCCAAACTGCTTAAAGACTGAATTTTTAAAGTTTCATTAAAAAGGCTTTGTTAATTTAATTATAAACTGACTTTCCATTTATTCAGCATCCTCCAGGAGAAAAATGTTTCATACAAGTGAGTCTTTTCAACTAAATGAAGTTTATCAACTTAACCACTTTTTTTTATGTAGTTATTTTTTATAGGGAGAAGACACTAGTATGTATTTTATTTTCCTACCCACGTAAGGATAGCATTTTGAAACTACTCAGTAATAGACGCTTATTCTTAGACAACTTTATAAATTTATAAATACCGAGTGCTGGATTTATAAAAGAAATTAGGAACAGAGCACAAGCCTCCAATGTACACATAAAATATCAGGCACAAAGTATTCATATTGCTATGCAATCTTATACTAAATGAGCCCAAATTGGTATTAGTTTTTAGTTCTTGTCTATTTTTGCTTTTCTATTTCTTCCTTAGATGTCAGGTCATCGATGTGGCCATCTCTTTACAGTCCCTCCCTTGCTAGCCCCTTCTAATCAGAAAATAAGTTTATTAGATTGTGTCAAAAGTGTTAAGTAGATACCCTATGAAGAAACCACATTCATTTTAATGCATATTTTTGTGACCTCCATTTGAGCTGCTCAAATGATTTGTTTCCTTCCTTTTTCTCAGCTTATTTGTGCATGCCTAATCCAGTACTTTTTAACTATTACAAACATCCCTTCTTAAAAGAAAAGGTAAGTAAATGTGTTTTTTTTTTTTTAAGCACATTTCCATCATGTATTGTCATTCAAGCAGAGTTTGGCAACATAAAATAATTTGGTAAATTTTACCAATCAAAAAACGTTTTCTCTTAACTAAACTTCTTTCCTGGATGTCAGCTACTGCCCCTCAAAGAGGGTCTATGAGTAGACCAAAAAACAAGTATAAACCTACAGTGTGAAAAAAAAAAAAATCAAAACAATCCAATAAAACAGAAATGCCAGGTCACATTATATTTCTTTCAGTAATGACACCAGCTTTTACACACTTCCCCAGTTCTTCAGAAAGGTGGTAGATGATTGTGGTCATGTATTTTAAAGTAAATCATATTCAAAAACAGCTTCAGGGGAGAGAAAGTGATATAAACCAATGAAAAAAATTAAAAATAATAAAATGAAATAGAGCCATTAGGCCTTCTCTCTTTATGCATTAAATTAACCAGAATATTAATGAGTTACCGCTGATTTTCTGAGTTACAGTTAATTTCATGATAGGTGCTAGCATTTATCTGATAGCAAAGTAGACTCCAAGCTTAATCCTAACATCATCTAAAGAAGTTTTTTCCTTTCACTAAAGGAATTACGTATCTTTGATGCTAAAGTAGAGGGGCAGGGTCATAGTGGTATCCATGTATGTACAGAATTCTCTGTAATGAAAATATTAATTCAAAACAAAAAATTTAAGTCTTGGATTAGTCTGCTCTATTCCTGGTTACATTATTCATGGCATGCTTTTTTAAAATGAATGTGCTTAGGACTGTGAGCACATTTAAGGGCATATTTAAGTTTTTCTAATAATTTATTTTTTTATCTCTTAGAAGTGGAAAATAGAGACTATCTGTTGAAGATCTCTTCCACATAAGTTAATTAAACTTGGAAACTTTGAGTTTAAGTTACATTAAAAAATAAACGTAAGGTACTCCTATTTAGAAATGCATGTGTGACAGATACTGCTATTTGTTCCCTAAAGACATATCGTTTTTCTTCCTGGACACAAACTAAGTTTTATTTCCCAGCCTCCCTTGTAGTTGAGTGTGGCCATGTGACTCAGGTTCTAGTCAATGGAAGTGGAGCAAAACAATGAATACCATTTCCAGGCTTCACTCTAAAAACCTCTCAAATGTGATGTTTCTCTCTTTCTCCATCAGCTAGAAGCAAAGGACACCAAGACCCTAGTGCAGAGGTTCTTCAACTACAGCTCCAGGACAGGGGTAACAAAGTATGGCCCCCATAACAGCAACATCAGCATCACTTGGGAAATTGTGAGAAATGCACATTTTTAGCACCCACTCTACACCAGACCTAATAAATCAAAAACTGGGGGTAGGGCCCAAATATGTGATTAAACAAATCTTCTAGGTAATTCTAATAAACATTAATGTTTGAAGCACTGTTATAGAAGTTGGATGAGCCACAATTTCGAAAGCGTCTGGGTCCCTGAGTCACAGCATGGCATGTCGTCCACCAAATACCGTGTTGTACTATTCTCTGAGAAATGAAATTTTATTATTTTGAACTACAGAGATTCTAGAGCTCATTACAGCAGCAAATCTACCTGATACATACACTTAATAATATCTATTAGAACTGAACTTGGTTCATCTGAAAAACACTTAGAATAAATTTGCTATGCACAGGGATAACAAAGTAGGTTATATACATTATAAAATACGCTTGTTATATAGTGAGAAGTTTGAAACTTTTTTTGAAGAACTTAGAGGATAATATGCTAGGTGAAATAAGCCAGTCACAAAAGTACAAATACTGTGTGATTTCAATTACATTAGGGTATCTACAGTAGCCAAATTCAGGAGTACCCGGCTGCCTAAGTCAATGGAGCATGCTACTCTTGATCTCAAGGTTGTAGGTTCAAGCCCCACAGCGGATACAGAGATTACTTAAAAATAAAATCTTTAAAATCAAGAAATAAATAAAACCTTAAAAATAAGTCAATTAATTAATTAAAGTAGTCAAATTCATAGATAAGAGAGAGAAGAATGGCAGTTCCCAAGGGTTAAGGGAAAGGGGCAAAGGAGAACTGTTTAATGAATAAAGTTTTAGTTCCACAAGATGAAAAGATTCCAAAGATCTGTTTTACAACACTGGAAATATACTTAACACTACTGAATTGAACATTTAAAAATGGTTAAGAGGGTAAAATTTATGATATGTTTTTTACCACAATGAAAATATTAACACACAAAAAAAGGCTACACATTTCTTTTTATTTGGCTTTCCCAATACTCTCTTACTCTTGCCCAAAGTAATTCCAAAGTCTACTACATGAAAATAACTTAGAGAACCAATACTGACTCATCACCCAATTATAAAAATAATAGGTAGTGCTCTAAAAATATAAATGCTTAAATTAAAACTAAATCAAAAATCTGCAGTACAATTTTACAGCTCTCAACATGTTAATTGTCTGAGTTTACACCAAATTAGAAAATTAACAGTAAAGCCAGGATATCATTTTCCAGTTTTTCAGGGTAATCTAAGAGCCCATACAAAATGTTTTCTTTTGATTCTATGTATGAGGTTCTGGAGACTACAAATTGCTGGGGTTTTTTGTATGCAACTATGACTGTTCAGGATAAAATGCATATTAAAATTTATCCAAAAAGACACTGTGTATCATCTTTATCAACTTGAGTGTAATTTTATCAGTTTTTTCCCCTCTGTAAAGGATCCAGATTTTAAAAAAATGTGAAAACCTCAGGGTCAAATTACATTATGCAAAAGTTCAAAGAATAGGGTGCCTGGGTGGCTCAGTTGGTTGAGCAACTGCCTTGGGCTCAGGTCATGATTCTGGAGTCCCGGGATCCAGTCCCACGGGGAGTCAGCTTCTCCCTCTGACCTTCTCCCTTATCATGCTCTCTCTCTCACTCTCTCTCTCAAATAAATAAATAAAATATTTTTTAAAAAAAGAATATCTCTAGAATGCAGCTTAGCTATATTTATTTTTAAAAATCTGTATTCTTGGGCCACTTAACCTCACTTTCGGAAATTTGTCTTAAATAACCAAGAATACAGATTTAACCACAAAGATGTTTATTACATGACTAAGCAAATAGGCTACTGTTCCACTATTATTAGGCATTTGTATATATAAGTACTGGTACAAGCACACAATAAGTTAGGCTTCCATTAGAAATCATTTATAGATTGACATTTTTAATTACCTTTGATATAAACATTATGGGGGGGGAACAAAGCACGAAAGTGTTTATTGTCGTACCAAGTAAAATCTGTAGTTTTCTCTAGGTAATAAGATTGTAGGCAAGTTTTATTTTCTTCCTTTGGTAATCTATATTTTCTTAACTTCAAACAATGAACACGTATAATATTCTTAAAAATTATGTCTCCTCCCCCGCCTATATTAGATATAGTAAATTACAATCTCATCTATACATAAGATACATGTAAGGTTGTGGGATAACAGATGAGTTTTACTCTGTTTCTGTCATTTATATCTGTAATTCTATAACACACATCATGATAGAATACTTGATTATTTTGCAGAAAGCACAAATTATTGTCAAGATAAGTGAAAAATCAGTAATACTGAGTAAAGATACAAAACCATTTATCTTTTAATTCCAATCTAATCTTTGTAAACAATGCAAAAGAGTTGAATTAAGTTCAATCAAAAAGATCAGAATCTACCGAACAAGATAATCATAAAATAGCCAACAAAAGTTATCAAGTGATTTCAGAAGGTATATATAGAAGTACTTTATCAAGCATTCTTAATTGATTTTCAAGAATGACTTATCAAAATGCTGTTATTTGAAAAACAAGTATGTTTTATCCCTTCTTTATCATAGTTCTAATTTCCAGTAGCTCCTTAGTGGTAAAATGTGTTCAAGTAAATAAAATACTTTACAGTTAATAACAAAGATCCCCTTAGACTTCAGCTTGATAAGAAAAACAAGATAGAGCTTGATAAGAAAAACAAGATAGAGCAGAGATATGTTCCTAAGAATTTGTCCATCTCAAAAATAAGCTAAAAGGAAGCAATTAAGTCAAAACTTTGGGCCTCAATAATAATATAAACCACCAAATAAAGGACTATTTGAAACAAACCTTCAATTCAAAGATTGGCAGCAACTTTAAAGATAATCTTACCCTGTGAGGGAAAGGAGGGAAGGCAATATAATCTTTTTAGGTTCTCGGCCTCATTGTTTTGCTAAAATTGGAGCAGCTGATCAATAGTAGAGCAACATTTCAGCCACTAGGTGGCAGGTTAAAAAAAAATTAAAACGACTAAAAAACAAAACGCAAACAAAGGATGCAGGTGCAAATCAAGTTACAGACTAGGTTAAGAGATCAAAGGTACCAACAAACCAACAACCCAACTCTTCCAATTCTACAGCAACTGCCAAGAAGTGTGATTAAGTGAAGAACATCTCAAGTAGGACTGGCCTTGCCAGGGTTGGGTCTGAAGACCGTCTACTTCTCACTACTGATACCCTACTAAGAAAATTGAGATTTGGACAGTGGGTGATTTACATTATAATGTCAAGGAAACAATCAGAAATGAGTCTGGGGAAGAGAGCTCAAGGATGGAGGAAGAAAATACCTTTTCTTGCGTGTAGTGGAGGTGTGGAATAAGAAGAAAATATCCAAAGATACACAGAACCCACCCACCACCCCCTCACACTCCACAACCTTCTCCCCAAAATACCATGCACACTGCCTGAAATTCCACCTAGAAGTGCAGAGGACTAACAACATAAACAGACCCCAATATAGGCACACAAATAAAACTATTCTCTAAGAATGTGCACCAAGTTATCAAATTTTAATACCATGGAGACATGACTAGATTACAGTAAACTGTATAATGAACATATTGGTTCATCCATATGGTAGTTACAGAGATCAGTTTGTAATTCTGACTCCAGTACGTGGGAAGAAAATGCCCCTACCCATAAACAGGAGTATCAGATCCGTGAGACCAAGAGTCTTAAAACACAGACAGATGCATCAATCTGTCACAGTCTGATGACATCAGTCATTAAGACAATATAACTAATTCTCCTGGGCTCTGATTCTAACCTTAATAGACAATTGGCTTATTATACATTTGTCTTCTTATATATACTAATACAATGTTTTCAACCTCTCCTTTCCAACATAACTAAAGGGGTCAATATAAACCCAAGACTAACAGTGATTCACTAGGCAGTCATTTTTACCCAAGAGGCATTCCACATATTAAAATTCCCAAGGGACTGTTTGTCATTTTTATAAAATACCCTAAAACTCTGAGATTCTATGAGTTCCTTCCACTGGTTGAGAATTATGGGACTCCACAGAGAATACATTGACCTAATTCAGTTAATCTGATAATTACATTTCTCTCTACAAATTAAATGTTTCGGCTTTTTGGTTTTTATAGATCAGTTTCTGTACCCCAAATTAATTACAGGTATACTGATAGGCAGAGATGTGCCTCTGATGTGCCAAAGAACCAGTTGTATATATTTAATATGAGTTAGAAGCTTATGACACTAAAACTAGAATGGGCCTTAAATGGAAGTCAACTAATCCAATTTAGTTTAACATTCTCTCAATGAAAAAATCCCTTCTGTATTTCTCACGTTGGTTTAATTTGTTCTACTTCCTACCTAACACCTGAGAATAACTGCACTGACAGTTTACTCCAGAAATGAGGAGGAAAAAGGTGTTTTTAGAATACAGGTCTCTCATTTCTAACGATAAGCACACCTGAGCAGGGCACTTCAGTGAAAAAGGCCACAAGACATACTTTGGGAGATAAAAATGCAGAGTGGAGGGAAGACTGAAGACTCAAAGGAAAATGACAGCGGGACCTGAATAGGGACTCCACAAAAGAAATCCAAATGGCAAATAAATTAATTAAATAAAGGAGCACAATCTCATTAGCAATAAAAAAAATTTAAAAACATAAAAGATATTAAACACCCAACAGAATGACAAAAATTAGGAAGCTGGATAATAACCACTTTGGAAAATAGGCGTCATACAAATAGCCCACCAACCAGGGATTTTACTTCTTATTCCCAGAGAAACTCTTTTATGTGTACACCAGGGTTCATGTTCATAAGTGGGCTGTTTTTATAGAAACTAAACTAGAAATCACTCAAAAATTGATCAAAAGTATAGAACAGATAGGTGATATATGAACACAAGTGAATATTATATGGCAATGAAAATGCACAAACTGCAAATGTATGCAACAATATAGACAAATTTCACAGACTTAAACAAAAAAAGCAAGAGGAGAAAGATTACAAACAGTTGATTTCATTTATATAACATTTAAAAACACAAAACTAAATTATATTTCTCAGAGATATGTTCACATATGGTCAAATTATTTTTAGAAAGCAGAAGTATTATTGCAAAAGTTATCTTATGGGATTGATTACTCCTAGCAGAGTTACTCAAGAAAGAGATACTATGACCTAAGGACAAACAGGGAATTCTAGAATATCAGGTATATTCTATTTCTTTACCTGGCTGATGATTAGCTTTCCAATTGTTCTTCAAACTATACATAAGTTTCCTATACTTTTCTATAGTTATGTCATGTGTCATAAAAAAAAATGTGGAAAGAAAGAAGCAAATAAATTTACCCACTTTAAAATTCTACTTACGGCTAATCTTGCCTTTCCCCACAGACCAGACTGAAATATCAATTTCTTAAGAAAACGGAGTACATATGGAAAAGAAATCCCTTCAAGATTTAATCCTAGGTTATTCTAAGGATCAGAGTGTACTAAGCTGCACCCCTAAAGTTAACTATGCTTGACAAATCAGTGTGAGAAATATTTTTTGGTTTACATTTCAAATACTCAATTATTATTCCCAGATCCCTTTATACCAACAGCTAAACTTGAAAAAACAGACATTTTTGTTCAATCCTCTCTCTTCCTCTATTCTAACAAAGTAAGTTTATAGAACACATTTCCATTTGGAAGATTTCTGCTATGCTGCTTTCAATTTCAAGTCTCATTTCTCCAGAAATGAAAGTCTTAGCCATCAGATCTCTTTCCTTTATATACATACAATAAAAAATATTGTTATAAAAAATGAAAGTTTTTTGCAATGTAGAATGGAAAGTGCTAGGAAATTAACCATTGTGTCCAGGGTGTCCAGGGTGGAAGTCTGGTAGAATGAAAAGTACAAAGAAAATAAGAAGATAAATCTTCTCACTAATACAAAAGGCTCAGAAAGTAAACTAATAGAGATGCCTGAGTGGTTCAGTTGGTGAAGTGTCTGCCTTCGGATCAGGTCAGGATCCCAGGACCTAGAATCAAGCTCCACATGGTGGGCAGCGGGGGGGGGGGGGGGGGGGGGGGGGGCAGTTCTTGCTCAGCAGGGAGCCTGCTTCTCCCTCACCTCCCCACTCATGCTCTCTCAGTCTCTTTCTTTCAAATAAATAAATAAAATCTTAAAAACAAAAAAAGGTAAACTAATAAAATTAAGTTACTGTATACTATTTTTGGTCTTTGTTTTCCTGTTCACTAGTTTTTAAACAAAATGTTAAATCTATTCAAGGAATTTAATTTGCAATTAGATATTTTTAACTTTTTAATTAATTTTTTAAAACTCTTAAAATTCTACTTAGATGTAATGAGTACATAAATCTTGAGTGCAAAGCTCAATGAATGTTTATACACACACACACATCCATAAATGAAGATGAAAATACAGACTTAAAGCTAGATTTGAAAATTTTATTAGGAAAAAAAAAAAAAAACCCCAAAAGGTTAAATACCACTGGTCCTCTAAAGCAAAAGGAATTTATTTTATATAGTTAATTTTGTTTTCATACCTCACAGTCTCTTTGAGCATTTTGAACATTGCACCACCTGGCAACAGGTTCAGGAACCACTTCCCAATCGTCACAGACCTGTTTAAGGATATTCACGAATGTGGTCTTCCCTGAAGCTGTTGTGAGAAGAAAAGAAAATTGAAGAAGGAGACTTAGGAAAAAAAAGTCAAAATAGTCATCAACTTTTTCAAAATTTATACCAGCAAAAATACAAAAAACAAAAATATTCCATTTCTTTAAACTTTCTCTTTAGATTTGTTTTAATAAAAACTAAAAGGATCCCTACCACTTGTATTAGGCATATTTGTTATTCTTTTTAGCTTATCAAGGCTACAGAACAGAAGAATTTAAAACCTGGTGAAATTGTGGGCAAGGTGTTACAGCAGAAAAAAAAAATCCTAGTCCTAACCTCACTTTCCTTAATCAAGTAATTAGAGATAACTGTGGGAAATGGTTAAGGCTATTTTTCCATTTAGTTAAATATGTGATCTTAGGCAAGTCATTGAATCTCTCGGAGCCTGTTTCTTCATAATACAATGGAAATAATAATACCCTCTTTATGGAAACTGTTGTGACAAACAAGCTATGACTATAGTGACAATCATTATGGGCTCTTGCCTTTTCAAAATTTTTCTGTCTACTGGCTCTATTCTCTCAGTTTACAAACTTAAATCCTTCCCATCTAAAACCAACTTAGAAACAGCCAAATGAACTATAAAATCAAGATAAAGATGTATCCAATATCCAGAGTTTTACAATGAGAATTGGTATGATTATATGACACTAACTGTATAACTACACAACATTAAGCCATAGTACCCAACAGAAATTATAAAAACATTTTTATAAAGACCCTTATAAGGAATAGCCATGTTTTCTCTGCTTCACTTTCACAGTTCTGTGCACTTATCCAACCCTTTAGAAAAAAGCTGTATGTACTTTGCTTCTCCTTGATCATTCACTAGCTTCTGAGACACCTATAAGGAAATAGTTCACATATAATCAGAACATATTAATTCACTATTTTAATATTACTTGGAAATACATTCCATTTAACAGTAGGGAAAAGTCTTGACCTAGAATTCAACAGGGTGTAGCAACATTCCTAATGACCACCACACCCTTCCTATCTGAAGTCACCAAACGTGGTTATATTAGACATCTCTGGTCAACATAATGTGCTCTCTCTTTTTCTCTCCATATGTATATAAAAATACACACACAGATTAAAATATAAAAAAGAAGCTTCTGCAAGCTTAAAAGGAAAGGTTCCACATCCTTATAAACCGGATCCGAAGAGGGCAAAAAGAACTTACTTTTGACTTGAATACTATATTCAAATCTAGGACATTACACAAGCAACAGAAAAGAAGAAAAAACAGAACTTTAAAAGACCACACATAGAGGGACACCTGGATAGCTCAGTTGGTTGAGTTTCTGACTCTTGGTTTTGGCTCAGGTCATGATCTCATGAGTCATGAAATCAAGCGCCTTTTCAGGATCCAAGCTCAGCTGGGAGTCTGCTTGAAGATTCTCTCCCTCTGCCCCACCCCTCAGTCTTTCTCTCAAATAAATAAATTCTTTTTTTTTTAGAAGATCACACATAGAGCAAAAACAGGGACGGAAGGAAGGGAGTCAATAAGAAGGTAACATAGAACAAAGAACTGCTGAGAAACAACACACAAAGTCATATTATATTATCACCACAGGAAAGAGGAAAGTTTTAAGGATAAACTAGATGACCATTAGATTTAATCATGGGAAAAAAGATTGGTGACAACAGATTTCGAATGGAGCATTTAGTATGGTAAGCAGAAGAATGACCACTGGACATTCACTGAACTAGATGGAGGAAGGAAAGGAAAACATGATGTTCAGAAAGAGAATCCAGTCGGGACATCTCGGTAGCTCAGCCAGTAAAGCATCTGCCTTTGGCTTCAGGTCATGAGCCCAGGATCCAGGAATTGAGTCCCACTGGGAACCTGGGATGGAGTCCCACATTGGGCTCCTTGCTCAGTGGGAAGTCTGCTCCTTCCACTGCCTCCTGTTCTCTCTTCTTGTGCTCTCCCTTTCTCTCTCTCTAACAGATAAATAAATAAAACCTTTAAAAAAAGAAGAAAAAGAAGAAGGGGCGCCTGGGTGGCTCAGTGGGTTGAGCACCTGCCTTTGGCTCAGGTCATGATCTCAGGGTCCTGGGATCGAGCCCTGCGTCTGGCTCTCTGCTCCACAGGGAGCCTGCTTCCCCCTCTCTCTGCCTGTTGCTCTACCTGCTTGTGATCTCTCTGTCAAATAAATGAATAAAATCTTTAAAATAAATAAATAAATAAATGGTTTTTAAAAAATTTTTTAAATTAAAAAAAAAGAAAGAGAAGCCAGGGAACACATTAAAAAATCATGCATCAGCCAGAGCCTGAAAGCGTTCAAAGCTAGAACATTCAGCTTTCTTCTGACATGCCTACAAACAGAAAAATTTCATGTGGTCATACTCTAAAATTTTAAGAGCAAAAACAGTTATTCTTTAAAATCATTCTTTAGTTCAAGCAGAGTAACAATAGTTACCTGTCACTCCAATCAGATTAATATCTAGTACCTTAACTTTGGGGAGAAAGTAGGGAGCTAGAAAATAAGCCAATTATAAATTAATACTCGATGAAAGCAAAGGAAAACAAGGATCAAAGACACTGATGTTAAAACTTTAAAAAGCCATAGGACCTAACAGAATTACTAATGCCAAGCAGGTATTATGATGCCAAAAATCATCTATACAAACTATTAAGATGAGAAGAAACAGGTAAGGCCTCCAGAAATCTAACACAAGTGCGTATTTTAGTAACAAAGAGCGTGAGAAGTTACATGAGTATAAAACTAAAATGACCAGTTGAAGTTCCAATTCTAGGAATCACAAAATACTCTTCTACACACATATTAGCAATTTGTATATTTATACTTATTTGGGTCTTGCAAATAAGGTGGAAGGGACAGAAACAGCAGTGCTAGCACATTAACAGCAACTGACAAAGCCTCAGTGTCAGGAAAACAGTGAGTGGTAAGAAACATAATCCATCTAAATAGCAAATTGTTATCTAACAGAAACACAGGACCAGTGTTACCAGATCTTCAGATATTTTAAGAAATGCCAAAAATCTACAAGTTCAAAAGAGATCTCGAAATTTTTAAATGCTAGCAATTCATTAATTTCTTTTTTCCCCAAATCTATGTGGGCCACTACTGTGCAAATCCAAGACACCAGTTTGCCAGTTTGCAAGTCCTTCCAGTGTAGGTAATGGAGAAATTAGAGAATGTTAAGTAGGGGATAACACAATTAGATTTGTATACAGAAAGTCTGCTCTGGAGCTGGTAAGAGAAACTGGAGATGGGGTGACATATTAGGAAATTATTTCAGGTGTTGGGAAGATTATAAAGATGCTTGGGGAGTAGTAACTTTCTAGATATGTTGCTTAATTGGATTTAAAAAATGGAAAGGGATTAACTCATCATTGTATTGATCTAAAGGTTGATCATTTAAATTGACTTTTGAAATGGCTTTGTTCAACCACTTCCTCCTTTATATATGTTCGTCTTTATCCAATATGTAGCTATGGGGAACCCTACTAGTAAACATTCAACTTCAAAGAACTTATCCTAAGAGGTAATGAGAGTCTATTATAAGGCTCTTTTCCACTGGTGCCTGAATACTGGAGCAACGCAACAAGACCTCCTCTTTAAGAGTGTGTTCAGCTACTCTCTACTCCTTGGAATGCTGCTAGAGCATTTGCCCCAGCTTTTTAAAGAAGTACAAGAGTTTTGAATGCAGTTAAGAATTAAAAAAACATTTGCTGTATGCATGAATGACCACTACCCAACTTGGAGCCAAAAAAATTCTATCAGAACAGGAAGTGCCAGGCATAGGTTTCCTGTGGTAGGAAACACAGAAGAATGTAAGTTCAGATGCACCTTGCAAATGGACATGCATGGTCTATTCTGCCCTCATCTGGGTTAGGAACAGAAACATGCGGGTCTTTCAATCAGAAGCCAATGTTTACTTGGATGTGGGGCCAAGAGTGAGCGACGCCATGATATTAAGATCATTAAAAAAAACTCTTTCCTGGTCTCTTCCCTTGTGCTGGAATGTTTAGAGCCATTTTATCCATAACCGTTACAACGGAAACCATCCAAATGCTCAGAGCCGGGGAGAGAGAAACTGTGGTACATCCAGGCCCTGGAATACGACTCGGCAATGAAAGAGAACAGAGACAGACAACGCGCTCAAGTAAAAGCAGCATCGTGCTCAGTCAAAGAAGCGAGACCACGAGAGGCTACGAACTCTCTGACTCCATCTAAAAGACAGTCTGGAAAAAGGCAACACTTGGCGGGGCAGAAACCCAGTCAGTGGCTGCCAAGGGGTAGGAGTGCGGAGGCTGCTGACTGCGCAAGGGCGCCGGCGACCTTCCTGACGCGATAACCAGGTACTGAGGCCTGACCGTGCAGGCAGCCGAACAGCCTTACGTGTCTGTCAGACCTCATTGAAGAGGACACCTAAAAAAGGATAATTGAATGTACATAAATCACACCTCAAGAACACACACACACACACACACACACACCCAATACAGAAACAAAACCCAGAACAGCCCTTCCCTTTGCGCAATCCCAACAAGGGGAGGAAACCGGCGCAAAGTGCACCTTCGCGAGGCCCGAACGCTCCGGCGCGCACGGCCCGCGGCCTCGGGGCCGCCGCCACCTCCCGCGGCCGGGGCAGAAGCTAGGCGGGGCGGGACAAAAGGATTGCGGAGCGAAGGGAATTCAGGCCGCGTCCGCATCCACACGGCCGGGCTGGAAGAAGGCCCTCACGGAGGAGCTGCACAGATGCAGGGAAGGGCCGCCGCCGCCGCCGCGTCCCCCCGCTTCGGGAACATCTCCCGAGGCTCCTTACCGATGTTGCCTTCGACGGCAATTTTCTTGATGCGGGTCCCCTCAGAGCCGGTCGCGGGAGATGGGCAGCTCCTCTTCGGCGGGGTGGCCATTCTGGTCTTGCGGCGGCCCGGGGCGCTAGCAGGGAGGGCTGGGAAGAGGCCACAGGTGCGCGCGGTGGGGCTCGCGCCGCTGCCGAACGTGACCTGACACGCAAGCCGAGCTCCCGCCGCTGCAGGTTCTCCAGCCGGCGGGCCCCGGGGTTTGATTTTGGCGCGCGGAGGCCGCTGCCGATGGGGGCGGGACTGAGGCGCGGCCACCCGCCCTGCCGGGAAGCCACGCCCCCTCCCTCTCCGGAGCTGGCGGGGCCTCCCGCGGCCCCTCGGCCTCGGACGCCGCGGGCGGGGCCCCTGCGTGCGCGCCCGGCACGTCGGGTCACGCGGGGGCACGGGGCGGGGCGGCGCGCGCAATAGCGCGCCTTTTCCCGGAGTCGGGGTGGAGGCTCCGGAGACCTGTGGGACCGGGGGTGAGCGCCGAAGGTAGAGGCTGAGCGAGGGCAGGGTGCCACCGCCTTCATCGCCGTGAGTGCGCCGGCCTCCGCTCTGAAGAACTGGCCTTCCCAGTGCGGCCTGTGGACCTAGAGCGTCTGGAACGCAGCTGGCTGGGAAGCAGTGTGCGGTGCAGGGATCACACGGCTTCCCTGTGTCGTCAGCGGGAGGACGAGCGTCGTGCTACAGGGCCGCCGGGCACCCCAGCCCTAAGGAGATGTAGGGCACTGTGGATGCGTGCCAGGCACGGTTTCGAGAGCTGTACTTAAATTAACTCGCAGTTAATTCATGAGCCCGATTTCTCAGTGAGGAAACAGGCACTGGGAAGCTACTCGTTCGAAATCTCAAAAGCAGTGAGTGGATCGGACTCAGGAATGTATGCAGTCAGACGCCACTCCACAGCGAGCTTTTCCTGAGGTCAGACCACTCTCCGAGTCCCATTTATGTTGAAAGAGAATATGCCACCCCAAAATATGCACTATGACATTGTTTCAAAATAAAGGACAAGGACACTCTGCCCCTCCTTTGTCCCCACTGAAAGCAGGAGATGAATCTGTGTGAAAGGTATCCTCCCTGTACCAGGAGATAAGGCCTCATCACCAGATGGGGAATTCAGGGCCAGAAGGCCTATTAACAAACCTTGCTACTTCACCAATTTATTACCCCAAATCCAAACCCCATTTGTCTTGTCAATTCTCACTAATTAATTGTCTAAAAGATTAAATGACCTACTTTGGTCATTACTTTGTATGTAGCTCCTATATATATACACACATAATGAAATTTGGTTTCCTATGAATTTGTCTTGTGTCAATACGATTATTAGACCAGGCAAAGAACTTAGAAGGGTAGAAGAAAGTTTTCTGCCCCTACAATGCTATGTAGAAGTTACCACGCTGGTTGATAGGGTTCTGTACGCATGGCTATAGACAGCTTAATTTTGCATGCCCTACACCTGGCACATAGTTAACAAATGCTAATTTTTGAATGCAAACCTATGTGCCATGAACTCTGCTAAAAGACTCATCTAGCTGGGAACAGATGCAGTGTAGAAACACCCAGAATTCATTTTTAATCTTGGTAACATCTGCTAAACTCACTACCCCGTCTAGAAGTTCCTGGGTTAAATAGTCTATAGAAACCAAACGCCCTGTTACTCTGTTTTTACCTTTCAAATACCAAGACATGAAATGTGTCTTAATGGTAGAGTCAGAAGGGGTGTAAACAGTGAGTCCGTTCTAAGAAATAGAAGGCACAAATTAAAATGTGAATTCATGGGGAACTCTAGAATAAAAACAGCAAAAATCATTCTTTGTTAACATCCCTATAATTATTTTGATGTTATTATGTTTATTACATTCATTTATCCCCCTAGTGATTAGCAGCAGGACCGCTGAAATGAAAAAGCCTCAACACTTGTCATCAGGGATGGCAAGGAAGCCCCAGAATCCATGGAGTGTTATATTCCACAGCCAAGCTTAGAAAACCCTTGAAATGGTAAAGATACTGGCTGTACTTAGAGTTAGGCAGGGTGAGGGAGACCTTCAAACAAGAGGAAAGTAGAAGAAAAGAAATTCCATATAGATCTGATAAAGATGTTTAGAGTTGAGAAATAGTAATACCCAAGTGTGATTTCCACAGAAGAAAAGTAGTATAATGCCGAGATTGAGAGGTTTAAGCAGTGGAAAATCAAAGACTAGGTTCAGATTCCAGCTCCGCCAGATTCTGGGCTGTGAAAACTTGAGTTCTCCAAAGCTTAAGTGTTCCTTAAAAACATGAAGTAGATGGGGGAAAGAGGGAAACCTAGCTTTCTTGGCATCAGATTCAGCATAATTGACTATTTTCCTAAATTATCTTTGGATAATACAAGAAAGAGGTAAGAGAAAAGCGCTTTTAAAAAATATCCTTGATTTTGTGGGTGCCTGGGTGATTCAGTCAGTTAAGCACCAAACTCATAGTTTCAGCTCAGGTCGTGATCTCAGGGCCCTGATCTCAGAGCTGTGATATCAAGCCCTGCACTGAGCTCTGGGCTTGGGTCAGAGTCTGCTTGAGATTCTTTCCCCTCTGTTCCTCCCTCTACTCACACGGCTTTCTCTAAAATAAATAATAAAAAAACAAACAAACAAACAAAAAACTCCTTCATTTTTATCTACAACTCCTTATCTGAAACCCTTGTAGCCAGATGTTTCAGAATGCAAAAATTTTGGGATTTTAGAAACATCCAGTCGTGTAGTACATATGTATGTAACCATCCCTCACCCTCCTGCAGGTGTTAAACTAAATATACAGATAATTTGCAGTGAAACACAGATTTCACATTAAGTGGGATTGAAAACAGGTTTACTCCAGATTGGGTTAAGTTTGCACCAAATTCAAGAAAATACTTGCAGTCTTGCAAGCTTTTCAGATTCTTGAATTGCAGATAAAAGAAAGGTTGTTGGAACACCCAGTCAGTTGTGACCATGCTACCATTTTCACCCTTCTTTGCCAGAAATTTTACAACTCCTTCAATTTGGGAATTCCTTTTCTTCTGTGGGAATGCTGGTATAACTAAAGCAGGATCTTGGGGCACCTGTGTGGCTCAGTGGGTTAAGCCTCTGCCTTAGGCTCAGGTCATGGTCTCAGGGTCCTGGGATCTAGCCCTGAATCGGGCTCTCTGCTCAGCAGGGAGCCTGCTTCCCTTCCTCTCTGCCTGCCTCCCTGCCCTGCCTGTTTGTGATCTCTGTCTGTCAAATAAATAAATAAAATCTTAAAAAAAAAAAAAAAAAAAAGACAGGATCTTGACATATAGGTTAAGAAAACTCTAAAGCAACTCAGAAAATGAGAACAAAGGGTGGGGGGGGGAGTCCCTGAACGTTGATAAGTAGTGATTACAGCCCATGCATTTGTATACAGCAATCTAACAACTTCTGTAAAATGGTATTTATTGACTTAATAAGCTTGGTTATAAATTACTCCTTGCAACCGTCATTATTGCTGAGAAACATACGAATGCAGAAGCCATCATAAAAGCAAGAGCGGGGAGTCAGGGTACTTCTAGCAAGTCTGAAGTGCAACAGCATAACTTGCTAGAAGGACATGAACAGGGAGCCATGGATCCCATACAGCTCCTTATCAAAGGAAAATATATTATGCTGCATGCTAGGTCATCAAGAAAATGTGACACTGTACTCAATAGGCTACTTAACACAGGAGTTTAACATTTATTAAACATGGTTACTTAAAGGAATATTTAGAACTTGATACCAAAATGCATCATTCCAAATAGTATTATATAGTGAAGAATTAACTATTTAAATTTAGTACAGTAGAGGCAAGTGAACTTAATTATGAAAATATAGTTAATTTTTACATGGGTGTTTATTTCTTTATACACAATGGATGCTTTGTAGATACTATACGTGCAAAATAACAAGGTATTTTCATTAAAGTTACAGGCACAAATCTTATCAGTTTGGACTAGTATTTCTTCCACTCCTATCTTTTCTATAAATATCAATTAGTGACACTGGGCAACTGTGGTGACTTGATGGTCCAAACACAAAATGCCTCTAAACATAAATATCTCTAAATAATGACTCTGAGAATACTCTAACACACACAATTCCTTCTGGAATTTAGGTATCAGGGCAAAATGAAGATCCTCCAAAACTGTTTATTAATATTCCTTATTGGTCTATAACGAAAATAAAATAATAGGTAAAAGCTTGATAGAAAGGCCAACATTATGTTGCTAACCATTCTCATGGCAGCAGAATATTTAAAGAAAACAAACAAAAGCACTAGCTTCAAGGTCAAGCCTATTTGGGTTTTTATATCTTGGTCCTCATCAGTGACTTATACAATTCCTGGGTTTCAGTTTTCTAGTATGTAAGTCAATGAGATAGAAAGCTCTGGGGTTGTTGTGAACCTTATTAAAAATAAGGCCTAACGGACACCTGGGTGGCTGAGGTGGTTAAGTGACCAGCTCTTGGTTTCACTCAAGTCATGATCTCACAGGTTGTGGGATGCAGCTCCACGTCAGGCTCCAAGTTCAGCAGGGAGTCTGCTTCAAGATTCTCTCTGCCTGTCTTCCAACTCACATGCACATATTTGTGTGCTCTTCTCTCTCTAAAATAAATAAATCTTTAAAATAATGCCTAACAAATCTCATATGTCCAACATATTCCATACTTTCAATATTTCTCTAGTAATGTGTGTAATGTGGGAACATCTACAGTAAATAATCAGTAATGCCAAGTCAGGATTCATGGCCAAACATAACTATTTATTAATTTTTTAAATAAACATTCAGTTTCTTCCTTTAAAAAAAAAAAACCCTAGAATTTAAATATTTCCCATCCCATCACATACAAGTCTATATACGTTATTTACATCTCTCAAACATATTACAGATTTTCTGACATTCAGTATCCCCTTTTAAAATAAAATGATGGAGCAATTAAACTTTGATGATTAATAACTAGAATTTGAGTAATCTTGGCACAGTTTTCAATATAGTGTTCATGTTGCATTTCATATTTTAGACCATTTTTCCCCATCCAGCTACTTAAAATAGAGAAAAACTGTGTATCTCCATGAGAGCAGGATGCCTGTCTTTTGTATTCTCTGCAATATTTACACAGTGTGAATGCTGCCACTGTGTTTCCATTTTTTGGTACTGGCAATATTCAGCTTTTGTCCTCAGAAATGATCTCTACTCAACTTTTAAGTCTTGTCATGTTTACTGTATTCTCTCTCAACTAGATTTCATGACAGTTCCTTCATAATTTTCAGTAATAATGTATAGGAAAATTTCAAACAGAACAAACGTTAAGTGTTCTCCACAGGATTAGGGTCCTTATCACCTTAGTTATGCATGTACAAAAATAACAAATACAATCTAGTGGCTGTAAAAAACTATTTCCCCTAAAAATAATTATTTCTGTAGAACAATTTAAGGAGAAACATGTTCTTAACATGAAAATGTGCTAATCTATTTTACAATTTGCACAAGTATTTCAGAACAAAATAAAAATGAAAACATGTGCAAAACACCAACATAAGAATTTAATAACACAGAAGAAAAATTAAATATTAACAAAAATTTTATATCACTAATAATCTCTGGTTCAGTGACATAATTTAAATGAAGCTGTCAACCAAAAACAACCCAAAAATACTTACATAAGTTGCACCTTCCTACACTTCTGCCAATGTACTGACAGAAAGTACTTCACAATCAGTAACAAGGAGGACCTGAACAATAAACCTATCTGTCTTGTTTTCTTAGTGCAACGGGGGGTCAGGAGGTGGTAAGTCAATAGCTTAAGGAAAAGGAGATGACAAACAGAGTGAAAAAAGGCCAGTGATTTCAGTAGCTTTGAGAATTATAATCTAAAATTTTCTATTGCACAGCATTACATGCCCCAAAAGAATTTGCATCATACTTGAAAAACTGAGATTATTCAGTATTTTAATCTGTATTTTCTCTCTTTTGTCAAAATTTAAGTACCAGTCCAGCTATAAATGGAAGACATGGAACACAGTATCATACCTTTAAAATAAATTATTCTCTATGACTAACTCATTAGGAACATCTTAAAAATTCAAATTGTTTTCAGAATTGTTGTATCTTAAAATTAAACTTTTCCATGAAATCTTGACATATCTTTACCTATAAATATTAATTTCATACAACATTAAACCAATACAAAAAAAAGAGTAATTCCTATGGATGAATGTTAATATTATGACAAAACTCCAATATTTAAGTTATTTTAGGAGTGGTTCTTCAAGTGCTGACCCAGCATACTATTTGTAAAAATTGGGTCTATTCTTTAGTATTGCAGATTAAGTTGCAAAATCAGTTTTCTCCTTGGTATACAGTCACATTTTCAAATTACAAAGTACAAATTACAAGTCCCACATCTTTTAAAAAGACACTGAAAATTTTAAAGTTATAAATGATATATGAAATGATTATACAATTTTAAATATTTTATCTGTGATATGCAGGCATAAAACTCAGCATAATTATTATATAAAATTTATTTCAATTTCTTTGTACAATGATCTGCAGTCTTTAAATTCTTACTGTTCATTTGAGTGAAAATATGTTTTAAAAGTAAAGGCTGTTTTTACTTTAAGCTACTTCTATCTTAAATATTGGATCCATTTTTTTCTTACTATCCCTTCAACCAAAAATATCCTACAGTAGTTGAGATAAAATACAAAAGCTATCAGGGAAAGAAATAAAATTAGAAAACAAGAGATAGACTTTGATTTTTTAATTATATTTAGCTGTAAGGTAATTAAACTAAATTTTTAAAAATTAAATAAAACCTATACATCCAAATGATACTGTCTACTTCAAAGTAGTGACATCAGGCACTACTCCTTTATTAAATGATGCTACCAATGCTTCAAAACATTTTCTTCTACAAATTCAGAACCTGTGGTAGTCTTTTGAACTTCCCTAATAGTTTAGTTCTAAAAAGACAGCAAAGTAAAGTTAGTTTGGTGACTGAGATAGGTCACATCAAGCTGCCAAAAGTTTTCAGTGCAACTAAAATGATGAATTTTCTTGCATAGTCATAAACCAATTCTCAGGTATCACTAAGTGTTCTAAAAACATGAAACCTTCAAAACATGGCTGGAAAGAATAGTGCTCCCCCAGGAACCACTCTGAAGATCAACTCTCATTAGGATATTTAAGGTATGACATACTTATTTTAAAAGAAAGTCCTACAACTTAATAACTGTATCTCACATATTTTACCATTTCAGTGGTTATCAAAACCTCTCTCAGAGAGGGTGTACACAAGGTATAAAACAAATGTCATTTTGCTATTTTCCCGTAAGCAAGGAAAATGCTAATACATAAAACGGAGTTTGGTGATTACATGTAAAATATAAGTATCCACATCATCTGTATTTCCTGAAGATAAGAGATTGTAGTGTTCTATCGTTCCTGATAACCAGGCAGTAACTCAGTCTGAGATCTATTATACACTAAACCTGTCTTCTCCCACCCAATACATTTTATGCTGACCCTTTAGAATTTGCAAATGACAAAAGTAGAAAGAGCAATCTAAAATCTTTCAATTTAAAGTAAACTGACCACCAAAGCCTCTACCAGCTAAACTAACACATGCTACTGTTTTAATGCAGTCTAATGTCATGGTTTTTATGGGAAATAAAATAATCAAGTCAGCAAATGAAATCCAGCAGCACCATCTACTGCTTAGTGAAAGATTTTCACTCTTTGTTATTAATTTCTCTCCACCACCATCACTCCATCATTTAAAATCATTCCTAAAACTTGCTTCATTTCAACATTTACCAAAGCATTGTGACAATAATTCTCCGTTAACTTACTATTTTATATTTGAAGCTTTAATTAAGTGGTTGAGAAAACCAACTTTTGCTTTATATCTCTGTATAAAGAACAAGGGGGAAAACCATTATCTTGCTTATTTATAAATTAAGTTAAGAGATCTGGAAAGAATCTAAGACACATCCATAAGCAAACTCTGCTGTAAAACCAAGATTTAATCCTTATTCTGTAAGGGGCATCTAAATGCTCATGGGAACTAATCAAAGCAACGTTCTGTTCAATCAGTTATTTCTCACATGCTCCGGTGAGTGTTCCTTACCTACAGTCATGTAATACCATGTACAATTCCAGGCCTCTCCCTGGGAGAACTTCTCTACTTTGTTACCATATATACACTTACACATCTCCTTACTTCCTAATAATACCTCTGTTGAAAGGAATACTCAGAAGCAGGCACCTGAGATTCTGACACAGTGACAACTCCTATCTACATACAGTAGAAATAGGGCCTACTACTAAACATTAATTTACAGAAACATTTTTCCATTTTTACAGTGAACTAGTGTGTAAGGCTTAAAAAGAGCAAGAACAATTTTTCACTATTCTCTACACATGGCTATTGCAACCCCTCTGTTACTGGGTTGATATAAAGTCAAATGCAGTATGGAAGACTACTTGAAAAATCATGTGCTTTGTTTTCATAAATAAACAGGACCCAAAATTATTTGACACTAAAGTTTATTTTTGAATCAACCATAGTGGCTGATACTACCTATCTGGGTAATAAAAGATTTGTTTTAAGGAAGTCAGCTTGTTCTCACTGCAATCTGTGAAGAAACATTACCAATAAGTGTCCAATATATTTGCCTCTGCCAGGATTTCCTGTTACTTCTACTATTGGTACTTGGAGAATGATTGTTAGAAATGAAATGGAGAAAAAGGCAGTTCCTAATTATCATAATTGCAATGGCATTAAATTGTATCACTGCTCTCCTTGTTAATGGCAAAAACAAAGTGATTTCATTTTAGATTCTTTCCTACTGACCATTTTTAGTATATATAATTTCAGAACAAGATTTCTATTCTACAAGGAAAAAGGTATGTATTTCAAACTGAGGGAAGACTATAGAGAGGTAACTGAAGGAATGAAATTTACTAGAAATTACAAAATTAAAACTGGAAGCCTGAAAAACATACTTTTTGAGAATAAAACTGAAGTAAAAAATGCTAAAATTATTTTTAAAACTAAGTTTCTGAACTTTTTACTCATGGGAAGAATTCACTAGAAAGTCATAACAAATAAAATGTAAAAGTTAATACTACCAAATTAGCACTTTCATTGTTTGATATCACTGCAAAAAAAAAGATTTCCTTTCACAGTGGAAAAATCAGAAGTCAGAATGCTTCACATTGGGCCTATCATAAGCAAAGAAGATACTATATCATTTTAAAATGACAGGCGAACACCAGCTCCATTCACTGAATGGAAATGCTGGAGGGTGATCAATTCCTCCAAACGGTCCTTAAATTTCGTGATTAATGTCTACACCTAAAATTAATAATTTATTTTTAACTTCTCATGGAAGTTGATTCGTAAAAGGAAGTCTCTAAGACTTTGTTTACAAGAAATTGATTAAAATCTTCATGCCACTCTATTCAAGGATTTTAAGACAAGACCTTTTGAACTTGACTCAGCATACTTACCCCATCTATAGCTCCCCATACAAATGAACTCTCCCAACCAAGCACACACTCCTATCCATCCCCTCCTCTTCAAAACAGAAGGGAATTCTGTAGACTTATGGCTCATTTGGCAATTGCTAAGAAAACCTCACAGTTCAGCATCACCTCTGAAGATGGCAAACCTAATAATAACCTGAAATTTTACACCTACAGTGCAGTTAACACGTGGAAAGAAGCTAAAATACAATAGGTATTACACTTCAACATCCTCAAGTTTTAATATCACAGATACCAACAGATGGAAAAAGACCTGCTTGTAGAACTTTAAACATTTGTTGAACAGAATTACCACCAATATCAACAAATAATACTACTTTTTTATGTTCTACATGCACAGCTTTACAAATTGTGTTTCTTCAATGTAGTAAAAGCTGGAGATCACCAATTTAGGTAAACTATGGCTTTTATCACAGATGTTTTAAAACATGCATCAGTAAGTGCCCTGGGTAGTATTCCTAATATTTCAAGCCCTGTTCAGTTCTATGTCTGTGCTTTGCACCTCAGAAGTGAGCCTGCCAAGGCACTTAAAAACTTAAGTCTCTTGGGGACTTCAAAAACTGGCCACAATTTACACAACACAGAACCCCATCCATCAGCAATCTAATCAAGTAAGCATTTTCTTTCAACACACAGTATTATCAAAAAGTCTGCAAGTAATCAAACCAAGTAAAAAAACAAAAACCGTATGCCAGCCACTAAGACAAAATTTACCCCTATCAAATATATAGAGAATGGTTCTTGGCTTCCTCTAGCAACAGAGTATGGTTTCATTTATTCAGAATAAAGAAAATCAAACCCAAACAAGCCCCCCAAACCTAGGACAAAAATGACTGAGATAAAAATAAAACACCACAAAATCCATATACACTCAACACACTTCATCTGAGTAACAACTTGCACAGCTCTTCATCCTTTTATCTGTCCTTTGAGGTGAGTTTTTCAATCAGTTCTTGGAGTGGTGCAAGTTCTCTTCTATCGATAAGGTTGAATTCCTACACATGTCAAAGACAGGAAAAAATAGTGAAGATATATTATTTACATCTCATTCCAAAGCAGATTTCTATTAACACTTTTTGGAAATTAGCTTTCAAGATCAATAAAAGTCTAATCTTTAAAAAAAAAAAAAGTTTTTCTCTTCCCTAGCTATGTTCTCCGTAAACAAATCATTTAAGCACTTCGGATATTATGTTGTACATGTCTATAATAACCTTTGAGTAAATCCCCCTACCTCATAAAATTACTGTGGGAACTAAATGTGATCCTGTGTGCTAACCACTTCATGTAATCCCTGGCATAAAGTGATAACTCAGTAAGTGGGAATGCTTTTTTTGTTTGTTTGTTTTAAGATTTACTTATCCATTTGACAGAGAGAAACACAGCAAGAGAGGGAACACAAGCAGGGGGAGTGGTGGAGGAGAAGGAGGCCTCCCATGGAGCAGGGAGCCCCATATGGGGGCTTGATCCCAGGTCCCTGGGATCAGGACCTTAGCTGAAGGCAGACGCCCAACTACGCTTAACGATTGCGCCACCCAGGCTCCCTGTGAGTGTTGCTTCTTGTTAAAAGGGAATACCCTGAGTGTCATTCAAATATAGTTAACCTGGTGGGGAACCAAAAAATCTAGCATCTCAGGCAATTTCAGGATTTTAAGAAGAGTAAAAAGAGTTAACAGACCACATACCCTCATAAACTGCTGCCATCTGACTACCCCCTAGATCTAGAGGTACACATATCAGAGATATGACCTTCCCTTGAAAGAATGGGCCCAAGGATAAGGTCCATACAGGCACTGGAACTAAAAATGGGACCATGTGGAAAGGAAATTCTGAAGTGTCAGGTACCTTAGCACAAACCAGTGGAATCTAGCAGATAAGTTCTTTGCCCTGTGGGGAGTACAGCTAGAGAAGGGTAAAAATAGGATTCTCTAAATAGTATGGCCCAGGGCAGAGGCCCCTCTTGCTCAGTCAAGAAGTGACTGTGTAACTAATGGACTTACCTTTAAGATGGTCACAGTGTCTTGAGATATAAAAAGGCTCGGATGTGGTAAATGCTTTATTTATCAATAAATACTAGCAAATACTACTATTTGCTAAGAGCTGAGAGATAACATTGTACTTTCAGATAAGATCAAACAGGGGTGCCTGGATGGTTCAGTTGGGTGGGCATCTGACTTCAGCTCAGGTTGTGATCTCAGGGTTCTGGGATCAAGCCCTGTGACGTGACGGAATCTACACTCCGTAGGGAGTCTGCCTCTGCTCTCCCTCTCCCACTACTCATGCTCTGTCCCTCTTTCAAATAAATAAATAAAAGTCCTAAAAAAAATATGATAAGATCATACAGTAAGATAAAACTAACCCGCTGGTGGAAGAATATCCTCTACATCACTAAAACCTGAACACTGGCAATCATGTTCTGCCTAAGCCAAAGCACAGAAGACAACTTTGAGATAACATTTTCTTTGTTTCTATGGGTGTCTACAAATGGTATTCCATGGTAAAGTAACTGCTCAGAGCAATAGTTTTGGCAAGTTAAGATCTCCTAAAATGTGTTTATACAGGTGAAATTAAGATACAAAATGTGTGGGGCACCTGGGTGGCTCAGTGGGTTGGAGCCTCTGCCTTTGGCTCCGGTCATGATCTCAGGGTCCCGGGATCGAGTCCCGCATCAGGTTCTCTGCTCAGCAGGGAGCCTGCTTCCCTCTCTCTCTCTCTCTGCCTGCCTCTCTGTCTACTTGTGATCTCTGTCAAATAAATAAATAAAGTCTTTAAAAAAAAAAAAAGATACAAAATGTGTGTGTTCAGTATAAGAGGTTAAGTATGCAGGGAAAAATAGACCCATTTTTCTTTAGTGGAGAGAGGGTGAGGAGAGGGCATTTATAAGCATATGCCCATAGATATGTAAAAAAAAGATACACCGATTCAAGACTTGGACTTCTGCCTATATCATCGACCCTCTCAATTTCCACCAAAAAAGAGCTGGTCAGCTTAACCATTTCCCACCTCTTTTTCACTCCTTCCTAATTATTATACAGCAGGATGCAATCACCCAACTTCTCCTAGTCTACACCTCTGAGAACTAAAGGGAAAAGGAGGAGGAGGTGAACCAGAGCCAGAAAAAATGACTAAGGGACCTCTGGAATAGCAACTCTGTGGATATAATGAGTAGTACCTAACTTAAAAGCTACTCAGAATATGTTTTCAGAAAGGAGAAAAAAAAAAGGTATTATACGCAAAGTCCACTTCCAGGATAGAATATGACTTTTAAAAAATCTAGGGTAGGCAGAAATTGAGGGTTCAGATGATTAGAAGGAATGCTAATATGCTAAAGGTATCAAGTTCATCTATAGACCTTCTAAACTAGTCAGGTTCCTAACTCAGTCCTCATATGGCCTGTTAAATGAAGCAAAGACCCCTCAGATCTATTTTATGAGACTTGCATGCCACCAACTTGGAGATGAATGGAATTCAGAAACAAAAGGCCTTATCATCATGGTATGGATAAAAGACAAGAGAGAGAATGCAAATTTTATCCTAACCATATGGATGCAGGATCCACCTCAGAACTCTGCAGATAACTGGCTTTACTGAGAAAAAAAGACCTCCTAATTCAACTTACCTGGACAAAAAATATAAAGTGCTTGAAAGATGTATTGAGATGCGCTTCCTCCTGAAGCTGGATTACAGGGTCAAAATGCTGATGATAAATGTGAGCATAAACCCTAAAGAGGCGTTTGAGTATAGTTTTTGCCACAGACATGAAATTCTTCGGAAACGGGACACCTAATAAATAGATAAACAACACCCTCTATTAACAAGAAACAAGAACAAAGCAATATGAGTTTGTCAACAAATGGCAACATAAATTAATAAGACAAAGCTGAAAAGAAGTACTTGTAAATCACTAATAATATCCATTGCAGGGGCACCTGGGTGGCTCAGTGGGTTAAGCCTCTGCCTTCGGCTCAGGTTATGATCTCAGGGTCCTGGGATCGAGTCCTGCATCGGGCTCTCTGCTCAGCAGGGAGCCTGCTTCCTCCTCTCTCTCTGCCTGCCTACTTGTGATCTCCCTCTCTGTGTCAAATAAATAAATAAAATCTTTTAAAAAAAAATATCCACTGTACTTTTCAGAAGGTTTCAACACATCATGAATGAAAATAAACTTTAAAACTTCTATGGAATAAGAACCTAGACATAAGCAAGCCCCTTAAGCCTCTTATTCACCTACAACTTTACTGAAATGAAATAAATTTATACCTAAGGTGGTGGTGAATCTAAAACTCACACTCATATCCTCAGATTTCTCAACATCAAGTCTCAATACAAATCTCTGCTGAACACAGTGGATTAACCCTGTTCAGTTCTGCGTACAATGCTAGCAATATATTTCTTTTATATTTTCTCTATGGAAATTATTTCATTACACTTCCAGCTCTACATTTATTCTGAAATTAGCTACGGTCCCTCTTAACGAGGCTCACTGTTTTACAAATAAGAGCACTTTTACAGCACTAAACAAATACAAGACTAGAAAAAAAAAATTCCATGTCCTTTGTTAAACTGGCTAAATGACTCAAATTGGTAAAACACAAGCCAAGTACTAATACTTCTGGATTTGGTGTTATCACATTGCCTACCACTCATTTAAAAAATATTATAGGTCACCGGGCACCTGGCTCCTTGATGCAACTCCTAATCTTGGTCAGGGTTATAGTTCAAAGTCCCCTGTCAGGTGTAGAGATGACTTATAAAAAAAAGTCTTAAATACATTCGTGTGTGTGTGTGTGTGTGTGTGTGTGTGTGTGTGTGTGTGTTTAGATCACAAAGAAACAGAAGACAAACCAAAATGAAGGAACACTATATAAATTAGTATCCTTATACTCTTCGAAAAGATCAATGTCACGAAGGACCAAAAAAGACACGTACTACATACTAAAGTACACGTACTACATACTAAAGAAAGCTACAGAAACATGACAAGTAAATGAAAACAAATGTCAAAGATTTTGTTTTACTATAAAGGATATTACTGAGAACATTTGAAAAATCTGAAGATCTGTAAATTAAACAACAGTATTCTATCATTGTTAAATTCCTGATTTTGATAGTTACACTGATTTTCTAAGAAAATGTATATTGAAGCACATTTTGATAAAGGGGCATCATTCATATAACTTACTTTCAAACAGTTCAGGAAAAAGAAAACATGATGTTGGGGGAGGAGAAAGACGACAAGTGTGGTAAAACATTAGCCACTAAAAAGTCTGGAAGAAGAAAAAAATTCTGGAAGAAGGATATACAGGGATTCTTTGCACAACTCCTGCAAATTTTCTAAAAGGCTGAAATTCAGTCAAAATAGAAATTTATAAAATATATTATGGGAGATAAAAGATAAGGTGATAGCACTTAACCAAAATGATTATGATGTATGTAAGTGATGCAGTCCTAAAAAACAGATCTTTTATTACAAAGGCTCCAAAGCCTTTAAAACATTCAATAAATGTGTTTAAAAACAATCCATAACAGTAACTATTTATATTGCTGACTCCTCCACCACACCCTTCTTCCAAACTCTAAAAGCATAAAATACAGTCAAAAAGTTGTCTGATAGAAGAACAAATTCTTTTTTTTTTCCCAGAAAACATAACGTTTTTTAGAAAAACAAGAAGTTTGAGAGGGTAAAATCATATGAATTACCTAGATGTGAACAATTTCCACTTGAAAGAAAATATAGCTTCCTTAAAAGCAAATATAAAAAAAGCCAAAGTCACTCAGTAGATAACAAGCCCCCCTCTCAATCCTGCTGCCTTCTCAGCTCGCTTGATTCCACAGTCTTTAAGATTCACACTGTACTCATGAATTCTAACTCCCTCTCTGCCACAAACACACTGTAAAACTGGGTATAAGTCCTATAAACTCCTTCCCTAAACAAGACATGGATATGACTGTGGCAGATGACACTCCCTGCCTACCTAGCATTCAGTCTTTTTTCTCTGTAAACAGGGCAAATTTTGTTACTAACCAAGATACACTAATCTTCTTGTTGTTTAAGATTACAGAGAGCTTTCACTTAATGTTCATGATAAACCTGGTGTGAAAAAGATAAGACACTTTTATTTATTTATTTGTTTGTTTGTTTATTTTTTAACTTATCTGACGGAGAGAGCAAGACAGCACAGCAGGGGTAGCAACAGAGGAAGAGGAAAAAGTAGGCTCCCTGCTCAGCAGAATCCTGGGATGATGACATCCAGGATCATGACCTGAGCTGAAGGCAGACACCTAAGGCACCCCAAAACGATACTTCTGAATGTATAAGATTATAAATATTTTGATAGATATGGTAGTCTAGTATGGTTCCTGGAATAGAAAGCCCATAAGCTCTAAAAAACACATGAAATTAGATAAATCACAATGGATTCCAATTATACAAAACAATTATACCAATTTTTGATGGAAATAATGTCTCATCATCCAACTGGTCCTGAACCCAAGTCATCAGGTAATCAATATACTTTGGCGCAGAGCACTTAATAGGCTTCTTTATGTTTGTTCCATCTGCCCAATGATACTCATATCTGTATTGGAAAAATAACAGACAGAGATTATTAGTATATACCTATACAAAATGTATATATTTTGTGTTATATATGTACATTTATTATGAATGTACATACACAGGACAGGTTTTAAACAATCTGCTCCTCTAAACATATTTTGCACTTGGCATTTAAATTTAGAGCCTTTAAACTGTAACTAAACTATTTTACATTTATCATGATCCAAACTAAGCAGATCCCATCAAACTCATTTTTTGTAAACCTTTCTTTATATACAGCATTTATATTTTAGAATCATAATAGTAGAAAACTTAACTAAGTTTCCACTTCTCTGATAAACACCTTTAATCTTTATGGTTGTTTTTATCTTCTTTGAAAAACATTTCTCTTATGCAATACAATTCTTTTAATTTGGGGCTTCAAATTTTGAGTTAAGGATAGAGAATGACATGGAAGTTCCAGGGTAACATGCAACAAGAACAGAATGAGTCAATATCTAACTAAGTACATTTGGTTGAGGAGCTAAATATGCCTTTAAAGAAAAATGGCAACCCAAATAAAGACGCCTATAGGACCTGGGTATTAACAGAACTATTCTTTGGTATAATCAATATTGAATGTGCACCTATCACGTGATATAAAATACTGTTCTGGACCAAGGGATACTAAAATAAAAGACACTTTCCATACTGTCAAGGAAAATAGACTAGTAGAGGAGATAGTCTTGTAAATGAGTAGGTAGAAACAGTCTGGCAAGAATGATAACAGAGTTATACACACGCCCACACCCACTCATAACCACAACCTGATTTTTAAGACAAGGAATAAGCACACAGCTGAAACTCCAAAGCATAAAAATCTCTAAATTGAACCATCATTTTGTATTTTAGTTTCCAAAAGATTACTTCTACCACTTAGCTTCTCTCTTTGAAGCCAATTTGTTTTTGTTCCAGTTTGAACTGACAAAATGATAGGTCAGTGTGTCTAATGAAGAAGGTGAAAGAAATACAATGGAAAAATATTATAGAGTATTTTAAATGATGAAAATGATCTTGAGATGGGTTAAATAACAAAGCTTTCCATTTAATCACAGCTACTTACATCTGAACAATAAACCTCAACACGATACACCTGAACAAACATTCTAACAGCACACCTTACTGCCAACCCTGGGCAACAGAGATGACTCTCAAGTTCACTTTGAAGGTCTCCAAGAGGAGATTCCCCAACATTTGGCATTCTATTCCACTGCTTCATCACTTTCATGGTCAAGAGATCCTTTCTGAACTGAAATTAAAGTTCTGAGGGGGACTCAGGCCTGTTCTTATTTGATCCTTGAGAGACAGAGACCATGAATGGTAGAACTTTTAGCCATAATTACTCTTCACTTAAAGACAGGTACTTATCCATATTTTCTCCCACATGTTAAGAAACCTGAAAATTTTTTCCCTTCCTCCCAAACGCATTTTTCATTGTTAGTGACCAGGGGTTACATATTCACTTTTAAATGCAAAAATCAAAAGCAGACACAGTTGACCTAAAAATCATTTTCAATTTTTTAAGCATACTAACTTTCAATATCCTAAAGCTTTTTGAAAAACAGAACTAGGGGTAAGGGGTTGGGTGAGCCTGGTGGTGGGTATTATGGAGGGCACGTATTGTATGAAGCACTGGGTATGGTGCATAAACAATGAATTTTGGAACACTGAAATAATAAAATAAAATAAATTCAAAAAAATAAAAATAAAACTATATACTGCTTATATTTCCTGACCCATTCTTCTTCTTTTGTCATGTTTATACTTAAGATGACTTCATCCTATAACTCTATTTTGCCCACACTGATTTTTTTATTTCACTTTTGTCAGACCATTCTCTTTGAACTGTATTTCTGTCATCATGATAAGTTCATACCAATCTTTAAAAAAGAAAAAGAAAATATTTTGCAAATTGCAATCTTGGTAATAATAAATAATAACTGACAAAATCCGGAGCCATCACTCAGTCACACTTTGCAAGGGGCCAGTACTAAGCTACTAACAAATGCCTCTCCTTGGTACAATGCCAAGCATCTTCTGCTAAAGATGGCAAAGCATGAGGACAACTGTATCTTCTCAGCACTAACAATGGACAAAGCTTAAGACTCTCAAAATTAAAAGGAAGGGCGGGAGGTTAAGGGGAGGGCAAAGCAGAAAGACGGGAAGGAGGAAGGGAAGGCAGGAAAAGGAGGGAAAGAAGGAAAGGAAGGTCGTTAGAAGGAAGGACAGATGACTGGAAGGAAGAAGAAAAGGAAGAATGTTTTTTGTTTTTATAATATCTTTATAGAGATCCTATGCCCGCTACTTTTGAAGAATTACATACGTTCTTCCTAATCAGCTATTTAGATAAGGTTTCTCTGAGAAAGCGATCACAGCAGTATTCTGCGTGGCAGTAATTCTCCCTAATTCACAGGTATTGGTATAATATCAGAAAACCTCACAGCGAATACTAGTCAATTTCAAGGGGGGAATGGCAAATTGAGGTAAAGAAACCTTGCACACACTAAGACGATGAAGTAATCAGGGTTAACATCACAGTGATGGGATGGTTGACAGTGTGTGCCCCTGATATTATTCACTGACCAAAAAATGAGCATTTCTATGGTGTCCTGCCAAGAATGCACAGTCTGAATGTGGTCATAAGGAAACATCAGACAGACAGTATAAGGAAGAGGTCCCCAAGATCACTACCAGGTTTGATGATTTGCTAAAAGAACTTAGAGAACTCAGCACATAGTTGTACTCAAAGCTATTGTTTACAACCGTAAAAGAACACAAACCAAAACCAGCAAAAAGAAAAAACAAATGGGGCGAAGCCAGAGGAAACCAAGAGTCTTTTCCCACTGGAGTCACAGGGACACATTTAAATTGCCCCAAGACTCAGTAATGATAGCACACGTTAAGTACTGTCTACCAGGCCAGCTCATCAGAGACTCGGTGTACAGGTTTTAGTTACTGGGGCATGATCAAGTAGACACCCTTTGGGTGGCACATATTACAATTCTAGATTCCCAGAAGGAAAGCACTGGCCATACTGTTTGTACAAAGAGTTTAGGCACAGTGACCCAGTCTTGAGTTAGGGAGGTAGGAACCCTTTTGAAATCCAAATTCCTGGGGCACCTGGTTAAGTGTCTGCCTTCCACTAGGGTCATGATCTCAGGGTCCTGGGATTGAGCCCCCCCCCCTCCCGCTTCAGGCTCCCTGCTCAAAGAGGAGCCTGCTTCTCCCTCTCTCACCACCACCTGCTTGTGCTCTCACTCGCTGTCAAATAAATAAAATCTTTTAAAAAAAAAAAAAAAAAAAGAAAAGAAAAGAAAAAGAAATCCAACTTCCCAGCTGGCTGTCCACAAAGATAGCAACTTTTAACAGGTCTTTCAAGAGGTAACAGGCCTGCTATGTTAACTCTTTTCCATGTAAAGGGCAATACCAGAAAAAGACTGAAAAATTATTCTAAATTATAGGTACGTAAAGAGAGAAATCAAATAAATGCAATATATATTCCTAGATAGGATCCTGAATCCTGGACCAGAAAGGGAAAACTGAGATACTGCTGAAGCAATTATTTAATGTGTATGTGTCCAAATCACAAGAAGTGATCTGGACAGTCTATATGCCGATTACATAGAAGAGTAACCTAGTTTTTGGAAAATACACAGTTGAATATGAGGGGGAAGAGGCATTAATGTCTACAACTTGCTCAAAAGGTTTAGAAAAAATTAACATTAATGAGTATACACACAGAGTAGGTGATGAAGCAAATGCACTAAGACATTAATAATTGAGGAATTTGCTGCCAAAGAAATATGGGAGCTCCTCATGCTCTTCTGGTAACTTTTCTGTACACCTAAAATTACTGGAAGTTTCAAAGTTTGAAATAGTCTTAAAATATGTTCTTTATTTAAAAAAATTACCTTAGGAAATATTAAAATCATATTCTTTTGAACATCTCTGATGATGGCAAACTGTCAGCCCTCTTTAAAAGTCCTGGATTCCAAGAAACACCTAAACTCATTTGGAATTAATTTGAAGGATAAGAAAAACAACTCCAAGTAGGTAATACTTGCTCAATATGTGAATCTGCTCAAAAAATAAAGTATGACTATGAACTAGTAACACTGAATCTCTTGGGTAGTCAATAATCTCACTATTTAAAAGTCACCAAAAATAGTCTACAATAAGTGATTAGCAATCTAAGGCCACAACTTAAAATGATAATACTCCCAAGCACTCGTAAGCCTGGGCAGTGCTGTTTTGCTTTATTTTTTAAGATTTTATTTATTTGACAGAGATCACAAGTGGGCAGAGAGGCAGGCAGAGAGATGGGGGGAAGCTGTCTCCCACAGAGCAGAGAGCCCAACATGGGGCTCGATCCCAGGACCCGAGATCACGACCTGAGCCGAAGGCAGAGGCTTAACCCACTGAGCCACCCAGGCACCCCTGTTTTGCTTTATTTTGATGTTTAGACCATTATATGATAAGGGTTTAGGGTATATGACTTTTTATATATGTATATGTAGGATATATGACTTTTTATAAAGTCAGCACTAAAAATTAAAACTTTTCTTAATGTCTTGTAAATATCAATTAATATAGCTTATAATAGTAAAATAATAATACAATGTACCAAGTAAGAGTGGAAGCACTAGAATCAAAGCCATTTAGATTTCAATTCTGGTTCTCCAGCTTCTAGATAATAGGACCTTGGACATGTTACTTAACCTCTCTCAGACTCAATTTCTTTTCTTATGTCATAGGCTTGCTTTATGAAGTAAAAGATGAAATGTATGAAAGTCCTAACATTTTAGATAGCACTAAATAAATGGCAGCAGTCATTATCAGCCATAGAAATAATAAAATCCAGTTTCAAAAATTTATTGATCCAAGCAAACATTTACCAAGTGCTAACTAGGTGGCAGGCACTGTTTTTGCACCAAAAGGATTTAAATGAAGAAGGAATCTAATAGGTTAAATAAGACATGTATAAATAGTGTAAGTATAATATAAAATAAAGAAATGTAATCACAAAGACAAAAAAGTTAAATAGATCAGGTCTAGTATGAAAAAAATCAAAAGATTTCATAAGAAGCATTTGATTTAGGCCTTGCAGATGGGTAAGAATTTTTGAAATATTACCAGATAATGACTGGAGGGGGATGGGAAGAGAAGAAAAATATCCAAAAGAATAATGGAATGAGCAAGTTTTCAGAGTGGAAGTAATGGAGGGAATAGTGAGGCACTGCCAGTAATCTACATAGTCTGGACAGACCAGAGGAGATTCATAAGCAAAGCGAGGAAAGGAGGAAAGCGGATTATACAGGGAGGGCCATGAAGCTCGGGCTTAGAAGTCTGGACTTAATACTTATCAGCCATTAGTGAACCACTGAAGGAGATGCTGAATAGAGAAATCATATGGTCAGAAACTTTCTTCTTATCTAAGAACGTTTAAGTAAAAATGAGAATTGATCATAAACCATGTCTTACTTTGGGCCAGCTGACATCACTGGACAACTTTCCTCTGTACAGAAATCTGTGATTGTTCCATAAAGCATATTAATCTGATTGAAGAAATCCACAGCTGCAAGGCAAGCATTAGTTATAAGAAAAGAATTAAATTTTAATTTTACTCAAGCAGAATCATATTATCAGTATTCTTTCCTCTAAAAAGAAGAGGCAAAAGCATACACAGAAATCACAATATTTGGCTACTCTGAAATTAGGGGCTTCTGTTTATTAAGCGACTCTCTTAAGAGGGTAAAAAAACAAGCACAGAATGGGAGAAATTCTCTGCAACACATATAGCCAACACAAATTTGGGGCGCCTGGGTGGCTCAGTCAGTTAAGCATCCAACTCTGGACTTCCGCCCTGGTCATGATCTCAGGGTCCTGGGATTGAGCCCTACGCAACTACTGTTGCTACCTGCAACAGTGTGGATGAATCTAGAGGGTATAAGGCTAAGTGAAATAAGGGAGTCAGAGAAAGACAAACACCGTATGGTTTCAGTCCAATATGGAATTTAAGAAACAAAACAAAGAAAAGAGACAAACCAAAAACCAGACTCTAAACTATAGAGAACAAGTGAGTGGTGGCCAGAGGGGAGGCAGTGGGAAGGGGGAGGAGAAGGGTGAAAGGCAAAGGGCATTCGGAGTACCCGGACCTGGATGAGCACCGAGTAACGTACAGAATCGGAGAAACACTATTGTACTTCTGAAACTAATGCAACACTGCGTATTAACTACACTGATTTGAAAATTTTTTATAAGTCTACCCCAAAATAAGAGTATCTCATAAACGTATTTTACTAACTTCACAAGATCATTATTGGTTTCCTTTTGGGGGGGAAAAAAAGGGCATAATGTAGACAAATAATTGAGAATGCTACTGAAAGAAGCAATTTAGCACAGCGGCTGAAGGGTAGTCTCCACTTGTCCTGGTGAGCACTGGGTGACTCGTGGACGTACTGAATCACTATATCACACACTTGAAACTAATACAACGCTGTATGTTAACTAACTGGAATTAAAATAAAAACGTAAAAAACAAAAAAGCGCAGTCTCTAAAATCCTAAAGCTCTATTTATTTGAGCCCAGGTTCTACCATTTGTATGACCTAGGCAAATTACTAATTTTCTGTCTCACCTTATCTATATTAAACTGAAATAATAATAGTACCTACATCACAAGACTGTCAAGATGAAATATAAATAATCCATGCAGAGCCAGACACAGAATTAGTGTTCCATAAATATTAACTGCTGTCATCATTATCATTTTTTTTCTACTGAAGATGGTAAATCTATTCTCTGTATTACATTGTAACAGGAGACAAAAATTTCATAAAACTCCATACTCACAATAAAATAACATAAAGGCTAAAGTGGCCTGAGGTTATCACTGTAACTGTGGCATTAGGTCGGTAACTAGATCCTTGAACAGACAACATGCCAGCACTCACCTACAATTAGTCTACTAACATAACTTAGAGTCCACTAGAAACAGACAGGCTACTTACTGTTCACTGCAACCCATTCATTTAGATCTTCGCCCTCAGGAAGCATGACAGCCATCCGGAGATTGCCACTGCCAAGCGTGGCTTCTGCGTGCTTTAAGAGTTCATACTGGTGAGAACCCTCCGGAATGTTCTTCTTTGGTTTAAAAGTTTTAGAGGAGCGGCTACCACTATGAATAGAAGAGAAAAAAAGAACCTCAATATTTAAGGCATGACTTTCAACAGAGTACACCGCGCTGTACTACTAAATTAACACTGAGGTGATCCTAAAGTCCACAAATAAAGAGCCCTAAATTGTACCTGCAACATTAAATCCCAGCAAAATAAGGTTGTAGCTACTATGTTTGATACCCAAAACTCCTACAAACTTTCTCTACATTCCCTACTACAACTTCCAAGGAGAAAGTGAATTTTTAGCTATAATTAATCCAGCTTTTCACCATAAATTAGTGATTTAGAATTATAGGTTGTAGTCTATAAAAACAAAGTATTTCTGTGATTGTTTTCAGTCATTTTATTCCTTTTCACCCCTATTATGTCTCTTGTTCTAGTAAAAATAATTTATTTCCTTCATTAAAGATAATAGTTTTACATCAATAAAACATAAAAATTCTAGAGTGAGAAAGAGAAGCTACATGTTCTACGTTCTGCCCAATTAGAGGAAGCAGCAGCAATCTTAATGCAGAATTCCACATATGCAGATAAGTAGCTAGACCTTAATATGGTTGTCTCGCTAAAATTTCTGAATTTGTGTGGATATATAGATGCATTTTTTTTCAATGGGTCAAGTAAAACTAGTCTTAGAGTTTAAGAGTTTTTAAGAGATGGATCCTTCTGTTAATGTTATCAAATTCTTATCAAACTGTATTATACTCCAGTCATCCCTTCTTAATACTTCCCTTTTCTTCTCTTCATATAAAAAGGAACAGTTAAGAAAGAATGAATTAGAGGAAGGTGGGTAAGTGGGAACCCTGTAAAGTTTAATATTACTAAATCCATACCACCAAAGTCTTCAGACTCGTGGAGCTTACGAATATGAAAAGGGAATTCCAAAAAGAACAACCACCATTATACTTCCCAAGCTCTCCGTAACTTTTCACTCACTACCCCCTTTCTCCCAAGCTTAACCGCATGATGTCTCCTGTCTTCCCCAAGATAAAGGGTAGTTCTCAATGTTGGTTACATAGTACAATCACCCGATATGCTTTCAAAAAATACTAAGGATCCTGAGATAAACTAAGAATCCACCAGTCAACCCAAATATTCAATTCAAATGCGTAGTATTTTGCATTTCTAAGGCAACAGCGTTCTTCACATGGGTCTTTCCCCAAGTGTTCAACTGGAGTAAACAGGGTCTTCAACTCTAACACTGGCCCCCTCTCTCTGCCAGTTATCTCTACCTAACAAAGTATCATTAAAAGCCCTGACCGGACATAACTCCTCTGCTTAAAACCACTCAGTGGTTTTCCCATTGCTCTCAGAGTAAACAGACATGTCAAAACGTCAGACACAGTACGTCCCTAGACCACCACTAGAGAGCAGAAACTCATCTTCAGTCTAATCCGGTAATGCACTAAACACCAAATTCTCTCCCAGCGTCTCTAAAATATAAAAACACAGAAAGGATCATTGTGGCTGCACCAAGCTTAAGACTTACTTCATTTTCCCACCCTTCTCACCCTTTGTTTATAAAAATTTCATTAATTTATGTGTGATTAATTACAAACGTAACTCCTAGGAGTAATCTGGTACATGTCTTCAGGCAGGGTGTAAATTAAGTACACTCCCTTTAATTCGCCACTCTTCAGACTAATACAGCAACTGAGGATGCGACAAATTGTTGAAAGTTACAGGGCCATCAGCTGTGCCTGCACTCTGAGAAGGGTCAGAGCCTCACCTGCCCCCTATGTACTGAATCACTCTACCACGAAATTTTAGGCTTCCAAATGCTTTTAGATTGGTGTCCTCTCCAGAACTGGTCTTCCACAAAGCTAAATAAACCTGCCTCATAAGACTTAATTCTTGAGTAGAAAGGAAAAAAAAACCCTGAGTTCGATTTTGTGAGGGCCAAGGTATGTAATCGCGAGCAAATACCCCAATTTTCCTGAGTCTATTCTTTCTTAAACAGTGAAAGCCTAATAAAAATAACGAAACATCAGCAGTATCTGTATCTTAAATCTGCTGCAAAACGAGAAAATATATGTGAAAAAGTTTTTAAAATTGTAAAATGCTGTGCAAATAAAATGTTAGGTTTTTTTTATTGTCTTCCTGTTGCTGAACCAGAATGACAGAGTAACAAAGGAAATGGTAGAGCAATACCCGAAGTTTTATTCAACCACGATTCCCATCCTCTTTTCCTAACACTGCAGCAAACATAACCTTAACTTTGGAAACAAATGCTTTTACACATCAAGTTTACAAAAGAAGTTTTAAAATTTTTGTTTTGTTTTTTGATGCTATTCCCATAACAAGTTTCAGGTGATCTAATGCTAATTGTGGGGCTAGACTAGAAATTAAGAAAACAAGGTTCTATTCCTCATTTTGCCATTTTCTTCTCACGTTACTTAAGAAACCACAAATTATCATCTGGGCTTCAACGTCTTTATTTCGTCTTTCGAAAGTCTGGAAAATAACTTTTTATAAAAGGGCATAATTTAAGAGATGAGATAATGTTTATAAAATGATTTTAGTTTCTAAAAACTAAAACTGTTTTTTTTTTAAGATTTTATTTATTTATTTGACAGACAGAGATCACAAGTAGGCAGAGAGGCAGGTGGGGGGCTGTGGGGGGAGCAGACTCCCTGCTGAGCAGAGAGCCCAAGGCTACGGGGCTGGATGCCAGGATCCTGGAATCATAACCTGAGCCGAAGGCAGAGGCTTTAACCCACTGAGCCACCCAGGCGCCCCCTAAAACTGTTTTTAAAACTGTTGACTCCTTTCTCTGTTCCTCTTTTCCATGCACACTCAAACTTCTGAAATGTTCTCAAGTCCTTTAGTTTTCTTTCTCTCTAACCTTTCTGCTTTATTCAGGCAGAATAACCTAACCATTTCCATACTCTATATTTTTTTAAATATTATTTTTAGAACCCACATTCAGCTTTTTCAACCTGAAACTTCCACCAGTATCCACCCTACCTCTGGAAGTTCAGTACTGCTTCCCATTTCTAGGTCAAAAAGACCAATGACAGAGTCCTCAAGTTCAAAAGCACAAATATGAAAGCATACATGCAAAAGTCCTTATCAATGAGTAAAGCTCTTATAAAAACAATGTATGGCCAAATGCATATATCTCACATGACATTTTAAGACATTTGATGCAAATATTCAAAAACATCTTCAATAACAGAAAGTACACTGCCTCCCACCCTCCTTAGAAGAGAACTGTGTATCAGAAGAATCTCAGAGGAATTATCTTGTATATCCTTCCAAAGAGTCTATGTCTAAACAAGGCCAAAAACACTTGGGCCTGTTTTTTGTTTTAACACAATCGTTGCATGCTATACATACTAAATAATGTTTTTCACTTAATATATCCAGGAGATGGTTGTATATTAAGATAGAAGTAGATCTAACTTCTTCTTTTTAAGATTCAATAGTACTTCCTTATATAAGTGTATAATACATTTTAATCAGTCACTTAATGATAAGCATTTAGGCTGTTCCAGTCGTTTGTTATTACAACACTGAAGTAAGTATCCTCCTGCACATGCATATATGAGGAATAAATCACTAAAAATAAAATTGCTGTGCTAAATTATATTCACATTTTTAGATCTTATATAAACCTATTTTTCCCCAAATAAGTTGTACCCTTTCACAGTCCCATTAACAATGTATGAAAATGCCTATGCACATTTTCAGTCTTAGAGGAAAACGATTCTACTTATTCTCGTACAGCTCCTAACACAGTATCATAACTTTATGAGAATTTGGGGCTTTCTATGTGAATGATACATTACACGTAAGGGAATGAATTTCCCTTTTTGATAATTCATGGCATTATCCTGAGGTCTTTTCTTTCCAAGTAAACAACAACGGGGTTGTTTGTCCTGGCCGGTTCTCTTAGTCACATCAGAAGGCCAATCATTTTCTAGAGCAAGACATGTTGGCTTGACAAATAACTGTGTCCTAAGGGAAAACCCTGAACCCACCTCCCTTATAATTAATTAGTCATCCAATTTGATTTACCTTTTTTAAGTTTCAAGAGCATTATTTATTTCGTCCTTGAGAACCTAAAGAATTGATTAGCTCCACAGTGATACCTAGGTTAATTCCCATAAACCATTTCCTACCATCTCAACAGTGTCACATACATTATTACCCTTAATTTTAATCCTTTATCGTCCAATCCAACTATGATACTTTCAAATTTGGATAGGAAAATCTTAAGACTAAAGGAAATGGGGCAAAGGGGAGATACATAGAGAACTTAAAACTGGGGCACTAAGATGGGTTAGAATAGATATCTGTGTATTTTGACACTGAAGAACATGTCAATTATCTTGAACGAGTTACTTAAGATTACCAAGCCTCAGCTTCCTCATCTATAAAACGGGAATAATAATACCTACCTCACTACTGAATCACTAATATTCATTTTCTTTGTTCCAACTCTAGGTACCAGCCTGTTACTCACATCAGCAGCTCCTTCCATAGGTCTAAGTCCAATACTAAAGATCAGGTACCTGATAAACACTTGTTAATGGATAGTTCCAATGAAATTCAGGCTAAGAACTCCTACATCAGGACAGTAATGATGGTAATTAATATTAACTAACATTTACTGCAGGCTTTGTGCTCAGAAGTATTTTACATGTAATATCTCATTTAATCCTTTTAACTCTATGATGTACAGACTATTATTTTATTTTATGGATAACAAAACTGAGGCTTAAAGAACTTACATAATTTGCTCAAGATTATAAGAGTGGTAGATAAAGGAGCCAGAATTTAAATCTAGGATTTAAATATTTAAAGCCCATTCTTTCACCCATAACCAAAGACTACATGATGCTTATTTACCTTTATCTTCCATTCAATTATTTCAAACAATTTTCTTCCTAAGTCACCAAAGTTTTAATCAAGCCACTTATGAAAAAGCACAAGACTAATTCATACTGAGGGAGTTATCAGACACATTTTTAAAACAATATTCCAACTACTTAATTCCATTTCTTCTCCTCATATCTCTTCTAATTTATATGAATATTTAGTACTACCATTAAGGAAAAAATAAAATCCCAACAGAGAGCAATTTCTCTCAAAAGGTTGACAAACATACTAATGCTTTCAGAAAGGCATATATGTACCAGCAAAAAGTGTTAGAAATTACCAAAATCAAGTAGTACATGTTCTAAAAATAATAAAGCTAAAGGCTATAGGCTAAAAGCTTTGAATATCGAAGAGACCATCTTCATTAAAGAAAGTTAGCAATCTAAACAAACATACCTACCTACATTTCTGTCTCACTCAAACATTCTTTTCTTTTTAAAAAAGATTGATTTTAGAGGGAGAGAGCGCACACACACAAGGGAAGGGGCGGAGGGAGAGAACCTCGAGCAGGCTCCCTGCGGCGCGCGGAGCCCGACGAGGGGCTGACCCCAGGACCCCTGATATCATGACCTGAGCCAAAACCAAGAGTGGGACATTCAACCGACTGAGCCACTGCGGCACCCCATGTCTAACATTCTTTTTAAGTCACTATTACCACAGAGTGGTACTACTGCAGCTATGGTTAATGTTAGGAAAGTAAAAAGTCCTTAACATTGTTAGAAACCCTGAAAGAAGGCTATCAGCAGACCAGCAATTGAGGAATTCTGGTAAGATTAAAAAGCTGATGAAAATATACCTGCAACCAGGAGGATATTATATGTCAATTACACTTCAATTTAAAAAAACTAGATTAAAAAAAATGTTGATGAGATACACTAACAGAGAAAGTCTATCTTTATTAAAAAAAAAAAAAAAAAAAGGATGTCTGGGTGGCTCAATGGGCTAAGTGTTTGCCTTCAGCTCAGGTCTGATCCCAGAGTCTGGGATCGAGTCCCGCATCAGGCTCCTTGCTCTGTGGGGAACCCGCTTCTTCCTCTCTCCCTCTGCCTGCTGCTCCCCCTGCTTGTACTCTCACACTCTCTCAGTCTCACTCTGGCAAATAAATAAATAAAAAACCTAGCCTAGGACGTGCCCAGTGATACATGGTATAGCATGAGTGAATCTTGGTAATACTATGCTAGTGCAAAGAACCCAGACACAAAATATGTAGTATCACATATTGTATGACTCCATTTATATGAAATGACCAGAATAGGTAAATCCACAGCAACAGAAACTAGGGCTGGAGAGAAGGAACTGGAGGAGTGACTACTAATGATATTAGGTTTCTTCCAGGGTTCGATGAAAATGTTCAGGAATTGGGGCGCCTCAGTGGCTCAGTGGGTTAAGCCTCTTCCTTCAGCTCAAGCCATGATCTCAGGATCCTGGGATGGAGCCCCGCATCCGGCTCTCTGCTCAGCAGGGAGCCTGCTTCTCTCTGCCTGCCTCTCTGCCTACCTGTGATCTCTGTCAAATAAATAAATAAAATCTTTTAAAAAAGAAAATGTTTAGGAATTAAATAGCCAGGGTGATTGTGCAACTTTGTTAAAAATCCACAAAATTATACATTTTAAAGGAGTTTTAGGGTATGAATTATAGTTCCACATTTTACATTTTTCAAAGAATAATGCTTATTATTAAAAAGTAATGCTCCTAAAATGAAGAGAAAGGAAAAAAGAAGGAAAAAAAAAATGCTCCTCACCACCTTAATAAGTGAGTTTCTTTTATCCACTTACCCACTCTTACACTCTGTCTTCCCAATAACATCCTCTGACCACCATCTATGTTCTAGGTAGCACTCTTCTAAGCCCTGAGACACGGCATTGAGCAACAAAGACAAGATCCCTAATCTCACGGCAGGGATGGAGAAAAGAAGACAGATTCCAGTATTTGTAGCAGAACCAGCAAGACTCACTATTTGATTTCATGATTTGTGGAAAGTGGTGAAAAATCAAGGATTCCTATGTTTTTAGTCTTAAGTAGGTAGAAGACAGACCATTTATTGAGATGGGTTTGGGACATATTAACCTGAGACACCTGTCAGACATTCGTATGTTAGGTAGACAGCTGTATTTCCAAGACTCGGGCTTCGAGGAAAGATGAAACTAAAGGTAACAGGTAATTCTGTTATCTTCACTGGCTAGCACAATGCCAAAAGATGCACAAGTGTATTATTAAATGAGCATTTTATAAGCTATGAGAAGTCCTACAGTAGTAAAGAAAATTGTTTATGATTTAGCCCAGGGCTTCCCAAACATCTTTAGTCATGGAAACTTTTCTTCCACATTTTAACATCGTGCTCTTTAACTATTATAGGGAATATATCACCAGTGTATTAAACGGATAACTGGGTTGCCTCTCAGTGTAAAGCAGGTTCACAACACTTAGAACCTTAAAAAGTATAATTCAGTGACTTCGTAAAGAATAAGCAGAGGGTTGATCAATTCACTATTTAATGCCCCATGACATTTTATAATCTAACCCTTAAAAAATAATAAAGCACTTCACACACGAAGGCCAATTAGTTTCCACACCTGTGAAGTAATCTGAGGCATTATCTCAATTATAGGTGAAGACACTAAACATCTCCAATCACGTCTTAGCTTCTGAGCGGGATACAGACCGCAGCTTCCTTTGCCCAGCACTGCGTTCATTATCCCAGTCAGTAAACAGGTACTGAAACCACAGGAGATTTTATAAGTACCCAGAGTCGAGTATCTGGGTGATTTCCATGCGGCAGCAGTGACTCCATTTTCAAGATCCTATACAATTTGCGCTGTTAAAAGAAGAAACTGAAATTTGCTTGTGCAGAGCTCAGAATAAACATGAATCTAGCACCTGAGTTGGCAGTAATTCCAAATATACTGGTGTTTCAACCAAGAAACATCTAGGGAGCTTAAACAACACTTCTTTTACAAAATTTTTTCTTAACCTCCCAGGAAAAACTGTCCATCCTCTCTTGTGCTTTACTATAGCTTAATGCACCTCTAATACTTTATGTGTGTACTTTTGCATTTGTTAGTATCCTGGAGATTATATCACCAATTATGCAGGATTATTATGATAATTAAATGAGTGAATACAGGGACGCCTGGGTGGCTCAGTGGGTTAAGCTGCTACCTTCGGATCAGATTATGATCTGAGTCCTGGGACCAAGCCCCGCATCGGGCTCCTTGCCCAGCAGGGAGCCTGCTTCTCTCTCTGCCTTTGCTTGCCTCTGCTTGTATGCTCTCTCCTTCTCCTTCTCTCTGACAAATAAATACAATCTTAAAAAGAGAAACTTCGTTTTAAGGTAGCTGTCACACAGCATCCGCACAATATAGGAACTGACAGCTTTAAAATGCTTAGGGAATGAGTATGTATATGAGTTTGTATATTCACACTCACATGCATGTATATACACGTATGTATAAATAAACACCAATCACTTCATCCCTGACTTAGTCTATTCAGGCTGCTGTAACAAAATATCACAGACTGAGTGGCTAATAAATAATACCAGTTTAGTTCCCATAGTTTCAGGGATGAAAGTTCAAGAACAGGGTGCCAGCACTGTCAGGTACTGGTGAAGGCCCTCTTCTGGGTTTGCTGCCTGCCGATTTCTCTTCATATGCTGGAAGGAGTTAGGGAGCTCTCCGGCTTGTTGTTATTTTGTTTGTTTGTTTGTTTGTTTGTTTTTAATAAGGGTACTAACCCCAGGCATGAGGGTAGAGCCCTCATGACCTAATGACCTCCAAAAAGCCTCACATCCTAATGCCATTACAGTAGGCATTAGGAGTTCAACATATGAATCTGGGGGTACACATCCAGAGCACAGCAATTCTACTGTCACACTTATACTAATCCATAAAGGGTCCACTTAAAACATTCCCTCTCTTGCTTATTTGTTTGCATTTTACAATAGAATATGAGTTAGTCAAGTATATATATAGATCATGTCTTAGTCACCCTTGAATCCCAAGTACCTAACACAGAACCTGGGATGTAACAGATACCTATTAAATGTTTACGTAACTTTAAATAATGATGTTGAAAGGGGAGAAAAAAAATGTTCCTATTGCAAGGAGCAGTTGTTCCCAATATTAAAGAAAAAAAAAAACTGGTCCATTGTCTTTATTTGGCACAAGAAATCTAAAAGATTTTAACTGCAACAAAAGAAGCAGCAGATGGATTGGGGTTAGTTGCTAATCCTGATACCAAAATTTCATTTTCAGTCTTGGGCCCTTTGTAGTCCAGCCATACTTTAAACCTTGGTTTAAAAACTCGTCAATCAAAGCAAGACATCTCAGCAATTTTAAGCAAGCTTACTCCTCCCACTGAGGGAGAGGGAAAGGAGGAAGTAGTTTTTATACTTTTGTAAATTACTGAAATATAATTGATATACATCGTTATATTAATTTCAGGTGTACAACATATGGATTCAACAATTCTATGTGCTACTCAATGTTCACCACAGTAAGTGTAGTCACCATTCTGTCACCATATGTTATTACAAAATAACAAAGTAAGTCAATAATTTTGACTATATTCTCCACACTGTACTTTTTACCTCTGTGATATATTCATATATATATATTTTTTTTCTTAATAACTGAACAGGTTTCCATATTCTCCCAGACTTTAAAGTAATTTAACCATACTTTAAAAGCTAACAGGCACTTCCTTGCAATAATAGGATTCTTTTTTCTTTTTTTCCAAAGCAAAACAGCAGAATTACTCAGGTATTCAATTCAATACTATGACCCATCTTAAAGGGTGCAATAAAGGATCAAGTCTTCAGCCTTGGCAGTAATGGAACAATCTTTTCTCTTTTTTTCTGGGAGGCTCCATGCCTAACATGGGGCTCAAACTGACGACCCCAAGATCAAGAGTCACGTGCTCTTCCAACTGAGCCACCATGTATCCCCTGGAACAATTTTTGTATCAGATATAGATCCCAAGTAAACACTAGAGCAAAGATTCACCTAAAATTCCTATAGCCTACCATTTGCCTATAAATACAAAGCAGTAAAGCAATAGGTATACAATGCAAATTACAGCAGATTTATGGTCTAAATGCTAGGAAATTAAATTCTTATAATAACGCCAGACTGACTAGGGAAATAAAAAAAATATGAAGTCAAAATGAGAGCCTACTTTCCTTATCCCATGTACTGTTAACTGAACATTTTTTCCCCACTGGTTGTCTAGTCATCCCGAGATAATTAATTCAGGTATCATTTTCCTCAGGAGGCTTCCCTGATAGTATAAACTGGGTTAAGGAAGCCTCCTCTGTGTTCACAAGGACATTATCACACATCTCTATTTTACAACATACCATGAGTTTCTCAAAGGCAAGAACTATTGTCTCAAAGACAATACTGCATCTCCGGAACCTAGCAGAAGGCATAGGCTAAAACAGAGATCTTTGACAAATGTCTGCTGAGCTAAACCAATAAAGGACTCCAAGCCAAAAATGGTAAGGTAAAGCAAGTATTTTGGCAATGTTTGCTAAATTCATTTCCTGGGCTTATAAAATTGGGTTCAGTCTTGGGGCACCTGGGTGGCTCAGTGGTTAAGCCTCTGCCTTAGGCTCAGGTCATGATCTCAGGGTCCTGGGATTGAGCCCCGCATCGGGCTCTTTGCTCCAGAGGGAGCCTGCTTCCCCCTCTCTCTCTGCCGGCCTCTCTGTCTACCTGTGACCTCTCTCTGTCAAATAAGCAAATAAAATCTTTAAATAAAAAAAGAAATTCAACACATTAAATGGTCTTAAGAAAAATAAGGAAGTTCATGTTTGCCTATGAAAAATGACAGTGTCCAGGAAAATGGGAAAAACCTTTATTTCTTTTACTTAGTGGAGATAGAGAAAGGTATCAGAAACATGAATACAAAAGTTAAAAATCACTTACTCCTTTCTCCTATAAACATAATTTCAGGGGCACCTGGGTGGCTCAGCCAATTAGGCGTGCAACCCTTGGCTTCTAGTCAAGTCATGACCTCAGGGTTGCGGGATCAAGCCCCATATCAGGTTCTGTGCTCAGCTCTAAGTATGCTTGAGATTGTCTCCCTCTCTCTCTATCCCTCCCCGTGCTCTCTTCAAATAAAACAAATAATAAAATCCTTAAAAACATAAATATATATAATTTCAAATGCAGTTGATTGGTTTTTATTTGTTTTTAAATAAAACAGAGATCATTCCTGATTTAGAGATATATTTTAACCAATACATAATTAAAATCAAAGACAAAGATTTAAATGAGATTTGCTAAAACATACTTCATAAGAATAATCTGAATAATGTAGAGTATCAGTGAAGACTGATAATAATTTTTTAAAAAGTTCCTTACAGCTCAAATTTGGATTAGCCTGTTTTCTTATAAAAATAAGTTATTAAACACTGTTGGCTGGAAAAAGGACCTTTAGACTCACTACCAACTAACACATGACTGAAACAAAACAACTCAAAAAACAATAGCTAAACACAAAAACAATTTCCTTTCACTTAGAGACACCATACAATTGTTGATACTTAACAGAATATGGCAATAAAATGAATTAGAACTTATAATAAGACTATTCTGAAGAGTGATAGTTGAAGACAGTAGGCTACTAGGTTCTATTCCCTCCTCAAAATGATAAAAAGTGAATTTTTTTTTCAAAATTTTACTTATTTATTTGAGAGAGAGAGAGTACAAGTGGTAGGGCGGGACAGAGGGAGCGAGAAAGAGAAGCAAACTCCCTGCAAGACAGGAAACCCAATACAAGCTCGAGCCAAGACCCAGAGATCATGACCTGAGCTAAAAGCTGATGCCTGCCACCCAGGTGCCCCTAAGCGAATTTTTAAAAAATCATAATCCCATAAGGACAAAGAGAATGAAAGAAAAGACAAAACTGAAATTTTGAAAATTAAAAAGTAGATGAATCAATAACTGAATTAACATACCTAAGGAAACCTAATCCTAAACTTGGAAGCAACCTAACTTACACCACAGATCCCACAAAAGGTTCAGAAATAAAGCAGAGTACTCTGGAAGTGGGAATGGACATGGAATAAGACTTTCACGTTCTAAGAAATTACACACTCAAATTCCCTCTACAGTCAGCACAGTGGGCTTCAACACTATCCCCATCCTAAGAAAAGACTAGGAGCTAAAGTTACTCTGTGAAAAGGGCAAAACAGAAAGGGTGTCTGGCTTCGGAGATCACGCACACACATGCAGGCAAATGTACCATACCTAACACGGGGACATTGGGTAAGCGTAGAAAATCAATGTCAGGGCCTCTATCTGGCCTCCCTGCACCTGCACCCCCCCAACCAAAGGATCCCAAAAACCGTGCAGCCAGGATAATAATCTCCAAGTAAACACCAGAAGAGCTCTTCCAGACAAATCTGACCACCCATGCACAAAGACCTAAAAAGATTCATACTAGGAGTGCTTCAGGGAAACAGCCTAGCCTTATCACCCTTCGCAAATACCACAGATGAAACGCCCTTCACACACACGCACACGAATTCAATTAGTTTTTCAATTGTCCTACTTGTAAATAAAAGAAGAAAGCAAAAGGGTTACCAGGCACTTCCAGGAAGCCTCTAACATGAAAGAAGACAGTAAAATAGAAAAAAGCAACTTGAATAAACAATGCAGAGGAATAAAAATGAACCCATTCCAAAAAAACTATTAATACAGGAAAAAAAGAACATTGCTTTGTGAAAAAAGAATAGGGCACTACATACAAAAGAGAAACTAAATGGGACACTTGAAACTTTTAAAAAATTGGTAGCAGAAATGAAGAACATAATAGAATAGAAAATAAACTTGAAGTAATCTCTTGGGACACAAAGAGATGGAAAGCAAAAAAATCAAGAACCAGTCTAAGAGCTCAATATCCAAGTAAAAGAAATTCCAAAAAGATACAACAAACAGAAAAACAAAATATTTTATCATTAAAATATTTTATCAAAGAAATAAACCAGAAAATTTTCCAGAACTGAAAATGCCTTTTTAGAGTAAGAGACCACCAACTCAGTGGATGAAAACAGACCCACAAGAAAAGATACCATTATGAAACTCCAGAACTGTATGTACAAAGAAAAGACCCTACAATGGTCCAGAGGACCAAAAAAAGTTTTATACAAAAAGTTAGGAATCAGAAAGGCATTTGGACTTTATAAAACAACTAGAGCTTAGATACCATGTAAATTAAAATTGAAATTCTGTGAAAAAATTATTTGCAACCTAGAACTCTCTATTCTGACATAATAAAAATAATATCAAGTAGGAAGGTAGAATATATCTCCATACACCAAAGGTCTCAAAATGTTTACATTCCACTTACTATTTCTAGGGAGTTTTTAGAGATCTACTCCACCAAAGTAAGGGAGGAAACCAAGAAAAAGGACGTAAGATCTAAGAAACAAGAAATTCAAAAGCCATGCAAGGGGGAATCCTCAGGATGAAGTGAAAGGATTCCAAAAGTAACAGCTATCCGGCAAGACTAGACAACATCAGCCAATACAGACAGACTAGAGCAGGCCAAAAAACTCCAGCAGGCATTTACTCAAGAAAATAGTGAAAGAATCTGAATGTTTTTAAAAGTTAATGGAGGAAGTACTGGGGGATCAAAAGAACAATGAGTAATAGAAAATAAAACATCGGGTTTAGAGTTGTTCAGGAAATGAAAAATAAAATTGTAATATGGGGCGCCTGGGTGGCTCAGTTGGTTAAGCAGCTGCCTTTGGCTCAGGTCATGATCCCAGGGTCCTAGGATCAAGCCCTGCATCAGGCTCTTGCTCAGCAGGGAGCCTGTTTCTCCCTCTCCCTCTGCTGCTCCCCTTGCTTGTATTCTCTCTCTGTCAAACAAATAAATAAAATATGTTTAAAAAAAATTACAGGGTGCGTGGGTGGCTCAGGTGATTAAGCGTCTGCGTTTGGCTCAAGTCATGATCTCCAGGTCCTGGGATCAAGGCCCACATAGGGTTCCCAGCTCAGCAGGGAGTCTGCTTCTCCCTCTCCTTCTGCCTCTACCCTTGCTTGTGCTCTCTCTCTCACTCTCTGAAATGAATAAATAAAATCTTTAAAGTAAAAAAATAAATATAGTGTTTATATAGTACTAACCATACCGAGAAACTGGCAGATGGAAAGTATGTATATATGTGATATAGGAGAGGGGTGTGATATTTTTTTCTTGCATTACAAGAATTCAACCCTGAGGGGCACCTGGATGGCTCAGTGGGTTGAAGCCTCTGCCTTCAGCTCAGGTCATGTTCCCAGGGTCCTGGGATGGAGCCCTGCATCGGGCTCTCTGCTCAGCAGGGACCCTGCTTCCTCTTCTCTCTCTCTGCCTGCCTCTCTGCCCACTTGTGATCTCTGTCAAATAAATAAATAAAATCTCCAGAGAAAAAAAAAAAATTCAAAACCCTGACTAGCCAAAATAACCTTAAAAAGGAACAAAGCCAGACGTATCATCTGGAGTCCCACATCGGGCTCCTTGCTCAGCGGGGAGCCTGTTTCTCCCTTTGCTTGCTGCTCCCTCTGTGTTCTCTCGCTCTTCCTCTCTCTGATGAATAAATAAATAAATAAACAAACAAACAATCTTTTTAAAGAATAATAAAATAATAATAAATGAAGTGAGAGGATGGAAAACCATTTATCATCCTAATGGACATTAAAAGAAATCTAGGGTGGCAAGCTTTATATCAGACAAATTAAATTTTAAACAAAATACTGTAATAAGTGATGAGGAAGGGCACTTTATCATAATTAAAGGATCTATCCAACAAGATCCAACAACTGTACATGGGAGCAGTGAATTCTATAAACCAATTAATAACAAATAAATGCATTAATAACAATACAGTAACAGTAGGGGACTTCAACACCCTCTCACTGCAATGCACAGATCACCTAAGCAGAAGATCAACAAAAAAACAAGGGTTTTGAATGGCACACTGGAAGATGACTGCAAAGATATATTCAGAACATTCCATCCTAAAGGAAAAGAATACACATTCTTCTTGAGTGTACACGGAACATCCTCTAGAATAGATCACATCCTGCGTCACAAATCAGGTCTCAACCAGTAACAAAAGATTGTGATCATTCCCTGCATATTTTTGGACCACAACACTTTGAAACTGGAACTCAATCACAAGAGGAAAGTTGGAAAGAACTCAAATACATGGAGGCGAAAGTGTCCTACTAAAGAATGAATGGGTCAACCAGGAAATTTAAAAAAAAATTTTTTAAAGCTCATGGAAACAAATGAAAATGAAACACAACTGTTCAAAATCTTCGGGATGCAGCAAAGGTGGTCCTAAGAGGAAAGTATATAACAATACAAGCCTTTCTCAAGAAACAAGAGAGGCCTCAAATATACAACCTAACCTTACACCTAAAGAAGTTGAAGAACAGCAAATAACACCCAACCACAGCAAGGGAAGAGAAATAATAAAGATTAGAGCAAAAAGCAATGAAACGGAAACCAAATGAACAGCAGAACAGATCAACAAAACTAGGAGCTAGTTCTTTGAAAGGCTTAATAGGATCGATAAACCCCTAACCAGACTTATCAAAAAGAGAATGGACCCAAATAAAATCATGAGTGAAAGAGGAGAGATCACAACCAACACCAAAGAAATACAATTTTAAGAACACATTAGAGGGACGCCTGGGTGGCTCAGTTGGTTAAGCAGCTGCCTTCGGCTGAGGTCATGATCCCAGCGTCCTGGGATCGAGTCCCACATCGGGCTCCTTGCTCCGCAGGGAGCCTGCTTCTCCCTCTGACTCTGCCTTCCACTCTGCCTGTGCTCGCTCTCACTCACTCTCTCTCTGATAAATAAATAAAATCTTTAAAAAAAAAAAAAAGAACACATTAGAAACAACTATCTGCCAACAAATTAGGCAATATGAAAGAAATGGATGCATTCCTAGAGTCGAATAACTACCACAAGTGAAACAGGAAGAAACAGAAAACCAGAACAGACTCATAACCTGCAAGGAAAGTGAAGCAAGTGCCTAGGGCCGGATGACTTCCCAGGGGAATTCTAACAAATGTTTAAAGAAGAATTAATACCTATTCTTCATAACCTATTTCAAAAAACAGAAATAGAAGGAAAACTTCCAAACTCTTTCTATGAGGTCAGCATTACCTTGATTCCAAAACCAGACAAAGACACCACTAAAAAGGATGATTACAGACCAATATCCCTGATGAATATGGTAATTCTCAGCAAAAATTCTCAGCAAAACACTAGCCAATAGGATCCAACAGTATATTAAAATGATTAAAAACAGAAACCAGTTGCATTTCTATACATAAACAAGGAGACAGAAGAAAAAGTAAGAAGTCAATCCCATTTACAATTGTACCCAAAACCACAAGATACTTAGGAATTAACCTAACCAAAGAGGCAAAGGATCTCTACTCAGAAAACTATAGAACACTCATGAAAGAAACTGAGGAAGACACAAGGAAATGGAAAAATGTTCCGTGCTCATGGATTGGAAGAACAAATAGTGTTAAAATGTGTAGGCTACCTAGAGCAATCTACACATTCAATGCAATCCCTATCAAAATACTATCAACTTTTTTCACAGAACTGTAACAAGCAGTCCTAAAATTTGTATGGAACCAGAAAAGACCCCAAACAGCCAAAGGAATGTTGAAAGAGAAAACCAAAACTGGTGACATCACAATTCCAGACTTCAAGCTCTATTACAAAGCTGTAATCATCAAGACAGATGGTACTGGCACAAAAAGAGACACACAGATCAGTGGAACAGAATAGAGAATCCAGAAATGGACCCTCAGCAATATGGTAAAATAATCTTTGAGAAAGAAGGAAAAAAATCCAAGAGAAAAAGCCTCTTCAAATGGTATTGGGAATTTTGGAGAGCCACATGCAGAAGAATGATACTGGACCATTTCCTTACACCAGACACAAAAATAAACTCAAAATGGATGAAAGATCTGAAGGTGAGACAGGAATCCATCAAAATCCTAGAGAAGAACACAGGCAGCAACCTCTCTGACCTCAGTTGCAGCGAATTCTTGCTAGACAAGTCTCCAAAGGCAAGGGAAACAAAGGCAAAAACGAACTACTGGGACTCCATCAAAATTAAAACCTTCTGCACAGCAATGGAAACAGTTGACAAAACCAAAAGACAACTGGCAAAATAGGAGAAGATATTTGCAAATGACATATGAGATAAAGGGCTAGTATCCAAAATCTATTAAGAACTTAGCAAACTCAACACCCAAAGAACAAATAATCCAGTCAAGAAATGGGCAGGAGACATGAATAGACATTTCTCCAAAGAAGACATCCAAATGGCCAACAAACACATGAAAAGGCACTCAACATCACTCAGCATCAGGGAAATACAAATCAAAACCACAATGAGATACCACCTCACACCAGTCAGAATGGCTAAAGTTAACCAGTCAGGAAATGACACATGTTGGTAAGAATGTGGAGAAAGAGGAAACCTCCACACTGTTGGTGGGAATGCAAGCTGGTATAGGCACTCGGGAAAACAGTATGGAGGTTCCTCCAAAAGTTGAAAATAGAGCTACCCTATGACCCAGCAATTGCCTACTGGTTATTTACCCCAAAGATACAAATGTAGTGATCCAAAGGGGCACTTACCCCCGCAATGTTTATCACAGTATGTCCACAACAGTCACACTATGGAAAGAGTCCAGATGTTCATCAACAGATGAATGGATAAAGAAGATGTGGTACACACACACACACAGACACACACACACACGTGCACACACTGAAATATTACACACCCATCAAAAAAAGAAACCTTGCTATTTGCAACAATGTGGTTGAAACTAGAGGTGGTATGCTAAGCAAAATAAGTCAGTCAGCGAAAGACAATTATCATATGATCTTATTGATATGTGGAATTTAAGAAACAAAACAGAGGATCATAGGAAAAGAGAGGGAAAAAAGAAAAAAAAAAAAAAAACCAGAGAGGGAGACAAATCATAAGAGACTCTTAATCATAGGGAACAAACTTAGGGTTGCTGGAGGGGAGGGGTGGTATAGGTATGGAGTAACTGGCTGATAGACACTAGGGGTAACTGGATGATAGACACTAAAGAGTCATGTGATGTAATGAACATCGAGTATTACAACTGATGAATCACAGACATATCCTCTGGAACCAGTAATACATTATACGTTAATTAACTGAATTAAAAATTTTAACCCACTGAGCCACCCAGGCACCCCTGAATTAAAATTTTTAAAAAGGCACAGGAAAAATATTTATTTATTTATCTGTTTGTTTGAGAGTGAGAAAGAGAGAGAACCCACACATGCACATACAAGCAGGGAAGGGAAAGGAGAGACAGAGTACCAATATCAGTCCACAACAAGTTCAGAGCCCACACGGAGCTCGATTCCACATACCTGAGGTCATGACTTGAGCCCAAACCAGAAATCAGATGCTTAACTGACTGAGCCACACAGGCATGCCAAGGTTCCAGTGTTGGAAAAACTGAACAGCTACATGCAAAATAATGAAACCGACCACTGTCTTACATCATACACAAAAATTAACTCAACATGGATTAAAGACTTGACTGTGGGGCCAGCTGGGTAAAGTGACTGCCCTCAGCTCAGATCATGATCCTGGACCCAGGACTGACTCCCGCCTAGGGTTTCCTGCTCAGCAGTGAGTCTGCTGCTCCCTCTGACCCTCGCCCTTCTCGTGCTCTCTCTCCCTCATTCTCTCTCAAATAAATAAAATCTTTTAAAAAACAAAAAAATAAAGACTTGAATATAAGACCTGAAACCATAAAATTTCTAAAAGAAAACAGTTGTTTAAGTCCTTGACGTCAGTCTTAGCGATACATTTTTTTTGGATCTGACCTCAAAAGAAAGGGAAACAAAAGCAAAAATGAAGGGGATTACATCAAATTAAAAAGGAAACATCAATAATAAAACAAAGGAAACCATCAATAATCCTTAAAGGCAACCTACTGAATGGGAGGAGATATTGGCAAGTGATACATTCATTAAGGTGTTAATATTCAAAATACATAAAGAATTCGTACAACTCAGTAACAATAACAACAAAAAAAAATTAAAAAAACAGGTAGAGCACCTGGATATATATTTTTGAAAAAAAGACAAATAGATGGCCAAAAAGCATATGAAAAGGTACTCACCATCACTAGTCACAGGGAATTGCAAATAAAAAACACAATGAGAGATCACCTTACATCTGTCTGGATGGCTATTACCAAAAAGATCAGAAATCACAGTACTGTGGAGGATTTGGATAAAAGGGAACCCCGTGCACTGTTGGTGGGAATGTAATCTGCAACAGCCACTACCGAAAAGTATGGCGGTTCCTCAAAAAATTAAAAGAACTATTAAATAAGCCAGCAATTCCACTACTTACTGAGTGTCTATGCACTCAGGGGGAGGGAAGCAGTACTAAATCAACAAGATAGATGCACTCTTACATTTACTGCAGCATGATATACAATATCCAAGATATGGCAACAATGTAAGTGTCCATCAGTAGATGAATGGGTGAAGAATGTCTCACACACGAGCGTGCACACACACACAAATACTACTCAGCCATAAAAAAAGAATGAAACCTTACCATTTGCCACAATATGGATGGACCTACAGGGTATTATGCTAAGTGAAATAAGTCAGAGAAAGACAAGTACCACATGATTTCACTGAAGTGTGGAATCTAAAAAACAAAACAGAACCCGGACACATAGATATATAAAACAGATTGGTGGTTGCCAGAGGAAGGGGCGACAGTGGGAGTGCAAACAGATCAAGAAATTCAAAGTTCCAGTTATGGAATAAGTAAGTCATAGGGATGTAATATACAGCATAAGAAATATAGTCAATAATACTGCATCACGCTTTGATGACACGTTTAACTAGACTTACAGTGGTGATCATTTTGCAATGTATACAAATGTTGAACCAGTCTGTTGCACACCTGAAACTAATACTATATATGTCAACTATACTTCAATAAAAAAAGAAAGAATCTAATATTTAATGCCTAGAAATGAAAAAAATAAGTAACAATAAATTAGAGATAAATTAAAACAATCAGATAAAAGAGTTCAAATGGCTATATCCTGAAGCAGGAAAAAGCGGCTGTTTTTATGACAAGACTTACATAACTATTTAACTCTAAATTAAATCATGGACAGGTATAATAAGAATAAAATTGTTTATAAAGTACGAAAGCTTAAATTAAAAAGTGAATGCTTATGAAAACATGGCAATAAAATAGATTGTTTACAGAAATCTTAATAAACTGCTCTATCTTTAAAATCAAAGCATACTATGCAATATATTTATGATTTCATATTTATAGTACACCACAGATCAGTAAACCAAAATCACCTATATATATGGAGACTTCTCATCCTAATGGCTTATTAGCTAGCTAGTGGCTGCTATTGCTTAGGTCTACTATCAAATTATTTTAAAAAGATTCATTCACCTTAGAAACTGCCAGATTCAATCAACTTGATAAAACAACGGTCTTTGAGAAAACCAAAAGCAATCAAATTCCGATCACCAGTAATCTAAGCATGAGCTTACGGCACCCAAGCACAGGGTAATTCTTCCTCTAAATGAAAGCTAACAAGAACAGCCTGTAGTTACTAGTGTGATGTCAGGAAGGCCCATATGAAAATAATCAGATGCAGCCAAGCCTGGGAACAGAAGGTAGAGAAAGGGCTATATAAAACTCCACGCATGGTACAATTAAAAAAAAAAATCCCCTTCAATCCTAATACTGTAAAAATGACATTTTTGCATTACCTGGGATTCAGCAATGCTCCCCAGTACCTGCAATGGACTTCAACCTCAGCCATTTAAAACTGTGAAAGGGGGGGGCGCCTAAATGGCTCAGTGGGTTAAAGCCTGTGCCTTCTGGCTCAGGCTCAGGTCCTGATCCCAGGATCCCTCATCAGGCTCTCTGCTCAGCAGGGAGCCTGCTTTCCCCCTCCCCTCACTTGCCTCTCTACCTACTTCCGATCTCTGTCTGGCAAATTAAAAAAAAAAAAAACAAAACTGTGAAAGGATAACACAAATCAGTGAAAACCACCAAAGAGGGGAGAAAAAAAAAATGCATAAAACTGCAAAAATCTCTCATCACCCGCAGTTTCTTCTTTGAACTAAGTGAAATGTAAGTATCAGAACTGCCATTAGAAAAAGGAACAAATACATCGGGCTCTCTGCTCCTTGGGAGCCTTGCTTCTCCTTCTCCCTCTGCCTGCCTGCCTCTCTGCCTACTTGTGATCTCTCTCTCTGTGTCAAGTAATAAAATCTTTAAAAAAAAAAAAAGGAAAAGAAAAAGGAACAAATGTATTAAGGTTACCAGGATTTCTCATATAGACAAATATGCAAAGTATTTACCAATAAAATAATAAAGTGTTCTGAGTTGTAACTTACTCATGCTGAAAACAACCTATAAATGCTCAAAACTATAAGCACGTCATAAAAGCATACACTTCAGATTCAACAGCAACTGAAACACTACTATTTACTCATATTTTAGGAAAAAAACTCTACCTTGAAATAATACAGAGAGCAAAACCCTGGCAGAGCTCTCTCTCAGACTCCAGGAGAAAAGCAATAAATATGTTAAAAGTAATAGGTGATAAGCTTCAGAATCTACAAGGCATTTTTACAGCTCCAAGTATGCCATCTGCTTCCCAAACATATTCATTATTTGCAGTAAATTATCTGTTTATTATCTGCGTTAAAATATCAGCAACAAGAAATTCAATTAAAAAATATTTCATTTTATAAAACCCCCCCTTACAGACTATTATCTCTGCACCTCTTGGAGAAATTAGTATTTTCTTAATAAGTTATTAATATTTTAAATTATACTGTGACCATTAAGCACACAACAAAAAAATTTTTAATTATATTCTTTTTTATATGACTATTAAGTTTTAAATTTCAATTATTAACAAAGAGCTCCATTCTAAATTATAACATAAAAAGTATTATTTTACCCTTTTAAAATAAAAGAGTAAAAAGACTGATGGCAATAGAAGCAAGCACCTAACTACTCTGTTAGAAATAAAGAGGGGAGCTCCTGGTGGTTCAAGTGTGACACGTCTGCCTTTGGCTCATGATTCAGCCCTGCATCAGGCTCCTGCTCAGTGGGAAGCCTAGTACTCCTCCCACTCCCCCTGCTTGTGTTCCCTCTCTTGCCAGTGTCTCTGTCAAGTGAGTAAATAAAATCTTGAAAGAAAGAAAGGAAGGAAGGGGTGGGGGAAGGGAGGGAAAAGGAGGGGAAAGAATGGGGACAGAAATTCTTTGGAAGAATCTTTACCACTAACTTGTTTACTTCGGGGGCACCTGAGTGGCTCAGACGTTAAGCATCCGACCCTTGATCTCAGCCCAGGTCTTACTCTCAGGGTCCTGAGTTCAAGCCCCACGCTAAGCTCCATGCTGGGCACTGAGTCTACTTTAAAAAAATTCTTTTCAATTAAAAAAAAAAACTTGTTTACTTGGTATTAATATGAAAAGCCCAAAAAACCAAGAAGTCTTCTTGATTATTCTTCTTAAGTGAAATGGTGGTAGGGATGCAAGGAAATGGGTACTCTCACTCACTGCTCCTGGAACGCAATTTACAGTGCAGGGAAGAAACATGCCTGGCATATACAGATCCTGAAAAAAGGGTAAGACAAGAAGGTGTCTACAAAACTGTGAGATGGTTTTCTCTTCCCAGCAGACACCGAAGGGGGAGGGTGCACGAGTCCCCATCGGCAAGGAGCCCGGGTGGCTGCATCTGCTGCCGGTCGCTGGGCTCTCTGAGGTGCAACAGAGCTCTGAGATGAAGATGACTGAAGGTTGTCCTGATGTTTTCCAGAAATCCCCAAAGGAGGGCTGTAATAAAACCACTAGGAGCACAACTGCATATAATGAGCATAGAGGTAGATGCAGATGAATATTCAAGTCCATCATTACTGTGGTTAAAACTGTTCATTGCCTCAAAGGCATGCAATTAGAAGGAAAAATGGGGGTACCTGGGTGGCTCAGAAGGTTAAAGCCTCTGCCTTCAGCTCAGGTCATGATCCCAGGGTCCTGGGATCAAGCCCCACATCCAGCTCTCTGCTCAGCAGGAAGCCTGCTTCTTCCTCTCTCTGACTGCCTCTCTGCCTACTTGTGATCTCTCTCTCTCTGTCAAATAAATAAATAAAATCTTTAAAAAAAAATTAAAATTTAAAAAAAGAAGGAAAAATGAAGAACTGGTCAAGAAGACATGAATTGAAACAGATGATGAAAATTAATATTTTATTTAACACTGATCACCTCACAATAAGTTTTTTTTTTTAAAGATTTTGTTTTATTTATGTATTTGACAGACAGAGATCACAAGTAGGCAGAGAGGCAGGCAGAGAGAGAGGAGGAAGCAGACTCTCTAAGGAGCAGAGAGCCCAATGTGGGGCTCGATCCCAGGACCCTGGGATCATGACCTGAGCCGAAGGCAGAGGCTTTAACCCACTGAGCCACCCAGGCGCCCCACCTCACAATAAGTTATGCAGAAAAATACATGCCTGAATGCTTGTAATTGCTGGGCAATAAAGACTAGTATCTTAAAATATTTTTTTAATTGTGAGATAAAGATCCAATAAACAGATGTTCTAAACCTTCCTGTGCAGAGAATCCACCTATGTATATTTCCCAAGAAGTCTCTTGAAATTCAAAATTAGAGCAGAATAAAAGGAATCACTCACACCTCCATCTACAGCCATGAAAATACTTGAAAATGTCACTGATTTAAACAAAACTTTTGTTACTGAGTATCTAACATATACCAGGCACTGTGCTAGGTGGTAGAGGGTTTTTTTTTAAGATTTTATTTCTTTATTTGACAGACAGAGATCACAAGTAGGCAGAGAGAGAGGGGGAAGCAGGCTCCCTGCTGAGCGGAAAGCCCAATGTGGGGCTCGATCCCAGGACCCTGGGATCATGACCTGAGCTGAAGGAAGAGGCTTTATCCCACTTGAGCCACCTATGCGCCCTAGATGGCAGAGTTAAAAACAGTTTCTGAAATTGCAAGGTCACACATTCTGATGAAGAAAGGCCTGAAAACTGACAAGTACAGTATCTTGTTGATGAGGGCTATAATAAGGAACATGAAGGAATCTGAAATGGTAGTCAACAAGTTGAAAGGGGGCACAGGGCAGAGAAAAGGAGTTGGCTCTTGAACTAAAGCAGTGTGGGTGGGAAGGAGAAGGGCAGTCCAGCCAGCAGAACAGGAAGAGCATTTAAAATGCAGGCAGACCAGGGAGAAATGCCATGTTAAGAGAAATGCAAATCGGGCCCCCTGGGTGGCTCAGTGGATTAGGCATGTGACTCTCCATTTTGGCTGATCTCAGGGTTGTGAAGCCCTGGACTCCACAAAAAGCGTGAACCCTGCTTAAGATTCTCTCTCTCCCTCTCCCTCTGCCCCTCCCCCGCCAAAATAAAAAATAAAAGAAAGAAATGCCCATAAAGCAGCTGGGCTCTGTGCGGGGGAGGACACGGAAGGCAGGCTCCGAAGAGACGGGAGTGGTGAGCAAACAGCACGTCACACAGGCTGCCCTGGGACTGCCCGCAAGCACTTCCAGCATACTCCAGTCTCCGCCTCAAAGACCCGAGTGAACTGCAAAAAGAAAATGGTCCCAACACCCTGCAAAGTGAAACAGTCAATAAACCCTATGAAATTCACTGTCCAGAAGGGGAGAAAAGCCTTAAATAATAATCAAAACAATCCCAGATGTACCAAGACAACCAAGGGACCTAACCTCCTTGAGAGAAGTTAGAGAAAGAAAACCGACAACTGTCAAAGACGGTGCGGCAGACTTGATTCGAGAACAATGTGCTAAATACAGGAACCAGTGCAACGGGACTGTACACTGGGGGGCAAGGCACAGGCGGAAACGGGGCTCAAATGTGAGCATAGAGTGTGTGAGTGGGACTTCCAGCAAGTGGGAGCAGGGTGCGGGGGTGAGCGGACAGAAAACTACCAGGAGAAAACATCAGGCTTAGAAGGGTTCTGGCTAAAGTGACCTAACAGGATTCTTGCTGAAGACAGGCCAGGTGATCGAACATCACCTGAGGGACGGCGGACAAAACGAAGCTAAATCAGATACTGAAACTGCGGCAGGGAGCTTCTGGTTAAACTGAACAAGCCGGGTTCCTGCTAAAAGCAACTTAACATGGAAGTGCGCAGGGGAGCCTCAGAGCAGGTTCCTAGAGCCTGACTAACGTCTGGTCAAGCACTGAATCTGGCAGGGCCTCACAGAACGTCTCAAGAACAGAGGTAGTGCTATTTAGAATCTCAAGGATTTTTCTACTTGACCTTGTTTTGAATCATCTAACTCAATACACGGGCATTGTCCACTTGCTATCATCTAAAGCTTCTCAAACCTGAATGTGCTTTTCACGTAGGAATCTTAAAATTCATTCTAATTCAAGGTTTCGGGCCTGAAATCTTGCATTTCTAACATACTTCTAAGTGATGCCAAAGCTCCACCCCTTAAGGATCTAGGGTAGACTTATCAAGAGCTGTAACTATGGAGAGATACTGATCTCCTCAGTCCTAGGGGTAGCGCTGTGTCACCAGAGAGCCAAAAGCAGACCTTCTTCCCAATGGTGTTAGTGGTACTTTTTTCTAAATGTTGAATGGCATTAAAAAATTGTAATAATGGGCACCTGGGTGGCTCAATTGGTTAAGGGTCTGCCTTCAGCTCAGGTCATGATCCCAGGGTCCTGGGATCCAGTCCCACTTCAGGTTCCTTACTTAGTGGGGAGCATGCTTCTCCCTCTGCCTCTGCCTCTGCCTGCCACTCCCCCAGCTTCCACTCTCTCTGATAAATGAAATCTTAAAACAATAATAATAATAATAATAATAAAGTTATCTCTAGAACCTATAGTTATCACTAGATAATACAGTCCCAACACCCAAATTACACTCCCACTTAACAAAAGTTTAAACTGGGGCGCCTGGGTGGCTCAGTGGGTTAAAGCCTCTGCCTTTGGCTCAGGTCATGATCCCAGGGTCCTAGGTTCGAGCCCCGCATCGGGCTCTCTGCTCAGCGGGGAGCCTGCTTCCTCCTCTCTCTCTGCCTGCCTCTCTGCCTGCTCGCGATCTCTATCTGTCAAATTAAAAAAAAAAAAAAAAAGCTAAAACCAGTACATCTCAATTGAGGCACATTTTGGTTCCCAAATGTCTAGCAACTTAGAACTGCACTTTTGGAATAGTTTGGCTATAACTATAGTTTGGGGAAAAAACAAATTTAATTTTGGTTCTTAATAACTTTTCATTTCCCAAATTAAAAACTGCAAGGTTAGAGTACCTGGCTGGCTCAGGGGGTAGAGTTGGAGTCACATGTTGGAGGCAGAATTTACTTTAAAAAATAAGTAAATAAATAAATAAATAATAAAACAAAACAACGGACAAGGCTGACCAGTAAGACCCCTTTGGGAGTCCTTAACAATAAACTAGAGACAAGCGGCACTGGCATCAGTCCTCAAAACAACACTGTGCTCCACTGGAGAGAATTTGGTTCTGTCAAATCAGTTTGTTGTTCATGGATTCAAAAGTGAAATTCTGAAGAGCTGAAAATAAGAGGGCCCACTAAATATCTGGCAGGAAGTGGGGAGGAGCTACAGAATGGAACCAGTCATATGTGAGTAAAAACTATAACCGTGGCGAGTTTTTAAACAAAGAGCTATTTCAGTAGTTAAATGTAATGCTATAGGGCACTACCCAACAAACAGATTCTTCAGAAAGAGCAGAAAGGCCAGCTGCTGCTCCTCTGCCTGAACACGATCTAGGCACCAACACACCAGAAAAGTTGCCATAAAAGGCATTCACCCCCTACTGCTTCTACCTAATCATCCTGTATTTACAAGGAATATTAAGAATGTATTTGGGGTTTTTTTGTTTGTTTAAGATTTTATTTATTTGAGAGAGAGAGAGAGCACAAGCAGGGGCGAATGGCAGGCAGAGGGAAAAAGAGACTTCCTCCTGAGCAAGGAGCCTGATGCAGGACTCAATCCCAGATCATGCACCTGGGATCATGGGGATCATGACCTGAGCAAAGGCAGATACTTAACCTAGGATCATGACCTGAGCAAAGGCAGATACTTAACCAACTGAGCAACCCAGGCATATCCCAAGGAAGTTTTTGTCATACAATTATCTACTTCTACAAAGAAACAGAAAAAATATTCCTCTAATACTCACTCAATACTACAACTACCCAACTATTCCTATCAAATTTCAATTTGAGAACAAAAGGACTTGGGCTGAAAGATAAAATAACAGTAGCAATGAAAGAAAATTCAACCTTCCCTTTATAAATAATAAGGCCACTTGGCTAGGAGGGGACTATTCCCCAAATATTCGCTTCAAACATCTGCTTTTTAAGTTCTAACTGCAGAAAATCAAAGCAGCACTGATACATATGACCATAGACCTACAGAAACTGGCCATGATTTAAGTAATCAGAAACGATGAATATGTCAGTAAAAAATAATAACAGCTACTAGCAATCATGACACTGCTGAATTATCGATAATGAACTAGTTATCGCTGCTGTACTTCACTAGAATTTACTGAGCCAGGCCTTTTCCATTCAGTATCTCTAATCCTACCATCATACCTGAGGTATTGATCCTAAAACACAGGATTCATGGGGAAAAAATCAGATTACCGACACACTTAAACCATACACAGTGGAGTCTCAGACTGCCTTCAACCATAATACAGCTAAAGCAGAGGCCAGCACATGCTCAGGAGACTTGGATGACATTCGGAGGCCCATTCAAGAAGCGTGGCCAGGAAGGGTTTGGAGAATGGCTATATACAGTGGTTTGAGCAAATACATTATGCTGAGGATTACGGGAGCCTGGTAGACTAACAAAGTGAAAAACCTGTAGAGGGAGAAGGCCAGGATGAACCCTGTGCTACTTGGCTCAGAACTGCGGGTATGAATATGTACCCGAATGTTCATAGCAGCAATGGCCACAATCCCCAAACTGTGGAAAGAGCCAAGGTGCCCTTAAACAGACGAAAGGAAAAAGAAGATATGGTCCATATATACGATAGAATATTACTCAGGCTTTAGAAAGGATGACTACCCAACTTTTGCATCAACATGGACAGGACTGGAAGAGATCATGCTGAGTGAAGTAAGTCAAGCAGAGAGTCAATTATCATATGGTTTCACTCACTCATGGAGCTTAAGAGAGAACATGGAGGACATTAGGAGAAGGAAAGCAAAAGTGAGTTGGGGGAAATTGGAGGGGGAGACGAACCATGAGAGACTGCAGACTCTGAGAAACAAACTGAGGGTTGTGGAGGGGAGGGAGGAGGGGGATGGGTGAGCCTGGTGGTGGGTATTACGGAGGACACGTACTGCATGAAGCACTGGGTGTGGTACATAAACAATGAATTTCTGGAACACTGAAAAAATAAAAATAAAATAAAGAACTACGGGTATTAGTGTGAACTCATTCAATATACGCAGATATCGAAATCTGTATCTATATATCTATATATATTTATGTGTGTAAATCTGTATGGATTATGTTGTTTTCTAGCACTGTCCACTGAGAGGGTCTGGGAACAGAAACATATCTTGGTAATGCGCATACTTATCACCTAGATACTTACCACCTGTTTCCTAAATACTATTTCTCAGTAAAAAGAACCAAAATCCTTAGAGAAATGACCATTTCCAGGGATAGGGCAGAGAAAGTGTAGGATAAATCTGGAAGATCTGGTTGTGCCAGAAAGTTACAAAGTACTCAGAAAAAAAAAGGCAGCGCCAAGCAAAGAGACACAGAAGTCAGCTTGAATGGGACTCTTCACTAGCCAAAACTGAAACATTATAAGCACCAAAACAAATATAGTTATAAATTATAACTCATTAAATAAAATAGAAATCTAAGTGTCCACACTGATAAATAAATAAATACGAAGAGTTAGTTCTCAGTAAAAATTTCAAATAATAAAGATAAAAGCAATGACAGAATTATAACAGAGACAACCATCATAATAATAATTCAGACAAAATACATCAATGAACAGTACAACTAGTGTGTGAAAACAAAATGAGGAATGAGACAGTCACACAGTCTCAAAACACCTCCCCAAAAATATTAATTAGTAGGAGGAAAAAAAAAAGATCTAATAACTTCACACTAGAGAATCTTTGTAGACAGTTTAATCAAAGGGTCACTTCCAATATGGACAAACACACATTACATGCACCTGGTAAGAAGCTGTAAGATAAACACATGACACCTCTATGGTATTTTTGCCCCAAATGCATAACCAGTTGTAACCACAAGAAAACATGACAAACTCAAACTGAGGGATAGTCCACAAAATGACAGGACTATAATTCTCAAAAATATCAAGGTCCTGAAAGACAAGGAAAAACTAAGGAAACATTTCAATTGAATAAGACCACACACAGAACAAAACCGGGTGTGATTCAAGACCGGATCCTCCTGCTGAGGGTGACATTATGGGAACAACAGAGGACACCAAATGGGCTTTCTGGACAAAAATTATGTAGGAATTCTTTTAACCATTCTTTGCAATTTCTCTAAAAATTTGAAAATCCTTCAAAATAAAATTTAAAAATAGGGGCGCCTGGGTGGCTCAGTGGGTTAAAGCCTCTGCCTTTGGCTCGGGTCATGATCCTGGGGACCTGTGATGGAGCCCCGCATTGGGCTCTCTGCTCAGCAGGGAGGCTGCTTCTTCCTCTCTCTCTCTCTCTCTCTCTCTCTCTCTCTCTCTGCCTGCCCCTCTGCCTACTTGTGATCTCGGTCAAATAAATAAATAAAATCTTCAAAAAAAAATTTTAAAAATGACTTTCTGCAAATGAACAGGCTTCACACAGCTCCACTTTAACTAAACTAAAGATGGTCTTAAGTTAGGTAACTGATACAAGACAAAAATGCAAGTTGTACACTTGAAACTAACACAATGTTATACATTAATTATATCTGAATTTTTAAAAACAAATACGGAAAGAAAAGGAGAGTTTAAAAAAAAAAAAAAAAAGGAATTCTCTCTAGGACTTAATTCAACATTCTGAACAGGTACCATATTTTTCAAGCAACCCACAGCTATTCTGCCCCAATACCTCCTAACCGAATATACAGCTGAAAAGAAGTACTACATGTACGTATATTATATTAGAAAATTCAAAGGTACAAAAACTTTTCCACTATATAGAGGGGGCAAAAGTCAATATTGGTAAAAGTAATCACATAGTAATTATTTTGCATTCAGTAATGTAAAGCAAAAGCAATCCTATAGAGACGAAAAGTAAACTAAAGCCAGACCTGTATCTACAATTCCCAAACTGCAGTTCCAAAAAGATGACCACACTTACTCTATTTCTTCTTCCCTTCCAAAAAAGCCTAACATATTACATCAGGTTGTCAGACAACAAAACTCTTAACACTTGCTCAAAAGCGGTTCGAAATGATTTACAAAATGATGTTTAGTAACATAAAAAATCTCCACATGAAAAACCTGGTCTATATATAGTAGAAACATGGCAGAAAAGATTAGGAAACTGTTATCACAAAGTACAAATAACAGTCATTTGGAAGGTGTAATGATTATGAGTGACTTTTATTTTCTTACTTTTCTTAGCACTATATTATGATTTCTCCAACATGTGTATTATTTTTACATTAAAAATGGAAGTCAAAAATAATTTTAAAGTATTATTTAAATTTAAAAGTTTATATTTTTTTCTTCCACCATTATATTCTTGGTGACCCGTAGCAAACAGTACAGAATTATGAAATATTAGTGCCCAGGAAAAGGACACTTCTCTTAAAAACAAGGCCTATTTAAATACTATCTTTTTATATAATTTTATCAATTATAGATACAACAGTATGAGGCAGGATCCCTGGATCTAGACTGCTAGGATTCAGACCCATATTATATCAATGGCTACATAACTGAACAAATTACTTAACCTCTCTTTGTGAGTTTCTTCATCTGTAAAATAGGGTTCCTACTACTTATTGAATTGAGTTAATCATCTGAAACAGTGCCTGGCACATGGTAAATACTTACCAAGATGTATTATTAGTAGTCATACTATTATTAACTTCCTTTATAGGCAAAGATGCTAAAGCCCTTAAATCAGTCAACTCACTTGCCTTCATGATGCTGGATTATTTAGGGGGGTGGGTGTGCAGCAGGCAGAAAGAGAGGTAGGAGAGGGAGACAGAGACAGACAAACACAGCTACATCTCCTTTCCTACATTGCTAGTTTTTATTTATTTTTTTTTTTTAAGATTTTATTTATCTCTTAGAGAGGGAGAAGGAGAAAGAGAGTGAGCACAGCTGGGGCAGCGGCAGGCAGAGGGAGAAGCAGGCGCTCCACCAAGCAAGGAGCCTGATGCAGGACTCGATCCCAGGACTCTGGGACCACGACCTGAGCAGAAGGCACTTAACGGATTGAGCCACTCAGGTGTCCCCTACACTGCTATATTTTAGAAGAGATAAACTGAATTTAGCGGTGCCTGGGTGGCTCAGTCCGTTAAGTGTCTGCCTTTGGCTCAGGTCATGATCTTGGAGTTGCGGGATCCAGCCCCAGATCTGACACCCTACTCACCCAGAATTCAGGGGTCTGCTTCCCTCTCTGCCCCTCATTTCTGCCTCATATGCCCTCTCTCTCTCAAATAAATAAAATCTTAAAAAAAAAAAGATAAATTGAAGTTACCTAGCACAATCCTCAATAAACATTTCCTTATTTTCCCAAACTATCTCTGCTTCTTCCTATACAGAAACAGACCTGGTTTATATTCATTCACATCCCTAAACCATCTTTCCTCCAGACTTCGTTTTAAAGTTAACTACAAGTATTTGTTTTAACTCTGTTCCAACCAAGCCCTACATCAGGAAATAAAACCTCAGTCTCTTCCAAGTCAAATATTTCTGTGAAATTCTATTGGTTAGAAGAGACTAGCAATTTCAAAATACTAGAAACATAGGGAACACTCAATACACTTTGGGTGAATGCTGAGAACTCATCCCAGGTTTCCCTGGATGTTGTGATATGCATAAAGTGCCAAGACGGGAAAAACCCTGAGAGGGCTGTGTTCCGATTCAACCCAAGCCAGTAATTATACCAGTGACCTGATGTCGGTGATTTTGCCATTTTACTAAAAGGCTAGCAAGCTAGGTTATGGATGGGTCCCGTCTAGCTCCACAACTCCACAGGCTCTTGGACAAACTGGAAAATGGACAATTCACAAGCAATTCGTATCTCTATGATGCTTCCTCTGACAAATCTTCCAGTTCCCCATACCCTCTCAGAGAACCCCTGTTACGGATTCCATTAACTGTCCATCACTTCTTTCACGAAGCCTTCCTCCAGCCCAAATAAAACAAATTGCTCCACATTCTTCAGACCCCCCCATGACCGCATCACAATCTATTAGAGATGACCATTTACGAACTGAACTACGCTGGGGTCCCACGCCTTACACCGTGCTTAGCACACAGCAGGTGCTGAGGATGTTTAAAGATTTGAGTCTACAAAATCAAATTAGTTCCTGTGAAGTTTCCTTGTGTACATTTGGGAGTTTAGCTTATTAACTTGAAGATACACAAAGGCCAATCTGCAGCACAACCAAAGCTTCGTCCCAGCCGTATCTCCATATGCTGTACAAATTTATTCTGAGCATTTGGACAAAAGTTACAAAAGGTATCACTGCTGCTGATTATCTGGGCAGCCTCTGGAGATTACCTAATCTACCTCATCTCCCTAACCAAAAAAAAAAAAACAACAACCCTCTTTACCCTGCTCTACTTTGTTCCCTAGCACTTACATCCTCCTACCGTGCAATATAATTTACTGGTATTCACTGTTTATGATCACTTATCAAAACATAAGCTTAACTAATACAGGAATTTTTGTTGGTTTTGCTCGATACCCAGTGCCTACCTCAGTGCCTGGTACATTAAATGATGGGTTGTTTGTTTGGTTTTTTTTAAGATTTATTTATTTATTTGACAGACAGAGATCATAAGTAGGCAGAGAGGCAGGCAGAGTGAGAGAGGGGAGGAAGCAGGCTCCCTTTGGAGCAGAGAGCCTGACGCGGGGCTTTGATCCCAGGACCCTGGGATCATGACCTGAGCTGAAGGCAGAGGCTTTAACCCACTGAGCCACCCAGGCGCCCCCCTAAATTATTTTTTTTAATCAATAGTTCTTCCCTTCTGTCTTAAAGCCCTCGGGAGTTCTGAGTCAGCACCTTGATAAACCTGTCTCACAAGGCTCTTATTTCCTCAGCTCCATCCACTCCCAGTAGTCTTACAAGTAGGATTCGAAGAACTAGAGGTAAATATTTATATTTATTTCCTAACTTGCAACTCTTAATTTCTCTGCTCACCTTCCCGTAGAGAAATAATATTCAGGAAGCTATACCAAATACCATATAGAGGAAATAACCAAAACTTTATTCTTTCATGTCTGATAATTATTTCTATCTATGAGGTCTTCCCTTTAGATTTGAAACTATAGGTGGACAAAAACCAAAAGCAAGTTGGATTTATTTTTATGGCCTGTCAAGCACAAGGGCTAAATATTTCGGGACTATATTAACTGCTACATGAGACCTGACTGATAAATTGTGCTCCAAATAGTACAAATCCTGAAAGGTGCTTATACATATATACATTCGTTACTGCAAGATTTTTCTTACATAACTAGAATGCTTCAGGAGAAATGAACTAAACCACTGCATTTCTGTAACTATTAAATACTGAGCCATGCAAAAAAAAAGGATACTGTTCTATCTGTATTCAGAAAATACCACCAAAACCTTCTCCAACCCTAGGTTTCAGCCAAATATGGTTCTTCCCTGCTCCAACCAATTTAGCTGCAAGTTCCAAGAGTCATAAGCCCATCAGCAACAGTCACGGACATCATCTACACGGCTATTTTGAAGGCACCTTTTAAATTCTTGAAGAAATAAAACAACAGCAACGTAAAATATAGTCAAGATGAGAAGCTTCAAGCAGCGATACCTGGATATCTTGATTCAATCTAAAATAAGAAACAAAGTCTTGCAGAAGTCACTGGGTCCCCTCACCCAGCACTACCTACCTGACAAACTTTGAGAATCAACTTCTAGAGCCTGAGAAAGAGATTTCACAGACGCACACTCACATGTGGTAGGCAGGGGACACAAGCCAGGCCTCCTGAGCCTATGAGAAACATTAGCAACCTGGCCTGCCTGTTAGCCGTCTGTGATCACTCAGTTTTGCTGGACTGCTCAAAAAAGGATTAATATTCTACATCTGAACACGTGAAATTGGGGTTAGTTCAATTCTGGGGCTCCAAGTGCCAATGTGGGGACTAAAAATTACAGGTGGGGAAGGAAGAGAATCGGAACGAAACTGCTACTGTTACTGCTGTGAAGAAAAATGCTATTCTGTCCACAACAGTAAAGGAGTATAGGGTGCAAGTTTCAATCTGAGTTTTTATGAGCTTTCTAACCACAGATTAAACAGAGGTGAATCACAATGAAGCTTTCAAAAGAGGAATTCCAAGAGTCTATGGCCTGTTTCCCGACGACCTGAGGCTGTCTGCTGCCTCCATACCCCCAAGCGGCCATCGCAGCTTTCGGCCCGTCCCCCGAATTCCTCTACAATAAAGGAGAAGTAAATGAAATAATGACCAGCCCTAAATCTGGCGTTAAGTTGGTATTTACAAACGATTTGCAAGACCACTCCCCAGCGGATCTAATCAACCCCAGGGCACACTCCTCAGACTTCTAGTTGGTGGTGGTCTAAAAAGATAAAGCCCGTACTTTTCGGGGGAGCCCACGGGGAGGAAGGGCGCCTCGGGGAAGCGAGGAGCTGCTCCAGACCGCAAGACCCTGGGCTGTCATCATGGGATCCCGACCCGAAAGCAGCCTCATTAAGGGTGTTACAGCCACGGGACTTGTCACCCCAACTCTGCACTCCTAGAATCTAAGAAGTTAAAAGGGTGCTGGGGTGACGGGGGAAAGTACAACGCCCGCCCTTCTGTTCTCGGCCCCAGACAAACGCGAGGGGCAAGCGAAACGGAGCCCGAGCCGCCGGGCAGGAGACGCGTAAGGGGCCTAAGGGGGAGTGGGTGGCATCTCTGCTGGGCGGCTAAACCCACAACCCCAAGAGAGGAGGGAAGACAGACATCGGGGTGATGGAGAAAGGCAGGGCAACCAATCCACACACCGGGGTGTGCCGGGACGTGGGGTCCGGGGAGCAAGAGCCTCCGCGGGGGCCGCAAGGCTCCACGCGAGCTCCAGGCGGGCTGCGGAGGCGACAGGCGTCCGGCAGCGCCCGCGCACCGCGCGCGCTCCCAGAGCCCTGCCGGACGGGAAGGCCCGGCCCCGGCAGCGAGGGCCCCGGCAGCGAGGGCCCCGGCAGCGAGGGCCCCGGCAGCGAGGGCCCCGGCAGCGAGGGCCCCGGCGAGCGGAGGCCCGCGGCCCGGGTCTCCCGAACAAAGCCCGCGCGCGCCGGGCCCGGCTACTCACAACAAGAAGCTCATGTCGGCGGCGGCGGGGGCTGGGGGCGCTCGGCGGTCTCTCGGCCTCCGGGCGGCGGCGGCTCGGGCGGCGGCCCGGGGAGAAGAGGGAGGGAGGAGAGCGGAGGAGGAGAGGAGGGAGCGGGGACGCGCCGGCTGCCGGGCGGCCGCAACTTGCTCGGCTTCGCTCGTTCCCGGGGCAGGCGGAGCGGGCGGAAGTGGGCAGCGCGCGGCCCGAATCGCCGACGGCGGCGGGGGAGGCGGAGGAGGCGGGGACACGGCCGCACGCCGGCTCGCCGGGGAGCAGCTGCCGCGGCTGCCGAGCTGCTCGCCGCGCCGCCCCCTTTCTCCTCCTCCTCTCCCTCTTCTTCCTCTTCCTCCTCCTCCTCCTCACCCTCCTCCCGCCTCTCCAACCCTCTAGCCCCCCGCGGCCCTCGCCGCGCGAGTTCTCGCGAGAGCGGCGCGCGCCCACCCGCGTCCTGCCGGGGCTGCGGGTCCGCCAAGTTGCGGACGTCCTCGAAGCCCGGGACCGCGCCCAGGCAGAGCGCTGGGGGCCCCCAGGCCCGCGAAGGCCGGTCCGCCCAGCTGGGGGTCGTGGCCGAGCGCTCCGAGCTCCTCGGCTGGGCTTCCGCAGTCGGGAAGGGAATGGGCTCCACTCTGCGATGTCTGGGTTTGCGGCGAGGGGTGGCATCGCCACGAGGGCTTCTGCCCGTTCCAAGTGTGCAGCAAGGGACGGTAAAGGTTATGGAGTCCCTTTGCTAGTACATAAAAGCAGGAGGCGGTGTAACGTGTTTGGAATGTGTGGGTGGTGTTCGGCCAGAATAGAGAAAGGAGTCAAGCTCCCCGCGGTTTTATGGTTCTGTCTTAAAACCCTGAACTGGGAGAGGAGAGGTCAGGGTCCAGCCTTGGTTCAGCAGGCGGGTTAGGCCGTCGTCAGTAGCTGGGGAAACTGCTGTAGGGACCTTTGCAAGGTCTGTGGAGCATTCTTAAATAGATTATAAAGCCCGGCCCTGAACCCCCTGACTCTGTGAAATCAGGGAGACTGGATGTGTTTTGTGCAGCAGAAGGCCCAATGTTTATAATGGTCTTGGGCCCCATAAATGCGTAATCAGCATTGCCCCTGATGAGCAGCCTACCCCAACCTTACCGCTTCGAGGACCCACTTATTTTACACAAGAGATGTCCATCTTCTTTATTCACAACACCCATCAAATCCACAAGTAAGTTCTCAAAGTATCGGAACAGAACTTAAATAATGTACAGCTGTTAACCCACCTTGGGTTGGGTTACTTGGAAGAAGTACCAATACGAAATATAGTCTGTTGAGTTGGTGCGGTATTAGTTCAGTACCTCAGGAAATCAAACCATTTTCTTTCAAACAGAAGGAAATATTGGAATCTTGACTATCTCGGAAATAAAAGTGGTCATTGGAATAATTTGAGAAGACTTAAAGACTCAAAAGATGGAGGACAGAAGGGTGGAAAGGATTTACTTTAATATAGTGAAAATAATGGATTTGTGACAGAAGCCCAGATATTGATTTGGTACTACTAATGTACTATATAATTCCTAAGGGTCTTCTGAAAGTAAAACTTGAATTACCAGATTAGGAAATTATGTTTGGGAAGTAAATCAGTTAACCTGCTACAACAGTCTCATCCCTGTTAAAATGAGGGCCTTGAATTTTTACATGATCTGTAAGATATCCTCCAGTTCTAAAGTTCTGTTGTGTCAGAGTTATCCTTCAAATGTCTGGCGGACAGTTCCCATCTGCTCCCTGATTTGGTAGCTGGCTTATGTAGCTTTGCTTTTGTTGTAACACAATTTAAATGAATTCTATGACACTGAATCAGGATAATGATGGCCAGAGGAGAGAAGCTGCTAAATTACCTGCTGAGTTCTTTTCATATCTCAAGGAGAACTGGCTGAAATTAACAGCTGATAAAACTTAAATAGATTGGTCTTAGAAATGATAGAGGTGTCATATTAATAATACAGAATAGAATTCCAGAGGTTAAAAATTTAAATCAAACCATGGCTGTCACTTAAAATTACTCAGCTTCAAAAGCTTTGGGAATTTAGAATCAATAGAGGGTATTATCAAATAGACATTTCTAATTCCAATTTCACCTTCCCCAATTCATATTTCATATCACTGTCCTCTTCAAATTTCAAGAAGTTACTCCCCTGATCAAAATTATTTTGTTTGTAAATCTTTATTTATGAAGGAAGATGATTAAAATCTGCATTTACCAATTTTTCCAAGAATCGATACTATAACATGAATGGAATAGAACATGTGTGGATATGCCTTCAAATATCTTTTTAAAAGATTCACTCAAATTTATAAGTGAGTATATTTATATATGTAAATGTAAACAAACAAGATAGTTATAAATTGTGGGAAGACAGGGAGTAGACAGAATAATGTAATAGCAATGGTGGAGGGAGAGGATCTAATTTAGATGCAGTGATTAAGAAAAGACTCTTGGGGCGCCTGGGTGGCTCAGTGGGTAAAGCCTCTGCCTTCAGCTTGGGTCGTCCTGGGATCGAGCCCCACATCGGGCTCTCTGCTCAGTGGGGGGCCTGCCTCCCCGCTCTCTCTCTGCCTGCCTCTCTGCCTACTTGTGATCTCTCTCTCTCTGTCAAATACATAAATAAAATCTTTTTTAAAAAATACTTTTAAGAAAAGCCTCTCTACGGAGGTGACATTTTTGTTAAGACCTAAAACAAGAGGAGGAAGCAGTCTTGCAAAGAGCGAGGGGAATGAGCATTTTCTAGTAGAGGAAGTAATAAGCACAAATGCTCTAAGATAAGAAAGAGCTTAAAGAGTTCTTAGAGCCGAAAGGTTATGGCCCGGGCAGAGTGAGCAAGAAAAATGACATCAAATAAAGCTGGACATGGAGACAGAAGGCAGGCTGGGGTTAGCTAATCTGAATAACGTTTCATTTTTTTTTTTTAATTTGGAAAATTTCAAACCTATACAAAGGGGAGGAAATTAATATAATGAATCTCATCCTACAGCTTCAGCAATTATCAGTTCATGATCCGTGATTAACATTTTGGAAAGATCACTCTCCCTTCTTGTGGAGAATGGACCAGGGGGAGCCAACAAGTCACAAGGGAAACCAGGAGACTATTCTAATAGTCCAGTTGTTTCTCAGTTGTGATTTGGTTCAGCGTAGTGTCATTAATAATAGAAGAAATTAATAATCTCAGGGTAAAACCAACAGCACTTGGTGATAGATTGTGGAGGTTGGGGAAAGGAAATTACTCCAATTATTTTTGGCTTTAGTAACTAATGGAAACAGCCATTTATTGAAACAGGGAAGATATGAGTCACAATTTGGGGGTTAAACTAAAAGTTCCATTTTAGATATGTTAGCTTCGAGATGTCTATTAGATATCAAAATAGTCAAGTAGAGTTTTGTTTACTGTGCCAAGGGGGGGCGGGAGGAATCTGAACTAGAAACATGAATGCAGACCTCAGCAAGTAAACAGTATTTGAAGCCCTGCGCATTTTAGAGCTCAGAGTTGAGGCTGGCAGGCCAGAGAACTCACAAGTGTAGGTGGTGTGCTACACGAGGGGCAAGTCTTTTGCTAATACCACAAGTGTCTCTGGCCCACTGAGTGGAGTTTGATAGTAATTCTTGCTACAAGTAAAAAACAAAAGGTGTTTGAAGCCATAAGGTGGGCTTCCAAAAAGAAATTTACATGCCCAATAAGGATAGACAAAGCAAAGCGTTACCTGTAAGCATCTGGGTTTTTTCTTTCTTTACTTCTCTTCCCCGATATCTCTGGTTTCTGATCACCATTTACCCAGTTGTGATGATGATGTTGTAGTTATGTTGTTTTTGTTTTTTAAGAGTCCATACGTGTTATAAATATATGCTGAAATAGTTACAGGTGAAATAATATGCCTGGAATTTGCTTCAGAAGAGAGAATTAGGAGTACTGATGAGATGAGACTGGCGGTGAGTTGATAGCGGTCAAAGTAGGTAGATAAGTACATCAGGATCCTTCTACCCTCCTGCCTACTTTTGTTTAGCTTTGAAACTTTCCATAATAAAAAAGAAAAATAAGTAACAGGTCTCCTTTTGAAGAAGCCAAGAAAAGTATTACTAATGATAGGAACTTAAAATCTGCTGATATAAACAATGATTCTTTGGACTGGAGCATTCTTTCCTTGCCCTCATATTAGCCAGGTTTTTTTCTGCCTATATATTAAGATATTCTTTTACATGTAAAGGCAAAAGCAAATGCCATCAATATCAGAGAGAAGAAACACTGAATTCAAACCCTGTGTCTAAATCTGGGCGTCCGTATTTCTTGGGTAGCTGATCCCTTCTGATTCAGGAATGTTATCTGACTGTGAAAGAATTTGATACCTGAACAGCAAATACGAGAAAAAGTACAGCTGGGCCACAAACCTGTAGTGACTTGTAAAACGCATTCTGTTGTGCAGCAGTATTTTGGTTATATAACATCTAGGCTGATGTGATAATTATTCCATCTAATTAGTTTATTACATAAGATTGTTTTTATAGCTGCAATATTTTGAATATTTCTTTTTTTTTAAGATTGTATTTATTTACTTGAGAGAGAGAAAGAATGAGGGAGAGAGAGCATGAGAAGGGAGAGGGTCAGAGGGAGAAGCAGACTCCCTGCTGAGCAGGGATTCCTGAGACGGGACTTGATCCCAGGACTCCAGGATCATGACCCAAGCCGAAAGCAGTCGCCCAACCAGCTGAGCCTCCCAGGCGCCCCAATATTTTGAATATTTCTGATGGTCTAGTCACTCCGCTAAGTTTTTCACATATTTTGTCCCTGTTTACCCCCATGTTTATAAATAGGTTTATGTCATTTATTCCTTACCTGGCCCCATATGGTTGGTGTTAGGTATTACTTCCTTCATCTATAATTAAGGAAATTAATGCTAAGAGGTTACGTATGTAATTTGCTCAAAATCATATGGCTAATAAGTACAGTCTGAATTCAGTAAATCCCATTTCCTTCCCCCCCATTCCCAGGATGACCTAAATTAGAATGAATCTATGCTAAATGAATTTTGGCATCCTACACGAGCCCACTTAACACACCTAGCAATTTAACCTAACCCTTATTAATGCTTTTTAGATTTTAATTCTATACCTTGCTTCATTAAAAACAACCATGTATGATTATTCACAATCCAGTGTATGGTTAAAAATACTTCTCAAGGATATATTATTCTGATATAATAGGAAAGAATAGAAATATGAAAGATTGGTTCATGAAGCTTGGTGTATTTCAGTGCATTCATTTATCACTAAAAGCCATAAAGTATCAAAACACAAAGCTTATTTAATGTATTACAATGGAAGAAGAAATCTTCCATTGATTCCAAAACTAAGCCAATACCCTCCCTTCAAGCTGTTCATTCTTTTGAAGGTGAGGTTTGCGCAATAGAAGGCTAAATTTAAGACAATGATGAGCTGCAAATCATTTATCCACTGAACAAGAATTTATTGTCTACTACGGCCTCTGGGAGCAAAAAAATTATGAATCCTGTAGGTCATTGGGAAATATAGGCAATCAAATAAATAAAAGCAAAATTAAAAATTGTGGGGCGCCTTGGTGGCTCAGTGGGTTGAGCCTCTGTCTTTGGCTTGGGTCGTGGTCTCGGGGTCCTGGGATGGAGCCCTGCGTCAGAATTGAGTCCTGCATCAGGTTCTCTGCTCAGCAGGGAGCCTGCTTCACCCTCCCTCTCTGCCTGCCTCTCTGCCTACTTGTCATCTCTCTTTGTCAAATAAATAAGTAAAATCTTTAAAAGAATATTAAAAATTGTATAAGTTTCAGGAAAGAAAAGTCCATGTTATATATGAGCATATATTGAGGGGACACCTATTTTTGGTTGTCAGAGAATTGGATCCTGCGAATTCAGAAACGAATAGTACAGGGACACCTGGGTGGCCCAGTCAGTTAAGCATCTGCCTTAGATCTGAGCATCTGCTCAGTCTGTGATCCCAGGGTCCTGGGATTGAGCCCCGCCTCCAGCACCCTGCTCAGCAGCGTGACTGCTTCTCCCTCTGTCTCTGCCCCCCCCCCTTGCTTGTGGTCTTTCTCTTTCTCTCTCGCTCTCTGTTCAAATAAATAAATAAAATCTTGGGGGGAAAAAAGAAACAATCAGTACATATTTACTTCTTGCATTTAAATCCTGTTATGTTTATAAACAGCATGATTTAATAAAACTACTAACCCTCTTATAATCACCAGCCCACTTTTAGTGGTTTGAAGCCCCGTGACATTGAAATTTATTTTTGTTTTTGAGAAGCCAGTCTTAGAACTTTTTAGGTGTTATTTTCAGTACAATTGTTAGAATCTTAGTTCGCGGGGAAAAAAAATCATAAAAGATTTCTTGCATGGACTCTGCACCTGCTCAATAAATATTGAATTTCTTGATCTGTCAGGTTTATTATTGGCCATTATTAATTGTTTTTCCATTAAACTTAAACCATGTAGCCACTTTTCCAGGCAGCTGCATTGGGAGAAGGAAGAGGAAGGGTCCTTTCTGAACCTATTCAAAGCTGCTTTTCCCAAATTGATAGGACATTGCCAAGGTCAGGAAGTCTAAAATTAACTCTACCAGCTGTGTTTTGGTTTGCTTTGTACAGCACATGGGCTCAGGGGGCTCGGTCTGGTAGGCTGGCTTGCCGCTTCAGTGTGCTGTGCCCTTAAAATTTGTTTGCCTGGAGTGCCCGTTGTGCACAAGACACGGTAGCTAAGCAGCTTGAAAGTGTATGGGGACTAAACAAATAAGTCTCTTTTAACCTCGAAGAGGCCTAGCAACAGCGTGGGGGTGGGGGGAGAATGAAAGAGTCACCACTGAGTATGTCAGATGTGCAGCTTGACTTTTAACCTTGCTCAAATTTCCCTGAGAGCAAGCTGCTTATGTGCTGTCAGAGACCCAGAGATGATGGTACAGTTTCAAGGAGTCTATGTTTTCAGCCCACCCATCTCCATGAGGTCCTTGAGCATGAAGGACCATATATAGGCATGGAGAGTATCCCAACTGGCTGCAACTTAAAAATATCCTAAGAATCAGCAGCTGTTACTTTCACCCACACAAATTCACAGTTGGCTTAATTAAATAGTGCCTATTCTCAAGAGCTGAAGCCCTTTGGGTTATGCCCAATGTTCTTAGGCTGCTCCCCCCACCTCCATTCCCCTCCTCAGAGTTCCTTAAAGCAAAATGGATGAATAATAGAGATCAGTTAAGAGCCATTCAGGGTTTGTATCAACGTGAACAATGAAATGTGGAAGTCAGATCTTCCAATACAGTCTTGACTCCCTGCCTTTACAACCACTGGACTCTAGGGACCCTAGGCTGTCCCTAGTCCTGGCCATTTGTTCTCGCTTGCTTATGGTCATTACCGCACCCTCTTCTTGGCATTCTCTCATGTTTTTCACAGTTGTCATGGTCACAACCATAGCAACCTGAGCAGACTACAATCCTCTTATAGCTAGAGACGTGAGATACTGCTTTACACAATTCCCCTGTACTGCACCAGCAGGAATCTGGGCCCAGAGAGTCAAACCATTTATTTTTTCTTGGGAGAAATATTTCTACTGTCCCAAAATATCACTACTTTTAAGGTTTGAATGGCGTCAGGGTAACCAGGACGCATCTGTGGAGAAGCAGCCCAGGATAATCAGTCCCACCTTGAAATCTGACCCACTTTTTCCAGATCCCTTGTTTATAGCCTCTACTCTGTGTTTCCACTCTAATCATTCCATTTGAGTACAGGGGAAGGGCTTTATAGAATGAAACCGTAGTGAACAAGATCTCCTGTCCAAACTAAAACATTTTAAAGAAAGTGATCTTGTAATGCACTCCTTACAAGGGATCTGAGACCTTTCTAGAGCCCTGCAGGATAGAGGATCCCTCGTTTGCAAAATTCATTCATTCTGTCAGTCAGTAACATTTATTAAAGATCTGCCATAAACGAGTCACCATGCCAGGGATGAAGATACAAAAGAAAGACATTACAACCCTCAAGGAGCTCATTTCTACTGCCAGAGACAGACGTATAAACAAATAATTATAGCACAAAATCTAACAGGATCGTGTGCAAAGGGCTACAGGAGCTCAGCGGGGGAAAGAGTAAATTTGAGAAGGAAGATAAGAGTCATAGAGACTCTCGCCAAGGAAGCAAGGTTTAGAGAGTTAGTAGACGTTCTCCAAAGCAGGAAGGGTTGATAGAGGAGTGGGAGGCAGAGAGAAGGCGACGGTGGTGCCGCAGATATAAAACCCAGAAGCATGAAAAAATACACGTGTAAACAAAGGAAATGTTGACTGCTACAACCAACGACTGTAATATGAACACTCACTTATTCATTCAACAATATTTATTAGTACTAACCACATGCTAGTTACTTATGTTAGCGCTGGAGGGGGGTATAGTAGCGTACTCCCTGACCAACTCCCTGACCCCCAGAAGTTTATATTCTAGTGGGGAGGAGATATTCTGAATTTGTCAGTGCATTAATTCTAGTTGTATTCGTATTTTCATCATCCCTAGTTATGGCACGAAATCTCAAGCCTTATTATAGCAATATTTCAGAAGAGTAAAGTTATCAGGAATCAAGTAGTGAAGAAATTTCCAGAGTCACAGCCTAAAAACAAAAAAGTTCTTCTGACCACCAAGCAGAAAAGAATTCCAATGCTCTGTTGAACTCTGCTTTACTCAATACCACAGAGTTCCAAATTAAATTCTATAGGTAGTGCTGGGAATATTGAAAGTATAGTCTTTAAGCATATAACTCAACGACTGCGTGGTCTAATGGCAGGTCTCAAATTGAAGCAGGTGTGTGTGTTGGTGGGGGCGGGGGGGGGTGTGCTCGCACACTTGCGCAACCACACTCTGCTCCTAGGAACAGAAGCTCCTTCTTCTCTGTGTCCACCTTCCTCCCTCCAGCAACCTCTAGGGACTTGTGACATCTATTAGAATTCACTGTCACCGGGCCTTCATGCTTACAATTTCCATAAATCCTCCCTGGATCACCAACAACCCTCACAGGGGGCAGGGAGATGGGAAGGGGTGGTTGGTGGCTATAGAGCATGGCTCAAAGGGCCGGTGCCTCCCAAGAGGCCTTAGTAGCTACTCTGGATGGAACTGAAAGCAGCTCTTTGTTTGCTTTAACACTCTGGAGCCAACTGTGGCTGCCTGTCCTGCCATGGCTTTTAGAGAGCTTGTATAATAGTGGAAGCATATGAAAATCTAAGCCAGGGCTGGAAAGAGACCACAGAATCTTCAGGAAATGAGGGGAACTAATATTTATTTTATGCTGTGTAATTCTCTGGGGAATCTTGCAAGACTCTGTATCTCATTTAATTCTCACCACACCCCTCTGAGGCAGATGCTACTGTCCCAGTTCTATGAATGAAGATACTAAATTACCTCTAATACAACACCAGTAGTAAGTAAGAGATTCAGAATTTGAAGCCAGGTACTATCGAATTCATGGAGAATCAAAATGTCTCAGGGCTTTGTGTTACTGAAAAGTTGGTTAAGGGGTTCGCAAACACAGCATTATATAACATTGAGTCACATATTAGGAACGTTATTCCCCTTTAAATTCGTTTTCATTTTTTCTGATTATATCTAGGAGAAAGTATGTCTTTATAACACCTGTTTAACTCTTAGTCTCTGGCTTTAAGAGAGAGCCATAGGTTTTAGATCCAGAGACTTCGGTAGGCAAAAATATTCAGCTAGCGCTTAATAATACTGTGCTTTTATTGAATTTATTTATATTTTTTTCTACTACATGAGGCCTGTGAAGGTCGTTTTCATTTATAGTAGCAATAGAAAGTAGATCTCATTGATTAAGCTCGGGAAATCTAGCATCATACTGTTCAGGTTCATCTACTTATTAGCTGTTAGATCTTGGACATTAGGTAACCCTCAGTCTCCTCACTTGTAAAATAGGTTTAATAGTCATATTTACCTAGGAGGTTAATGTGTGGATTCAATGAGATATTGCATATTTGGCACGTGGAAAAATATCCAAAATACACTGTTGCTCAATAAATGTTAGTATTATGAAGTTTAGGGGGAAATGAGCTGATTTTTTAAGGGGGTTTTATTTATATGAGAGAGAGAGAAAGCAAGAGACAGAGCTTGAGCATGGGGGAGGGGCAGAGGGAGAGAGAGAAGCAGACCCCCTGCTAAGCAGGGAGCCCTGACAGACACAGGGATCCTGGTTCAATCCCAGAACCCTGGGATCACAACCCGAGCCAAAGGCAGATGCTTAACCAACTGAGTCACCCAGGTACCCTGAAAATAAGCTGATTTAAATCAGGATTTCTCACCTTTAGCACTGCTGACATTGTGGACCAGACAATTCTTAGTGTGGGAGGCCACGTTGTGTGTTATAGGATTTTTAATAGCCTTCCTGCCTATTTAAAAGAAAATACTAGGTAAAAATAGGACTTAGACATGACATGACTTAGACTTGACAAATATTTAAACATGTTATGAGAAAACCTGGAGTTTGAGAAACACTGCTTTACTACAGTGCTATTCAAAATTTAATTATAAAAACCAGCAGTTACTATTTTATCTGCAGGTTGACGACGATGCTCTCAGTTTCCTTTCAAAGTTGAAAGTATTCAGACAACTTAGAAGGAGCTGGGCTAAGTACATGAAATTTATCTTTATTTTTCTTTGACCGCCTTCCTCTTCTCTTGCCTCCTCTTCCAGTCGGTCTGTTGCCCTACACCCCCTTCTACACACATAACCGTGAACTGACAAGGCAGCGTTCTTTGTCCAGACTTCCTAGACCCCTCCTTCCCCAATCAGGGGTGCTTTTCTCTTCCCCCAAGACCCTATTCTCAGCTTTTGGAATACATGCAAAAATGTAACTGATACCATGTCAGATAGTATGCTTTCAGTTACTCATGGCAGAAAACTAAGCTATTTCTGGTTGAAACAATGAGCACATTTATTGGTCAACAGAAATGAAGTTTCAAAATTGGGAAGGTTTCAAGGTGGCCTTAATTCACGAATCCAGCTCCATTTTTTCTACATTTCCCTTGAATCTGCCTTTTTCTGTGCCAGCTTCATCCTCAATGTGGTGGGAAATTGACTATTATTACATTTGGGGACCTCACGCTCGCCTCCAACTACGTTTAGAAGACATTAGGGAAAAAATTGTCTCTAGACATTCTCCAGAGACAGCCTCAGATTACTGAAAGTCAGCCTCAGGTTTTTCAGCCTTGGAAGTTATTTGCTTTTGATGATTAAGTGGCCGAAAAATTTTCTATCTCCAAAGCTCAGTAGTTTACTAGGTTACTGATACAATAAATGAGATACTATAAGAGAAAGCATTTATAAACTGATATGTAATTATAAGGTATCTCCTCTTGGATCCTTTTTTTTTTTTTTTAAGAATAATAAATCTACTCAACAGGTCATTTGTAGTAGAAATTATTGTACAATCTCATAGAACAATACAATCTCATAGAACAACAATGGAGAATGAATGTCAAAGCAACTTCAAAACTGGTGCCTTAATAGGGCCAAATAGGTCCCAAGGAGACCTGATGGGTGATTCTAGACTCAAAACAGCTCCGGAGTCATCAGCAGCAGAATTTGTGGGCCTTATGCTCTGCATTGATATGGACTGGTTTACAATCCATGTTTCTACTTTTTCCCAATCTGCCACCAACTGACAATTTGTTTTTTGTTTCTGCATTTATAATTCAGATTGCCAGGATGGGGAATGATTGACTTAGCCAGTAACTCATCAATTTTTGGACTATACCCTTTACCAAGGCCACATCAGAGGCCACTGGCTACCTTGTGGGGAGAATGCTCTTGATTTCCATGATTAATAATGTCTTTCAAAGTCTGCATGAATGTCATTTCACAGCACACAATGTGTGCTTGCACAAATAAATCTAAATCAATTTAAATTTGATTTAAATATATGAAAAGAAGGCACTATTATATGAAGAATCAATGCTCTAGTTAGACTATAAATATAATGCAATTCTCTACCCAACAAATGTACCAATAAAATTCAGTTTTCTCCAGGAAAATTGAAATGTGCATGTTTAGTCAGGGAATTTCTAAAAAGGATAATGGGTGGAGGGAGCAGATTATCAGAAGTTAAAACATTATAAAGATATAATGTTTAAAAGCTTGAAAAGGGGCGCCTGGATGGCTCAGTGGGTTAAGCTTCTGTCTTTGGCTCAGGTCATAATCCCAGGGTTGGGTCCCTGGAATCGAGCGCCACATCAGGCTCTCTGCTCAGCAGGGAGCCTGCTCCCACCCCCTCTCTCTACCTGCCTCTCTGCCTACTTTGTGAGATCCTTTGTGATTTCTCTCTCTGTTAAATAAATAAGTAAAATCTTTAAATATAAATAAATAAATAAATAAATAATGCTGTAAAACTAAGCTAGATCAATGGAAGAGAATAGAAAGAAAAGATATAGACAAAAAATATATAAAGTCAATGCAAGAAAAATGGATTATTCAGTAAATGATACTGGGACAACTGGATAGCCGTCAGAAAAATCTTGGATCTCTACCTTCCTTAATTTTTTATACCACATTGCATTTCAAGTGGCTCAGAGATTTAAACGTTAACATTGAATCCATAAAAATGCTAGAAAAAAACATTAAAAAAATTTTTTATAAGGGACACCTGGGTGGCTCAGTTGGTTGGACGACTGCCTTCGGCTCAGGTCATGATTCCGGAGTCCCGGGATCGAGTCCCGCATCAGGCTCCCAGCTCCTTGCTCATGTTCTCTCTCACTGTCTCTCTCTTAAATAAATAAATAAATAAATAAAATCTTTAAAAAAAAATTTTTTTTTTTAAATTATATCCTCAGGGAGAAAGCCTTTCCAAGCTTGACATAACTCCAGAATCCAAATCCACCCATTCACAGCAGAACTGACAAATTTGATACATGAAAAAATTTCTAATAATGAAAAATATTAATAATCAAATGTTTAAATTGACAAATCAGAGTGAATATTTACAACTTATTTCAGATGTATTGTTTCTTTGCTTTATAAAGGGCTCTTGAAATTCAATAAGAACAAGATCACAAGACAATTTTTAAAAATAGGGCAAAATAAAGAGAATACTCTGCAACTGTTAGATAAATGTGGCTGATCTATCTGATCTGATTTTAATTATCTTTCAGGGTTTCAGGGGCACCTGCGTGGCTAGTCAGTAGAGCAGGGGATCTTTGATCTGAGGGTCATGAGTTCACACCCTATGTTGGGCATAAAGATTACTTAAAAGAAAAAAAAAGTAATACATAAGTATTATTATTATTATTATTATTATTATTATTATTATCTTCCAGATATTTTAGTAAGGGGGAAAACCAAAGTACAGAAAACTAATGTGGTAGTCTATCATTTGTTTAAGAAAAAGAGGAGGGGAGGTATTTAAAAGACCACATTATCCATTTCTTTATTGTTGCTAAAACAAATTATCACAAATTTAGTGGGCTAAGACAACACAGATTTATTATTTTACATTTCTGGAGGTCCAAAGTCCAAAAGGGATTTCTCTGGGCTAAAATCAAGGTTTCACGAGGGCTACCTTCCTTTTGGAGGATCTAGGTGAGAATCCATTTCCTGGCCTTTTCCAGCTTCTAGAGTGTGCTCACAACCCTTGCCTCAAGGCCCTTTATCCCTCTAGTAGCTGTTTCTGTCCTCACCTCTCGTTCTCTGACTCTTCTGTCTCTCTCTTCCATCTTTTAAGGATCCTTTTTTTTTTTTTAAGATTTTATTTATTTATTTGACAGAGAGAGATCACAAGTAGGCAGAGAGGCAGGCAGAGAGAGAGCAGAGAGCCCAATGCGGGGCTTGATCCCAGGACCCTGAGATCATGACCTGAGCTGAAGGCAGAGGCTTAACCCACTGAGCCACCCAGGCGCCCCCATCTTTTTTTTTTTTTTTTTAAGATTTTATTTATTTATTTGTAAGAGAGAGAGAGTGAGAGCGAGCACAGGCAGACAGAGTGGAAAGCAGAGTCAGAGGGAGAAGCAGGCTCCCTGCGGAGCAAGGAGCCTGATGTGGGACTCGATCCCAGGACGCTGGGATCATGACCTGAGCCGAAGGCAGCTGCTTAACCAACTGAGCCACCCAGGCGTCCCCAGGCGCCCCCATCTTTTAAGGATCTTTGTGATTATATGGGACCCACCCAGATAATCCAGGATGATCTCCCCATCTCAAGATCCCTAATTTAGTATGATCTGAATATCCTTTTGCCTTATAAGGTAACAACACAGTGTCAAAGAAGCACCAGAACCATATTAAAGTGGTAAAATCAGATTTTATTCAGGACTATTGCAATAGAGGAAAATGATAGGGTATAGAAGTGAATAGTTCATGTATGAGTGGGGATTTATAACCAGGGAGCAGGGAGGGGGTCAGTGAATTAAAAATCGCTGCAAGGAAACATCAAAGGTAAAAGGGAATTTCTGGCTAAACCAACTTGACAGGATTATTACTGAAGGCAAGCCCTGGCGATCGGGCATCACGTGGGGAGGGGGGGGGAGCATAAGGAATTTGCTCAGGTATCTAGAAAGATTAGATATCAAGGGTGGGTTCCTAACTAAATTAACTTAGCAGTGTTCTTGCTAAAACTGGGCAATACAAAGACTAACACAGAAGCCAAAAGGTCAAAACCTGGTTGAGAAGATGGCTCAGGAGAGCCTGATTCAAGTTTGATCAAGGAGAAAATCTTTGTCAGGAGTCTTGGGAGGTCTCCAGCCCCTAGGCTGGTTACAGACTGATCCAGGGCACCCCGTATTACCTGGCTCACAAAGTCGGAAGGTCATCAAACCACTACCTCAGGCTTTTCATCTGGGTAGAGACAAAACTTAAACAATTGGTCAAAAAATACTTACTGGAGGGACGCCTGGGTGGCTCAGTTGGTTAAGCAGCTGCCTTCGGCTCAGGTCATGATCCCAGCGTCCTGGGATCGAGTCCCACATCGGGATCCTTGCTCAGCAGGGAGCCTGCTTCTCCCTCTGACTCTGCCTTCCACTCTGACTGCCTGTGCTCGCTCTCGCTCGCTCTCTCTCTGACAAATAAATAAATAAAATCTTAAAAAAAAAATACTTACTGGAAAAATTTGTCAAAAATGGCTCAGCGAGTAACTTCGGCGTGTGAGGTTTGTCTCAGAAACAATCTTTTTGGCAGAAGACTTGTACTTCGGGACAAAGGACCGGAGGCTATCCTGGAGAAGACTGGCCGTTAGACTTTACCCACGTCCAGAATCAAGAGGTTTCCAGGGTCTGTTAGGACGGGCTGATACATTTACCAACCGGGTAGAGGCCTTTCCATGCAGGACTGTAAAAGCACAGGAAATAATAAGGGTTTTGCCTCGTGAAATAATACTTACATTTGGCTCGCCTAAGAGTGTGCAAAGTGATAACTGTCCCTCCTTCAAGGCTACTGTCATGCAGGGGTATCGGAGACCCTGGGAATAGACCAATTCTTACATTGTGCTTAGAGACCTCTAACCTCAACATAGGTAGACAAAAATAAATGATATCCTGAAGAAACACCTGAGGAAGTTATCTCAGGAGACCCAGCTCTCTTGGACTTCAGCCTTCCCCGTAACGTTAATTGGAATAAGAAATACTCCAAAAATTCAAGGACTTATTCCATATGAGCTGTTATATGGACGTGCCCTCCTAACCAGTGATTTTCTATTTGACCCAGAGACAGATGCCCAAATTAAACATAGGATACCTTTAGCTCAGTTTCAGCAACAACTACAACTGTCAAATAAACAGCCACAGGAAAAAGGAACTCTTATATATCGGCTGGGGAATCTAGCCAGGGAATCCACTAATTCCCCTTTGATGGAAGAAATATAGGTAAGACCATATGCCGTCATTCTCTCTATTCCTACTGGTCTCAAGTCCTGGATTCATCATTCCCATATTAAGAAGTGGGTATCAGTCCTCGACAGTCCTGCTGCTGATCCTCCCACTTTTTCCCGTGAGCCTATACAAGACCTCTGTTTACCATTCAAAAAACAAGGCAGGTGAGCCCAAGAGCCATGATTTTGGGGTTACTTTTACTATGAAAAAATATACATATAGAGGTCATGACAGAATGTTCTATTTTAACCTCTCAGGCCATTAATGTAACTGTAGGGGAACCCTTACATGTCCAATGCTGGTCTAACTGCTCCTTGCCTATTGATCCCATAGTATGGAAAAAGAAAAATACTGTTATTTACTGGCACAAAATGGCCATCCATGTCCGTTTCACCAATTTAACAGATTGATCCTGCAAGCAAAATAAGAATTATACTATACAATTGGCCGCTAGTATGTTAATGGTTACAGGAAAAAATACCTGTATAAAAATGCAAAAGGGATCTCCTGATACTGCCTATAAAAGTTCCTTTCCCACTAAGGTACCTGTAAACCAAACCCTGTGAAACTGTTGGCTACATTCAATTTTTGGATACATATGGCTCTAAATATCAAGAATCAACCTCGATTTTGTGTTGCCAGCAGTAACTCCCCCACAAAGCTTGATTTTCAACAGCCTGGTATGTGTGGGGGCCACCCTGGCCGAAATTTTGCAACTCAGCCAGAGACTTGCTATTCAGTTTCAGGATCCTTCCCTGCTGGACAGGCCCCAGTTCGTCTAGAGCATATAATCCAAGCCAAGTGCATGTGCATAGCCAGCAGTGAGCTGACTACTCATGCAACTTTACTCTACACCTCCCAGCCCCACTTAGTCACTTACGCCTACCTAGAGGATGGACCTTATTTTGTGCTGGTATGGCTGTTGGGGAAACAGCAGCCTTGGCCCTCTCCCTGATGGGACTGCCAGCACGTGGGAAAATCTTACATTGTGAGGTAAAACAAACGGTCGGCCTGCTCAGCAGAACCTTTAATGAAACGACCCAACCATTAAATGCTCTAGATGAAGAACTAAGCAAAGTTAGGGCAGGATTTCTAGAAAATCAGGCAACCATTGACTACTGCTTCAGCATCACTTAGGTTGTAAAGAGTCTCCACACATGTGCTGTTTTAATATAACTGGCAATTCCTGTAAAGTCTCACAATTAATAAATGACATTCGCGCCCAACTGGACAAAATCAGGGTCTCTCTTGGATTGTTCAGTTGGCTCAGAGACCTGGGTCAATATTTCAGAATTATCAGTCAATATTTCAATTATTCAGTCAATATTTCAGAATAATCTCTTGAATTGTTCAATTGGCTCGGAGACCTGGGTCAATATTTCAGAGATGCCATTTTGCTGGTGGGAATAATCATTGGTCTTTGTTTTTCTCTCTGTCTTTGTTGATGCCTGTGTCTCCTCTTACCTTGCAACATCTCTCTGGAGCCATACCATGGACCTCTTGGCCAACCCCTGGGTGTACTCCGACTGCTGTACCCTCATGCCGTCCCTTCTCAGCTGGAAGCAGCAAGAGTGGTCACCGTCCCATTCCCTAATGGCAGTTAGGGTTCCTATAGGGGAGGGGAGAACGAATAGGGAACTGGTAGGAAGAGACAGACAGGGGGCTATGTGATTAGACTTGCAGAAATACCTTGGGATGCCTGGGTGGCTCAGTGGGTTAAGCCTCTGCCTTCAGCTCAGGTCATGGTCTCAGGATCCTGGGATCAAGGCCGGCATTGGGCTTTCTGCTTGGCCGGGAGCCTGCTTCCCCCCCACCTCTGCCTGCCTCTCTGCCTACTTATGATTTCTGTCAGATAAATAAATAAAATCTTTAAAACAAACAAACAAACAAAAATGTGGAGGTGTGGGGAAATCAGAGATAAGGGAACAAACCTGACCACTCAGCCCTAGGTGTGTAGGGTAGGTATCTTTTTATGATAATCACCTGTCACCAACAAATAATCAGATTCTAAAAAGGAAGTAAGGCATTGAAGGTGTTATCACTAGTCCTTGCTCAATGGTGACATCAATAGAGATGTTAAAAGGATTTAAGTTCCTGGGTTAGCTTTCTATAGAAGACCTAAAGGTCCTCAGTGGCAACCCTGTTGGGACCCCTCTCACTCTCAAGAGCTTTTTCCATATCCTTGCTTAATAAACTTCCATCACTTTACTCAAAAAAAAAAAAAAAAAATGGGGCGCCTGGGTGGCTCAGTGGGTTGGAGCCTCTGCCTTCGGCTCAGGTCATGATCCCAGGGTCCTGGGATCGAGCCCTGAGTCAGGCCCTCTGCTCAGCGGGGAGCCTGCTTCCTTCTCTCTCTCTGCCTGCCTCTCTGCCTACTTGTGATTTCTCTCTGTCAAATAAATAAAAAAGAAAAAGTTAAAAAAAAAGTCTTAGGAGGCAAACCAAAAGAGACTATTAATCATAGCAAACAAACTGAGGGTTGATGGGAGGGAGGAGGTGGGAGATGGGGTAACTGGGTGATAAACATTAAGGAGGGTACATGATGTAATGAGCACTGGGTGTTACAGAAGACTGATGAATCACTGACTGTATCTCTGAAATTAATATTATGTGTTAGTTAATTGAATTTATTTTTTAAAATATTTTATTTTATTTTTTTTATTTTGCAGAGAGAGATCACAAGTAGACAGAGAGGCAGACAGAGGGGGAGGGGGAGGCAGGCTCCCTGCTGAGCAGAGAGCCCGATGTGGGGCTCCATCCCCGGACCCTGAGATCACGACCTGAACCAAAGGCAGAGGCTTAACCTACTGAGCCATCCATGTGCCCTTAATTGAATTTAAAATAAAAAAGAACAAATTTTTAAAAAGAGTCTTAGGTTCCAGGGATTAGGATATGGACACCTTTGTTGGGGGGCAGTCATTATTTTGCCTGCCACACCATGAAAACTGATCAGCCAAAGAGAATCAACTGAAAAACTATTGTGAGCAATAAAATAATTCATTAGAGTAGCTGACTATAAAATTATGAAGAAAAGCAAGATCCCATCCACCTAGCAATCAAAATGACAAAAACATAGAAATATATATATGATCTTGATTATGCAAGAAAAATGGTAAAATGTCATTGGGGAGAGCAAATATCAACCTGGGCATCGGAAGAAGGTAAGATAATTATTTTTCAGTGTGTCTGCTTTTACATCATTTAAGTTATTTTATAGCCATTTGCTGCTAAACAAATCAATCTGATCGTGTCACTGCCTATTCAAAATCTTGTATTAGTTTTTTGGTTATTGGGGGTGTTGCTAACTATCGGAATTGTTTTTGTAGGTTACTTTTTGTTTTTATTGTCAATTACCGAGCTCCCTTTTCCTATTTGGGGAGAATCTTCTATTGGTATGGTTTCGATAGGACTCAGTTCCCCATCTTTTATCATGGAAACCGAAAGGGAAAGAAATTGCATCCTCCAAACCAGGGCATTGATTCTGGAGGTGGTTACACTAAAACCATGGGACACGCAGATCTATTCAGGGAACCTGCAGAATCATCCCGCCCTCACTGGCGGAGGTGGGCTCCTGCCAGTCTGACTAAAAAACAGCTATTGTACTGTGTGTTTGTGACCTGTTGGGAGCTCCTTGGTTTTCTTCTGTTTCCCAGATCTTACCTTCAGCCTCCTGCTGATTTTGTGAGTCCCCCAGCTTGTGTAATAATTTCTTTCTTCCAATTTCTTGTAACAAAAAACTCTGACTCCTGTTTTCAGTTAAACCTCCACAAACACACACACACACACCTCTTAGCAAACCATACAAGACCCACCTTTTTTTTTTTTTCCAGATTTCTCTCTTATCTACCTCATCCCCAGGACATACCTGGATTTTCCATAATTTCCCAAACATGCTATGCTTTTTCACTCTGCTGTAACTACTGAGAATGCTTTCTTTCCCAGAGAGGCAAGTACTTCCTGAGCTTTTTTTTTTTTTTTAAAGATTTTATTTATTTATTTGACAGAGAGAGAAATCACAAGTAGGCCGGGGTGGGGGGGAAGGAGGCTCCCTGCTGAGCCAAGAGCCTGATGCAGGGCTCGATCCCAGGACCTTGAGATCATGACCTGAGCCAAAAGCAGACAGATGCTTAACCCACTGACCCACCCAGGTGCCCCACTTTCTGAGCTTTTAATACCCACTTAATTCAGCTATAATTTCTCTGAAGTGTCCCTTGGCAGTACTTTTTCTCTTACTTCTATAGTCTACTACAATATGTATCATATTACATTTGAAGTATTTGAACCATTTTCTATCAAGCTAAGAGATCCTAGGGAAGATCCACCCATGGGGGTTCAGTACACAACGTTTTGGGGTTCCTTAATAAATATTAGTAGGCTGGGTGGGGGATGGGGCAACTGGGTAATGGGCAATAAGGAGAGCACATGATGTGCTGACCACTGGGTGTCGTACACAACTGATGAATCACCGAATACTACGTCAGAAACTAATAATGTACTATGTGTTGGCTAATTGAATTTAAAGAGTAATAGTATTTTTTAAAAAATCAAATAAATATTAGTTGACTGAATGACATTAGCTACATGCATTTTTGATAGTCAAGGTCATTATGACTACAACCACCTTTTTCTGGTCTATTTCACTGTAGCCCTTCAGTGTCATGAAAAGTTACAGGATGATTTGTTCCTTTAAGAATATATTTAATATTTGGGGCGCCTGGGTGGCTCAGTCAGAACGGGCCAATTCTTGATTTCAGCTCCAGTGGTGATGGTACCAGGTGGTAATCTCCGTGTTGTAGCCACTGGGTCCCGGGATCTAGCCTCCTGTCAGGATCCGAGCTCAGTGCAGAGTCTGCTGGTCCCTCTCCCTACCCCTCTGTTCCTCTCCACCACCACCACCAGCACACATGCACTCTCTATCTCCTTATCCCTCAAATAAATAAATAAATAGAATCTTAAAAATATACATATTTATTATTGACAGCTTAAAAATGGCTTCCATGTTCATTTCATTTAAAAAATTTTTTAAATAAATTTTTAATAAATTTTAATAATAAAATTATTTAATTAAAAATTTTTTAATTAAAAAAAATTTTTGGTAATCTCTGTGCTTAACGTGGGACTTGAATTTATGACCCCCAAGATGGAGCATCACAGGCTCTACTGACTGAGCCAGCCAGGCGCCCCTATACATATATTTTTGTTACAACCATGTGCGGTATGACAGGGTAATAATTTCCAGGGAGATAGAGCAACTCTCCTAAGATTAGTTGATTTATAAGCGGCAATAATGATAATAAATTTAATAAAAGAAAAATGTAAAATTTACTTAACACTTACCATATCCAAACACTTTTTTACTTTCTGTGTGTAGTTTGACCCTTTTACTATTACTATGTCTGTTGTATGGATGGGGAAACTGAGGTTACCGGTTACTAAGTAGTTAAGTTGATATTGGAAACAGATCTGCTGAAATGGAATCAGCTTCCCAAACCATTATCCCACACTGGTAATTTTTTTTTTTTTAAGATTTATTTATTTGAGAGAAATAAGGGGGGAAGAAAAGGGGAAGAGGGAGGGACAAGCAGGCTCCTCACTGAGCTCACAGCTAACGTGGGACTTAAAGCCAGGACCCCCAGACCCCAAAACCACCACCTGAGCTGAAACCAGGAGTCGGACGCTTAATAGGCTATGACACCCAGAGGCTCCTACACTGGTAATTTTATTGTAATCTCCTGCTGGCTCCAAATGATGATACTTGATGGCTTCATATAGCTTCTTTTTGTGCTCTTTTCTTGTTACCATGCTCATTCACTACTTCTTATCTGTGCTGGAAACCAGGTAAGTAAATTTGGTGTTAGGCCTAAAATTAGGATATGACTATCTGTGGATTTTGTAACATCTTTTATGGGAAGACCTTTTTTTGTTTGTTTACTTATTGATTCTCCATTATATTCTATTTAATAAAAGTCCCAGAAAATTGCCCCTTCTCAAACAGTTTTAGTTGAGTTCATTCATGCTATTGACCTGAAAACAAGGTTCTGTGAATAGTCAATGGGGTGCTGGAGTGACAATTATCTTGAAGACATAATCTGTTTTTTAGTACTTGAGCTCATACACCTGAACCAAAGAGACACTGGCCAGTCGGTGAACCTACCACAGACCGTTTCTGCCATCGTAAACTGCTCCAACAGAAATAAATGGCTGAAATGATAAATGGATATACCTTGCCGAAGAAGCAGAACTCAAAGCTTCAGAAAAACTGCTGAGCTCTCGAACCCTCGTTAAAGAATTAAGGGTTAATTCTTTTACCAATGAATATTTCTTTACTACCACTTCTTTTCTTTTTATTTTTTTTTAAAGATTTTATTTATTTATTTGACAGAGATCACAAGTAGGCAGAGAGGCAGGCAGAGAGAGAGGAGGAAGCAGGCTTCCTGCTGAGCAGAGAGCCTGATGTGGGGCTCCATCCCAGGACCTAAGATCATGACCTGAGCCGAAGGCAGAGGCTTTAACCCACTGAGCCACCCAGGCGCCACTCTTTTCTTTTTATTATGTATTCTTATATATGTATCACTCTCTCTCTCTCTCACACACACACACACACACACACACACATACACAAGGCATAATTTAGTTGTTTCTATTGCTGACTTATCCCGTTTCTTCATACCAGCAGGGCAAATAATTAAACAAATTTTAATTGAAGTATCGTTGACACACAATATTCCATTAGTCTCAGGTGTACAACATCGTGATTTGCCAAGCTCATCACAAGTGTAAGTACCGTCTGTCATCATAGAACACTATCACAATACCGTTAACTATATTCCCTATGCTGTACTTCTTGATTCCCGTGCCTTATTCATTCCATCACTGGAAGCCCATATCTCCCACTCCTCGTGACCCATTTTGCCCATTCTCTCACTCCTGTCCTCTTCGGCAACCATCAGCTTTTTCTATCTGTTTGTTTGTTTGTTTTGTTTTGTTTTTTAGATTCCACAAATAAGTGAAATCATATAGTATTTGCCTATCTCTGTATGACCTATTTCACTCAGCATAATACCCTCCAGGTCCATCCATTTATCACAAATAGCAAAAATCTCATTCTTTTTATGGCTGAGTAATATTCCATTACACACACCACACACACACACCACATTTACCTTATCCATTCATCTGTTGATGGATATTGGAGTTGTTTCCATATCTTGGCTATTATATATAATGCAGCAACAAACATAGAGGAACATCTATCTTTTCAAATTAATGTTTCTGTTTTCTCTGGGTAAATACTCATTTTTTAAATTTTTTTTTGTTTTAATTTATTTGGGGGGTAAATACTCATAGTGGAATTATTGGATCATATAGTAATTCTATTTTTAATTTTTTGAGGAAGCTTCGTGTTGTTTTCAGAGTGGCAAAAGCAATTTAAGTGCTCACCAACAGTTGCACGAAGGTTCCTTTTTCTCCCCTTCCTTGCCAACAGTTGTTATTTCTTGTCTTTCTTATTCTAGCCATTCTGAGAAGTATAAAGTGATATCTCACTGTGGTTTTGATTTGCATTTCCCTAATGATGAATGGTGTTGAACATCTTTTCATGTGTATGTTTGCCATTTGTTTGTCTTCTTTGGAAAAATGTCTATTTGGGTCCTCTACCCATTTTAATTAGATTATTTGTTTTGGGGTGTTCACGTGTATAATTTTTATATATTTCAGATACTACCCCTTTATTTGATAATTTATTGCAAATATCTTTTCCCATTAGTTTTGTTGATGGTTTCCTTCACCGTGCAAAACTTTTGGTGTAGTCCCAATAGATTATTTTTACTTTTGTTTTCCTTGCTTTAGAAGATAGATCTAGAAAAATGTTTCTATGACCAATGTCAAAGAAATTACTGCCTATGTTTTCTTCTAGGAGCTTTATGGTTTTAGTTCTCATATTTAGGTCTTTAGTTCATTTTCTAAAAAGATTTTATTTATCTACTTGACAAAGAAAGAGAGAACACAAGCAGAAGGAACAGCAGGGAGAGGGGCAAGCAGGCTCCCAACTGAGCAGGGAGCCCAATGCGGGACTGGATCCCAGAGCCCTGGGATCATGACCTGAGCAGAAGGCAGCCACTTTACTGACTGAGCCACTTGGGCATCGCTGGTCTTTAATTCATTTGGAGTTTATTTTTGTGTTTGGTGTGAGAAAGTAGTCCAGCTCCATTCTTTTGAATGTAGCTGTCCGGTTTTCCCAGCGGTATTTACTGAAGAGGCTGTCCTTTCCCCACTGTACATTCTTGGCTCCTCTGTCATAGATGAATTGAGCATGTAAGCATGGGTTTATTTCTGAGGTCTCTATTCTGTTCCATTTACCTATGTGTCTGTTTTGGTGCCACAACCACACTGTTTTGATTATTACAGCTTTGTGCCTAATCATTCCATTTTTTAAAAAAATTATTCATTTATTTGACAGAGAGAGATCTCTAAGTAGGCAGAGAGGCAGGCAGCTGAGCAGAGAGCCTAATGCGGGGCTTGGTCCCAGGACCCTGAGACTATGACCTGAGCCAAAGGCAGAGGCTTAACCCACTGAGTCACCCAGGCGCCCCTAATCATTCCATTTTTAATTAATTTTTTGATGCTATGAAGATAAAGTATTTATTTTGTACACTTATGGAAAAATAAGTACAAATAACAAAGGGCATCTGATTAGTATTTAAACACGACCATTTCAATTGAACCAAATTTTCTGAATAGACAAACTTTTATCAATCAGCAAACCTTTATTGTTCATTAGCCCCAGTACTCCATCATATGATACAGTATCTTCTTGGCCTTTGGCCAGATTGAAAATAGTCGTGCTGACTCGGTTTGATTCTGATCAATAGGAACCGGGGGGCAGATTTTCAGAAACACTGTAGGGATCAACAGAACAATAGGAGCTGTTGGGGGATGAACTCGTTGCGTGAGACCTCTGCTTCCCTCCCTGTCCCCAGACATACGGACCACAAAGGGAAACTCATTTAATCTATTTTATGGCATGTATTAAGTTTTGTGTAAGAATAATTTGAGAGAAAAACTTAGGTTTGAAAATCTTGGAAAACGCTATACCAACACATTTTTAAGGGTGACATATTGGAAGCTATGGGTTCTCAGCTTATTTTGAAATAATGTGTAAACTGTTCCATAGCTATAGTATTACACCCTCCTTAGGTCTCTACATACACACCACCCTCTGTGCCTCATAATGCATCCAGCCTGCTAGGAGGTAAGACTTTAGGGTTCATTCCAAGGGCATGGCACCTATTTCAAATATTTAGTTACTAAGGAAAATTAGTGACTAAATATCAGATCCCTTCATAATTACTACCTAATTATCTAGAAAAAATTGTTTCATATAATTGACTTACTTCTACTGAAAGCAATTTGCTCTCATGACTTAGGCCAGCAAACATGAGTTATTACAGTTGCTTTGACAAACTATATGGTTTATATAATTGCTAGCTTTAAAATTACCCAATATACTTTCTTGAATGTCAATAGCAAAGTACAAGCAAAACAAAAACTGGAGGGGCGCCTGGATGGCTCAGTGGGTTAAGCCTCCGCCCTCGGCTCGGGCCATGATCTCAGGGTCCTGGGATTGAGCCCCGCATCAGGCTCCCTGCTGAGCAGAGAGCCTGCTTCCTCCTCTCTGCCTGCTTCTGGTCTCTGTCTGTCAAAATAATAAATAAAATCTTTTAAAAAATTAAAAAAAAACTGGAGTTATTTCTCTTTTCTGACAAAAGTAGTCTTCTTCTTATCAAATGGTACACTGAAAGAAGAAAAGCAGCTTAATTACTTTTCAATATATTAATCGAATTCTATTATCTTATTGAAGAGTGTATCTTGTAATAGAACCTACTCAGTATGTTTTACTTTTTAAAAAACTGACCAATGACTGTCAAATAATAATTAGCTAAGTTCTACTTAAGATGAACCCTCCTAATAATTAGACTCAATTTTCATTTCCTTTTTTTAAAAAAAGTTATTGGTTTATTTGACAAAGTAGGCAGAGAGGCAGGCAGAGAGAGAGAGGAGAAGCAGGTTCTCTGACAAACAGAGAGCCCGATGCGGGGCTCAATCCCAGGACCCTGAGATCATGACCCGAGCCGAAGGCAGAGGCTTTAACCCACTGAGCCACCCAGGTGCCTCTCAATTTTAATTTCTTAAAATAGCCTAGTCAGTCAATGAAAAATCAAGCCCACAGCTAGTGTTAAATATGAATCTTCAAGTTCTTTATCTATCTTTAAGTTAGAAGTTAAATCTCTATCTTTAATTTCCTATTTAGTTGCATGAAAGAAACACCATTTTAATTTTTAAAATGAAATAACATTATTATTAGTTAATATCAAAACTGCTTTCACAAGGGGGGCCTGGTAGCCCAGCAGGTTAAGTGTCCAGCTCTTGATTGTGGCTCACGTCATGATGTCAGGGTTTTGGAAGGGAGCTCGGCATCAGGCTCTGCCCTCGGTGGGGAGTCTGCTTCTCTTCTTCTTCTCCCTCTGCCCCCTCCCTACTCGCTTGCACCCACATGGGCACATGCACTCTCTCTCTCTCATAAAAATAAATAAATCTTAAAAAAAAAGACCGCTTTCACAATACAATACATATTGTATTGATGGATAACATCAATATCACTACAACCCAGACTTTACCTTTTATTAACATCTATGCAAATGGAACCACATTTCAAACGGGAAATTTCACATTTCTAAAAATATCAATTCATAGCAGTCAGATGACAGAAGAGGACCAGGCAACAAGATCAGGCATTGAAACTAAGTAGAGCTACATCTTTTCTATTTCTTTGTCAGATAACAGTGACTTTTGTTTTTATTTCCAAAGACTGCTTATGGAACAGTAGTGAAGGAATAACAGCAGAGCTGGAACTGGCTTTTCCTTTTGCCATATGATTTTAGGGAAGCCAGTGCTGCCATCTGTGGCTTCTATAGTTTCTCTTTGAAAGAAATGATATTAAGCATAGGATTAATCTAAGTTATAAAACTTAAGTAGATGTTGGAAGAGACATTTGAGCAAGGTCCAAAGCTCCTTGGATATTATATCCAAGGATATCTTTATTATACTTAAACATAAATATATAACATAAGTAATATATAATACTATGTAATATATACAAATATATAATATAATTATCTATAAATCCTGGGATATACTTAAGTTGTTTCTTTATATTTCTATGGATACAAAAATGATAGGGTCCTGGTGATACAAAAATGATAAGCATAATCTCTGTCCTTGAAGATCTTAGAAATAGGGGTCTTCTTCATATATATATATATATATATATTTTTTTTTTTTTTTAAAGTAGGCTCCACACCCATCTTGGAGCTTGAATTCATACGCCTGAGATCAAGAGTCACAGGCTCTACTAATTCAGCCAGTTAGGCACCCCTGTGGGTCTCATATAAACAAAAGGTGGTTATAAAAAAAAGCAAACAAAAAAATCTCATCATTTGGTTTCAGTTTCAACATTTTATAGATATGTTAGTTAATTATGGCATAGTCTAAGTTTTTTAAAACAAAGAGATCTAAAAACACAGTGGTCTAAAGAAAGTGTCATTTTCTCTCTCTCACCTAACAGTCCAAGCAGGTTGTTCTGGGCTGGTGAAGAGGCTTTGCCATCTTCAATATGTGGCTTTTGTCTCTGGGTCCAAGCTGGGGGTTCTTGCCTCCACCATCACTTTTGTATCCAGACCAGAAGGTTAGAGGAAAAAACAGGTTGAAGGCATGCCAGTTTCTTTGAGGAAAAGATCTGGTCGTGGCAGACATCAATTCTCCACTATCAGATTTAGAAAAATGGTTGCAACGAGCTGTAATAGAGCAGCTGGATGGCCTAGCAAAAACCTCAGTGTTGTTATGAAAGGACCATCATCAGTCTCTGCGCTATAGGTATGGTCAAGACAGTGGATCACAGTTACCTGGTTTTAGTAGCTCTAAGAAAGACATTCCTCAGGAGCCTTTAAGCCTCCAGACTGAGAAAATACACTTCAGAAAATGATTATAAGCATCTTGAAGATGAAACCTTGGGTGAACCCCACCTCACACAATGTGTTGTTTGATGATCAATGATATGCATCAGGACCTTCTTGCTGATTCTTTAACTTGGGGAAGATATACACTCTTACACCTAATAAGATTATCTAGGAATTTGCTTTAAGATGATCTGGAAATGGGTGGGTGAGGGAAGAAGCAAGCATATGTAAGTAGACATATGTAAAAAATGAAGCAAGATTGATCACGAGTTATTAGTTGTTGAAACTTCTGCATATGTTTTACCTTTTCCATATTATAAAGTTTGGAGAGTCAATAAATAATAATTGCATCCATATAGGGAACTGCAGATGTTGAAGCCTGTTTCATAGATATAATCTTTGTAAGAACTGATTAAGTTCCATAAGAATTGTTAGCATTGTCCTCTACTTTGCAGAACACAAAACATGGAAGAGGTAAATGCTACAAAAGTATTTATAAAATTCAAAATGCTGTTAATACAAAAAGTTTAAAAGTACCTGACAACATATAACTTTATTTTCATTAACCTCCAGTTTACATCCCTTTTAAGAATAAAATTATGTCATGTAATATGAGAGCATGTGCTAGGAAGAGAATAACATAATCTCTTGTGTTAGAGTGTGCTGTAGTACAACGAGAAAGAGCTTTGGAGTGAGAAAATCTGGGTAAGACCCTGCTCTACTCTACTAGCTGTGGGACTTGGACCATGTCACTTAATTTCACTGCATCTCCGTTTTCCAATGTAACAAATGGGATTAATATTTAACGTATTGGTTGTTGTAAGGATACATTCATATAAATGTAACTATTATTATAAATAATGAGATAGAAGTGCTCATTTTTCCCTTTATGGCTGAGGTTGCCAAAGTAGTGCTTTAAAGAAAAGTACTCTCTTGGGGCACCAGGGTGGCTCAGTGGGTTAGGCGTCTGACTCTTGGTTTCTGCCTTGATCTCAGGGTTATGAGATGAGCCCTGTGTTGGGCTACGTGCTCAGTGGGGAGTCTGCTTGAAGAAGGCCTCCCTTTGCCCCTCCCACACAACACACACACAAGCTTTGCCCATCTCAAATAAATAAATGGATCTTTAAAAAAAAAATAAAGAAAAACTCTCCAATTTTCCTTCTAGTTTTAATAGAATTCTTTAAGTGTCCATAGCTAGAAAGATGCTTATGTGAACATTAAGAAGAAAAAAATTTCATCTGTAATGCAGATGAAATTTTGGCCACTAAAATAAGGGTTAGGAAGAGCCTGTAGAAGACCAATGGATCTTGGAGAATGACAGTGGATTATTGTAAAATCAATTAGATAGTGATTCCAATCACGGCTGTATTCCAGATGTGGTTTTGTTGCTAGAGCAAGTAAAAATTGAGCCCCTTACACAGAACCATTCCCTGAGAGGTATCTATCACCTAGCTGGGAGCAGGTTTACTATGCTGGATTACTTCCACTGTGGGAAGACTAGAACTTTGTTCTCACTGGCATAGATGTTTACGCTATATATAGATTTTCCTTCTCTGTACATAAAGTTTATGCCAAAACCACCATCCATGGATTTATGAATTGGCTTATATCCATTGTCATGGCTGTCATTGGCTTATATCCACATGTCATTTCTTATAGCATCACCCTGTAAATCTTATCTTGTCCCCCCTCATCCTAAAGCCATTGACTTGATAGAAGGCAGAGTGGCTTTTTGAAGACTCATTTATGGCACCAGCTAAATGACATATGGCCTACCTTGTGCAGCTGGGACAACATCCTCCAAGAGGCTCTAAATCAGATATGATTATGCTCTAAATCAGATAATAATATAGGTGGTGCTCTTTCTTATACAGACAGAATATGTGGGTCTTGGAATTAAAGGTGGTGGAAATGGGAGTGACTCCTTTCAATATTATCCCTAGTGATCCACTAGCAACTTTTTGTTTCTTATCCTCGTGACTTTGGTTCTGTTAGTATACAGGTCTCAGTTCCAAAGGGAGGAATGCTTTCCCCAGAGGACAAAATAATGGTTCCTTTAAGCTGGAAGTTCAGACTGTTCCCTGGTCACACTGGGCTCCTCACGCTGATGAATCAACAGGCAAAGCAGGTGGTTTCTGTTCTTGGTGTGGTGACTGATCCTACCAAGGGGAAACTGGGTTACTACGGCACAGCGGGGATAAGGAAGAACATGTTTGGATTGTGGGAGATCTCTCAAAGTGCTCTCACCACTCCCACATCCTGTGATTTTAAGGCTAGGGAGAAACTACAGCAACCCAGTCCAGACAGGACGAAGGGCCCACGCCCTTCAGAGTCAGGTCACCCCACCAGGCAAGGAACCAGATAAGGAGTTCGCTGAGGGCAAAGTAACTATGGAATTGATAGTAGTTATAAATACCAGCCAAAACCATGTGACCAGAAGTAAAAATGAGGACTGTAATAGTCACAACTATTTTTTTTTTTTTTAGGATCTTGTTCATCTTTTGACAGAGAGACAGCGAGACAAGGGAACACAAGCAGGGAGAGTGGGAGAGGGAGAAGCAGGCTTCCTGCTAAGCAGGGAGCTCGATGCGGGGCTTGACCCCACTGGGACCATGACCTGAGCCAAAGGCAGACGCTTTACCACTGAGCCACCTAGGTGCCCCCAAAGTCACAACTATTAAACTGAAAAAAATTACCCTAGCCACATTGGTGATTACAAAAACTTCCTAATGCTTTATGGAATTTACCTACTATTTGCGTTTATTGTGAAATTTCCATCTCTAAAAGGAAAAGAATTTCTTTAAAGTCCCCCCTCCCCCAATAATCTCTACACCTACTGTGAGGCTTGAACTCATGACCCTGAGATCGATGGTCCCATGCTCTTCTGACTAAGCCAACCTACCCCCGGGGAAAAGAATTTAATTTAATTTAGTTTAATTTAATTTAATTTAATTTTTTTAAGAAAAGAATTTCTTAAAAGTCTACTTTTTGGGTGCCTGGGCAGCTAAGTTGATTAAGCAACTGCCTTTGGCTCAGGTCATGATCCCAGTGTCCTGGAATTAAGTCCCACATGGGGCTCCCCCTGCTCTGCGGGGAGTCTGATTCTCTCTCCCTCTGCCTGCCACTCCCCCTGCTTGTGCTGTCTCTCTCTCTCTCTGTCAAATAAATAAATAAAATCTTTTAAAAAAAGGGTCTACTTTTTTCATTACCTACAAGACCTTACATAATATTAAATAAATCAATTAGGTGGTGTTCACTAAAGGTTTTAGTATTTTACATATTCAAAACTAGTATGCCAAAGCACAGCTGAGGCAGTGATGATTTCCTGTTAGTTGTTACAGGCATATACCAGTTATTTGTTCACTGATACAGTTCCCAGGCTAAACTACAAACTCCACAATTGGGATATTTTTTTCTCCATTTTATATGCAGCATCCAGCTAATGTTCAGGCCCTAGAAATAATCTACCTGGGAGAAAAAATGTTTTCAGAATGTGTTGTATAAATGAATGAACTGATATTACATGTGTATAAATGAGTAAGTCTAAAGTGACTAATAATTGATGACTGTATGTAAACATCCTTGTAATCAACTAACAAAGGCGTATTGCAAATAATGTTGGAATCAGAAAGATGGGCGTTTGAATGCTGTCTTTGCAATTTGTTAATAAGCATTGGGCACCTCACTTAGTCTCTCCTGAGTCTCAATTTCCTCTTTTGCAAAATAAAGTAAAATGTTGCAGCATTGCTATGCAGACTGCAGATAATTTATGCACCCGACACAGTGCTTAGCTCAGGGTAGGTGCTCAATAAAAGATAGTTCTGACCATTTATCTCTCTGTTTACTTCAGAACGCATGTGCAGGCACAAGAAAAAGAGAAAGAGAGAGAGCACAAGAATACAAGCATGCAGGCATGGGGGCGGGGTTTGGGGTAGAGGGAGCAGCAGAATCCCTGCTCTATCCCAGGACCCTGGGATCATGACCTGAACAGAAGGCAGATGCTTAACCGACTGAACCACCCAGGTGCCCAAGGATAGTTCTATTATTATTTTCTACATGTGTCTAGGAGTAATTAAACAACTCTTTCTATACATTATTAACATTTCTGAATTAGTATTTTGAACTTACTAGATTTAGAAAACAAAAGACAATTTATGATGTTCTGCCTCATAGCTGGAACTGTTTTAAGAATAAGTAAGTTGTATTGTAATTGTAAGGGAAAGTAATCTAATTGTATATATAATCTAATTGTATATAAAATTGTACATTATATATACAATATAATATACATACAATATAATTGTAAGTTTATAATTATAAGTTTAAAAAAACTTACAATACTCTTATAAACATCGGGCAATTCTCTCACACTTGGGGTTTTGAGAAATTTTATTCTATCTGAAAACCTACCAATATAACAGAATTATTAGAAGAATCAAATATGGAGACGAGTTTTACAAACTATAAAGTGCTAAACAAATGGACCTGAGTCCTTCAATCATAATTATGAGAACACGATTCTGTCATTACACAATTATAGCAATGCATTTTTATCTCCTTATTTATTACCTAAAGAAAAATCAGAGCTGAAACCTGCCACTGGATTCACAAAGATATCATGAGGCCCAATAACCTAGTGTTTGTTACAAAACCAGAAAACTCTCATCCTTAGAGACATATACTGCAACTGCCAAAAGAATGAAGACAAAGTGCTATGTGTCACTTTGTACTCACCAACATATTCTGCTTGTTGAAAACCTACTGTTTAAGTAAACTTAGAAACTTTAAATAAGTCAATAGCACATTTTATGAGGTACCTAATGTGCCACTGACTCTCCCCATAACCTTTACCTTAAAGACTTGAGAACAAGAGTTTTGTATAAACAACCAAGGTGGCCCCAGGCAGAATAGGGACATTGATTTTATGTGTTTCTGTGAGGTGGGGGTCATGGTGTTTTGTTTTTGTTTTTCTATGTGGCTTCACAGCTGGCAGGTCCTAAATTTAACTGCACATCAGACTTGCTCGGGAATTCACCCCAGCTCTGCTGAGACAGAAGAATACAAGGAGGAGCCCCTGGAAACAGCATATTGAGCCAATTCCAGGTCCTTCACAGGCAGTCAACCAGACATCTCTGTCTGTGGACCACTGGCAAACTGGCTTATGTGTTAGTGTTGCTTTTCTCTTCTCCACTTCTAGTGCTCTTTCCTTTGCCAGTGGTTCTTTATTTTCCAGGGACCCCAATGTCAGGATAAAATCCATCGGATAGGTCATTAACACCCTAGTGTGACCTAGTTTAATGTGCCATTTCTTTAGAAATGTTAATGGTGTGATGTGAGCCTCTATGATGGCGTGGGCTGGGGTGGTTAAAGGTGGAGAAGCTTTGCTTCCTGGCCCCCCAAATGACATTACTTAGGGAATAGCTTCCTTTAAAGTCCACCTTCCCATAACTAAAAACTTAAAACAAACAAACAGGCTTCCCATAAAGTCAGTCCTACATAGTAAATCACTACACAGGATGAATTTTAGGAAAAGAGTGAAAATGAAGTCAACAGAAAATCAGAATAGCGCCCAGAATTTTGACTCGTAAGCCCTACAAAGCTTGCTATTTTCTTTTCTTTCCTTTCTTTTAACTGGGGCAGACGTTTGTGACCTTTCTCAGGAAATGGTAGATCGCGCGCACTGGAATTTTTCAACATGGGATGGATCCTCACTTGACAAGAGAGGCTGTAAAGGGGATTCAAACATTGGATCAGAATCCTTCAATAACCTTAGCATTTTTTCCCTATCCCAAATGTTTATGTTCTTGATACAGCAAAAATTATTTTATTGTTTTGTTCTTTGATGTTCTTTGATACAGCAAAAATTATTTTATTGGTTTGATATCTCTGCAGTGCGTAACAAGTAGGATTAAAGCCTTTACTTTTGATACATGTCTGTTAGCTGCTTTAGTTTGACCTTTACCTGGCAGCCTGTGTCCAGGGCTGCTGTAAGGCTCATAGAGAACACTTTCAGGAAAGTAGGATTTCCCTCAGTAGGCCAAACAGCTCTTGACATTGTTCTTATGGTCTAGATACTTTTTTTAATCCTGTGAATTATTGCATGAGCTCTTGTCCTCCTCCAAACTATGGTCAAGAGTGCAATTTCTTAAATGTAAATGTGCTTGTATCACTTTCCTACTTCAGTCCGCACCCCATTATCTTCCATATGAAGTTCAAGTTCCTTACAATGTATGTACAAGGCCTGATGTCTATTAGTCTTTTCAAAATTCCCATTATGTTAGTATTACTACCACAAATCATCTGTAGTTCCTTGAATTCTCTAAGTCCTCTTACGCCTCTGGGGTTGTGGAAAAACCGTTCCCTCTGCCTAGGACACATTCCCTTCTTCATTTTGCTACTCTTTATTGACTCCTTCACGATCCAACTTTGGTGTCAACTCTCTTGAAATAGTCTTTGATTCAAAGAGTGTGAGAGGTCCTTCTTTTGAAAACCAATGGTATCCGGATACACCTCATTATAGTAACAATTGCAGTGTGTTGCTATTGATTTTCTTATCCATTTTCCTTAAAAAAGGTAAGAGCCTTGAAAATAGGGATTATTTCCAGTATACATTTCTCAGTGTCTAGCACAAAGAATGCATTAGCAAATATTTCCAAAAATAATGACTCTCAGAATAGAGAACTAATTCCATGATCTTATCAAAGCATAAGGTCAGATTCATGGTCAACATTCAAGATAACTGTTACCAACAGAAATTGTTATCAGAGGGAAAAAAAAAAAAAACAACCCAAAAAACAAAACAAACAAGACAAAAAAACAACAACCCAAAACTGTAGGGTAATGTCTCAAAGGGCCAGACCACACTGGGGGAGGAGACACTACTGAAACACAGTCCATCATACAAATTGTGAGAGAAGAGACCTAGAGAGGTCCATGACGTCGCAAGAAGGAGCACAGAATGGGAGCGGAGTTGGGGAGGATGTGGAGATGCAACTTTGTGTTTTCCTAGGGATAATTCTTGTGATAGCTTAAACTCCCCTACGATACCATGTTCTTATCTGAAGGAAAAAACCTAAAAAGCAGGCCTCATAGATTGCAGCTAACCTTTTTCCTCTGGAAATCTTGAGGGCTAATTTGTAATTACAATAGTAGGTGGAGTAATTAATTTTGGATAAATGAAGTATAACAATAATCATAATGGGATTATATACGTACATAAATCTCCCATGCCACTCTACAAACGATAATGGTATGATCTTTACTTAAGTGACCACAATGGGGCACCATATGTATACTTCTAGTAGCTGCTGGTAAATATTTGTAATAGGTAGAGTCTAGTAATAGTCAAATTAAAAATACATTATGGAGATCATTAGAAAACAGAGTTCCTTTATTTACTGGAAAAATATCCTATCCGATGTCCAATTTACAATTGGCTTTTCTTTCATTTTTGTTACTTTTTGTACAAATAGAAGTGTTATTTATAAAACCAGCATTAGGGGCACCTGGATGGCTCAGTGGGTTAAAAGCCTCTGCCTTGGGCGCCTGGGTGGCTCAGTGGGTTAAGCCGCTGCCTTCGGCTCAGGTCATGATCTCAGGGTCCTGGGATCGAGTCCCACATCGAGCTCTCTGCTCAACAGGGAGCCTGCTTCCTCCTCTCTCTCTCTCTCTGCCTGCCTCTCAGTCTACTTGTGATTTCTCTCTGTCAAATAAATAAATAAAATCTTTAAAAAAAAAAAAAAAAGATAGCAGAATGAACACATGCTTAAAAAAAAAAAAAAAAAAGCCTCTGCCTTGGGCTCAGTCATGATCCTGGGGTCCTGGAATGGAGCCCCGCATTGGGCTCTTTGCCTGGCAGGGAGCCTGCTTCCTCCTCTCTCTATCTGCCTGCCTCTCTGCCTACGTGTGATCTCTGTCTGTCAAATAAATAAATAAAATCTTAAAAAAAATAAATAATAAAAAACAAAACCAGGATATAAACACCTATATCTGTTTTATATACTTACACACATATATATCTATATACATATCATGTAGATAGGTAGGTAGATATATATCTGTATGTCATATAGATAGGTAGGTAGATACAAAGATTTTATTATGATACAGAGCCTTGTTTTATTTTTTTATTTTTAAAAGATTATTTATTTATTTATTTGACAGAGAGAGAGATCACAAGTAGGCAGAGAGGCAGGCAGAGAGAGAGGAAGGGAAGCAGGCTCCCTGCTGAGCAGAGAGACCGACTCAATCCCAGGACCCTGAGATCATGACCTGAGCAGAAGGCAGCGGCTTAACCCACTGAGCCACCCAGGTGCCCCAGAGCCTTGTTTTAAATGTAGTGGGGAAAACAAGACTAAATATGGTATATACTTCCAAGATCTTTTTATGGTGATGATTCTCATTCCCATGATGTTCTTCAGACCAGCAGGGTATACAGCTTCCCTAGATTCTAAGATGTGCTTGAACAGATCTCTTAGGGTTTAACCTTTGGCTTTGTGTTTTCTAATTCCATCGAGTCTGTTCCAAGGGAAATTTATTTTCTCAGGGAGGAAGCAGACTTAAAACCCTTAGAATCAAGTGGTACACCCACTGTGCAAAACAGTATGGCGGTTCCTCAAAAAATTAAAAATAGAATACTATATGAGCCAGTAATTCTAGTACTAGGTATTTAGTCAAAGAAAATGAATACGCTAATTGAAGAGATGTATGCACCAAGCGCCCCTATGTTTACTGCAGCAGTATATACAAAAGCTGACAGAAGCAGCCCAAGTGTCCATCAACAGAGCAATAGATAGATGTGGGATTCTACTCAGCCATAAAAAAGAATGAAATTTTGCCTCTGCAACAACATGGTTGGAGCTAGAGGGTATTATGCGAAGTGAAATAAGTCAGTCAGAGAAAGACAAATACCATACGGTTTCGCTCAGATGTGGAATTTAAGAAACAAAACGAATGAACAAATTCAAAAAGATGCAAACAAAAAAACAGACTCTTACTTGTAGACAACAAACTGATGGGTACCAGAGAGAAGGTGGGTCGGGGGAATGGGTCGAGTAGGTGAGGGGCATTAGGGTACGCTTATTGTGATAAGCACCGAGTAAAGCACAGAACTGCTGAATCACCATATTGTACACCTGGAACTAATATAACATTGTATGTTAATTGTACTGGAATTTAAAAAATAAATTTTAAATCCGTATACATTATTAACAAATAAATACTCAAATGGTTTTATGTTAATTACATTTCAATGAAAAACAAATGCTGGGGTAGAATTGGACGTAAGAAACAATTAAAAGACAACAATAACCGTTTCCTTTAAACAGTACCTAAGGGGTACCTGGGTGGCTTAGTTGGTTGAGTCTGCCCTCGGCTCAGGTCATGATCCCAGGGTGCTGGGATTGAGCCCAGCATCATAGTCCTTGGGTTTTCTACTCAGCAGGGAGCCTGCTTCTCCCCCTCTGCCGCTTCCCCTGCTTGTGCTCTGTCAAATAAATAAATAAAGTTTTAAAAACAACAAAAAAAAAACCCCAGTGCCTAAGAAAATGAAAACATACCACTTACCAGGTTCTTCCTAAGTGCTGGATACCTCACAGATTCTGTGGCAGCTAATAATATCTTTGTTTTTGTAACTTAGGAGAGCAAAGCTCAAAGATTGAGTAATGACCAACTACACAGCTTCACATTGACCTAGCCAGAATTTTTTGAGTATGTGACTCTAAAGTTTTGTTCTTCCTAATTAAGCTATGCTGTTAAAGAGGGGAACATTGTTCTTCCAAATATCATAGCTGATTTACCTTTTCCTTTCATGCCTTTTTTCCCCAGTGTCCTTTGTTTCTTGTGACAAGGATCTCGTTGGTCTCTTGCTTTTCCTTTTCCTTTAGCTCTCAATTTAGGAAGACACGGGCTTCAGGACACCCTTTCTTAGCAGGTGGAAAACTTGTCAAAATCCCAAGTACAGCGGAATTACCAAATTTAGAAGTGAGGGAGACTGCGCTGATCATCTCTGAAAGGATAGACAAGAACAGCACCTTTGAGGAGGACTGGGTAGCAGGAGGACAGTGGATAGAGGCAAATGGGACTCTGTGTGCGCGTGTGTACATGTGTGCTTCTATAATCCTGCATGGCTTGACTTTTTTTTTTTTTTAACACTTTGTTCATGTATTACCAATTTTATTTTGTTTTCAAAGATTTTATTTATTTCTTTCTTTGAGAGAAAGAGAGAGAGGGAGGGAGCCAGTGGAGAGGAGTAGAGAGGGGGAAACCATCTGAAGCAGACTCCACACTGACTGGGGAGCCTGTCCTAGGGCTCAACCTCAGGACGCAGGATCACAACCTGAGCCAAAAATCAAGAGTCGGATGCTTAACCAACTGAGCCACCCCGGTGCCTATTTTAAAAAGATGATTATTCAGAATGATGCCTATTAACAAAGGCTTCTTGATTATTTTGCACCTTGTGCGTCAGTTGATGTTCAGAGACTTGGGCTCTGGGTGCACCCTAGCTTCTGCCCTCCTAGGAAAAGCTAGCTGATGGGATTACTTTTCATTAGCTGACCAGTAAAAACCACCTTATTTTTGTAAACACGGGCAGATGATGCTCTAGCCCATCAACACACTTTCTAAATCTCCTCGGTGTGAGCTTTTCTTAGTTGTACCATCTGAGCCTTCACAGAGAATTCAGTTTTGTGACTGCTACATCTATATGGGTAAATTAGTTCCTTGTAATAACTGTGTTCGATAATGTGTTCTGGGAATGCCCTTGGGAATAGAGTTCCCATGTCCAGTCTTGTCCATATTTGTCATGGGAAAAATGGACCATGATTAATATAAATATTTTCATTTATATTTATGTTACTATTTCTTGACAGCACATTTCATTTAAATAACTAATCAGCTACTCTTTCCTAGAGACCTATCTTAACTTCAAAAAGCTAATTTTAACAAGTGAAGAAGCTGCAGTATGTAGAAGTTTATCGGTCTGTCATGTGTCGATCATAAATAGGTACATTTTATTCCTCCCAGAGTGATTTTCCAAATGCAATCTATGGGAGAGGCATAAAGCTTGGTTAGCATGGACCTGACAGTAGTGAATATAGGTCAACTGATGAAGCTGACCTAGGAAACGCATCACTGTGGCAAAACCCCAATCTTTGAGTTTGTGGCTCCAGTGGATCAATTTTCTTTGTCAGATAAAAGAATGAAGCAGTGGAGGTGGTGATAAAATGCACCTCTTTGTCTTTCCTTGGAGGTAACTTTCTTGAAGTTCTGTTGCATCTACTCAATGCAATAAATCTCTTCCTTTAATCTTGGATGATGAATGGCACCTTAATCACAGGTTACACAAATGGGCAGCATTTCTTTATGGTACTTCACTTGCACTGCTTTTCCTTTTGCCACCCTAGGTTTATTGACATGCATGGTTCATGATTTTTTTGTTCCTTTCAAATGCAAAGGAGGCCGTGGGGAGGGACCTTTAAGATGAACTCAACTTCATTGCATATCAGAAGAAAAGTATGTTCACCTCCAGGAATTAAGGGGCACTAACAATAAAACGCGTTCCTTCATTTCTTTCTTAGTAAGAACAATCATGCCCTTCCAGTCCTCTCCTAGCTACCAATAATGTGCTCTTTAGCACTAAGAGGACTTCTTTTGAAAATTCTTCCCTAGCAATGGGAGGTGATTGTTTTTCTCAGTCCTTCTCCTTACTCTCCCAAATCTATAGTGTTTCTTTCCACCAATTTAAAGGGCTCATAAATTCGCAGGAGAGAAGGAGGTCAAAGTTCTGTTAGTGCTACTCTGTATATTGTACTGTAACTGCTAGGTGACCAGAACAATATGCTTTACAGTTAATTAGGGAAACTGCAGAGCTCTCTCCCATATAAAGGTAATCTCTGCACCTGAGCTTTGATACCTATCCTCTCTCGCCCTTCTAGGAACCCACACATCAATTATGCCTATTTTCTCCCGATTACTCAATTAAATCCATAGCAACTGAATCCTTTCCCGGCACCATTTCAACATGCTCTAATCTAACCCAATTTAATTCAAACAAGAAAAACAAAACCCACTTTTGACCTAATGTTCCTTTACTGCCTTATCCTTTTCTCACCTACAGAATCAAACTTATTTTGCACTTCAATCTCCATCTCCTCACCCCTGCTCTATTCTGGCCTCTGCTACCACTACCCCCAAACATCTGTAGACCAGATGACTGAAGGCTTTCCATATCACTAAATCCAAGACACTTTTTGTTCTCATCTCAATTGACAAGTAAGTAATGATCTTAGTAAGGACCTGACACTGTTAAGATACTCCCTACTCACGTCCGGAGAAACACTGGGCTGGCTTTCCTTAATTTGCTTTTTAATTCTCTTTCTTTTCCTTCTCTCTCTCCTGGCAAGTTCATTTTCCTCTACAGGGCATTCGCTGTTGTAGTATGTCCTTTGTTTCTAGTCCTTCTCACTCCAACTTGGTCCTAGCAATCTCATCCAAACCAGAAGCTTCATCTATACTGACAATTCTCAAACGAATACTTCTACGACAGTCTTCTCTGGCTTAACAGAAATGGGGTTGATTTGCTTCCAGTACTTCTACATTGATTTCTAAACATGCCCAGGGACGAAAAGTTGTCCCCACCCATCTCTCCCAACTTGAAACAATAACACAATTACAGAAAACACTATCCCCCTCTCTAATCTAACCTCAAATCCTGTTGATTTTACCTCCTAAAATTTGTCTTCTCTCTTCATCTTCTTTGTCACCACTCTTGTCAACAGTGTCTTAAATTTTTTGTCCCCAAATCTTATTTCCATAATAAAAGTATAACTAGCACTAAAGAGGGCTATATTTATTTGCGTTAAAATAATATTTAATACAACTTTTAAAACTGGTGTTCCGTAAGTCATTAGTTTCAATTTACAAAGCCTGTTATTCTTTCTATAATCTAGACATACATAAAAACCTAAACATCACTTTGATATTTGTCTGTAAACCTATTATTATACCCCGATTGCACAGGGCGTAGCATCAAGCCTGGAACAGAAAAAGCACTTAGTAAATGTTTTTTAGATAATTGAATAATTGTTCAAAATTAATTTCTTTTCTCCCTTGTATTCTCCCAACTTCCTGTAAGTAAAAACTGAGACTTTTTTATTTAATACTTTGGTGTTACTCTTGATTATAATCCGCAAGATTTCATTCTATGTATTTAGTTGCTCATCCATTCAGATTTGTGTTTTATGCATGATGGCTTCCGCTATTAAGGAAATGAAGGCAATTAAGAATATGAGAGTCAATATAGGCAGAATCCCTAACATGTTCGCAGATTATGATTTAGTGGTAATCTGTTATGATGGGCTAACCCATTTTCCTGCTTGAATGGAAGATTAAAAAAAAAAAAAAAAAAACAGAACACCTCTCGGATTTCTAAATCTTGCAGATGAGGAAACCCCTTCTTTGATACTTCAAATCCACAAAGCCAAGCCAATCAGATTTTTTTCCTGTTCTTTGCTTTTTTCGTTGGGGAAAGGGTTTTCTGGGAAATATTGAACTTTCCTTTTCTTAAGAGTAGGCCAGAGTCAACAACTCAAATTTTAAACAAAATTTTCTTGAATACTTCAAAACAACTAATCCAAGAGTCATCCTGTTTTTTCTTCTTTTTTAAAAGTCCTGATCACTTTAAGGTGTTGCTGAAAGAGGCGATGACATGATCTTTGGGGTTTGCTTTAAAATATTCCAGCAAAAGAGAAAATGTTTGCAGCGTGGTGGTGGTGACATATGACTGAAAAAAGAAAAAAATAAATTTCTGAAATTCTGGAAGTTCAGTATACTCTGAGATTTTCCTTAATAAAAAGCTTTAAATTTTTCAGATTTTTCTGTTTTTTAACTCTCAGTACTCCCTTTTGCCTATTAATCTCAGACGGGTTTCCGGATGAGGAAAACGACAACCAGCCTTTTTGCAAACCTCTGCCTGTGCACTCATTAGAGGAGGCTTTATTTTTGCTCTGTACATTATCGGCATACAAGGATCTATATATTTCATTTTAAAACAAAGAAAACGGACCGTCCACCTCAAGTTTCGGGGGTAGTACACTTTCGATATGATCCCAACCTCTTTGTAACAATTCTTTTCAGAAACGGCCCTTTCGCCCCTCGAGTCGCGCGCTTGGGGGGGGGACAGTGCGGGGCGTCGCTCAGCCGGAGCCCCGTGTCTCCGCCCTCCCCAGAGCAAGAGGGGACCCGCTCCGCCCTCCCCGGGCCTCAGCGCTCGGCCGGGGTTAGAGCCGCGGGGCTGTAGTCCCCGGGTCCCCGCGGCCCCTCCCGGCCGGCCGGCAGCCCCGCCCCGGGGGCGGAGACCGGGCGGAGCCGCGCGCTCTCCTCCGCCTCCTCCCGACTCGCCGCGGCCCCGGGTGCCGGCGGCGCATGTGCCTGGCGCCCCCTCCCCGGCCCTGGATTCCACTCCCCCTCCGCTGGCGCTGCAGCCGCAGCCGCCTCCAGGCCCCGCGCCGCCTCCGGAGTCCATGGCCGGGACGCGCTGGGTGCTCGGGGCGCTGCTCCGGGGCTGCGGCTGCAACTGCAGCAGCTGCCGGCGCACCGGCGCCGCCTGCCTGCCTTTCTACTCGGCCGCCGGCTCCTTCCCCTCGGGCGTCTCGGGCCGCCGCCGCCTGCTGCTGCTGCTCGGGGCCGCCGCGGCCGCCGCCTCTCACACGCGGGGCCTCCAGACCGGGCCTCCGTCCGCCGGGAGGCTGGCGGGGCCTCCCCCCGCGGCCGCCTCCGCCGCCGCCGCGGCCGCGGCATCTTACCCGGCCCTGCGTGCCCCGCTGCTGTCGCAGTCGCTGGCCGCGGCCGCGGGCCCGGCGCGGAGCTACAGCCAGGTACGTGGGCGCCGCGAGGGGCCGCGCGCAGGACCCTTCCCCGGGCGCGCGCGCGCGCGCGCTCCCGCGCCCCTCCGCCGGCGCCTCGCGTGCACGCCCGGGGATCCGCGGCACGCGCCGCGCGGCCGCCCCCCCACCCCCGCCCGCCCCGTCCTCCTATTGGGCCCCAGAACAAGGGACGCTCTCCCAGGCCCCGGGTTTTCTCCTTGTTTTGTTCTCTCGAGTGTCTGGCCGGTTGGGCAGTGTAAGTGTGGCTGGGGGTGAATGTTGAGGCCTTGTTTCCCGCCGGCCCATGGTAGGTTTGGGGCGGCTGTGGGCGCCCCCTCCCCGCATCCCTGTCGCTCTCCGCACGCCGCCCGTCGAGTTGGGAGGCCGGCCCCGCCGAGGGGTGGGAGTTGCCGCGCGGCCGCAGCGAGAGGCCTAGGCGGCCCCGGCGCGCCTCGAAGCCTGCCGAGGGGACGGTCCACGCGCTGCCTGGCGTGGGCTGGGGCCGGGGGGCCGGGGGGCCGGAGGCTCGTGGCGCGCGCTCCGCTGTGCCTCGTGCCGCCGGGAGAGGCGGGCTGCCCCGCTTGACTGAAGGTCACCCCTGCCCTTCCACCTCCTCTGGCAGAAGGACCTTTCGGGCCGTGCGTCGCCGCCGACAGGGAGGACAGCGTGGGGCCCGATTTGGAGGTGGGGGGGGGCGGCGAGAAGAGCGGACGCCTGCGGTCGGGCCGGGACCCGGGGACCCGGGGACCCGGGAGCGGATGGACGGTGTTTGGTGAAGTCCGCGTGCCCTTTAGGAACTCCGGTTGCAAGTCGCGTGTGCCCTGGAGGGAGCCTCGCTCCTGCTCGCGAGCGCGGGTCCGGGAAGCGTCCGCTCGCGTCTTCCCCGCCACCTCCTGCCTCTCGATCCGGTTTCTCTCCGTGCAGTTCGGGCTCCTCCTTGAACTTCGGGAACCCGGAGGCTGATCCGCCCGGCCTCGGCTGCCCGTGGCTGAGCTCATGGACTTGAATCCTGGCCCCATAGTTTGTGCTGCCCTTTTCGGTAAAAGCTGGAGATGCGGGTGGAATTCTGGGAAAATGGGGAATGGTACCTTGATTAAAGAACACAGACGATCTCCACTAGGCCTTGGCGAGGCGGCTACTCTCTTGTTTTTGTTTGTTTGTTTTTCCCCTCTGAAATTGACTGTAGGGCTATCTGTTGAGCCTCTCCTAGTGTCAGACACTGTGCTCAGATTGATCGTGGACTTCCTAACATTATGTGGACGTCTTCATGGAAAGGATGGGAACCTGCAAAGGCGTGAAGCATCTCCGTAGCATGATAGATTGCAAGTCGCTTGCCTGAGAGCCCGGGTGGTCTTTCCACGTTGATTCGTAGTGCTTGTTGCATTTTTATGAAGTACGGGAAAGACATCTATCTGCTCGAGGCTTCCATGCATCATGGACTCCTTGTAGGTAGAGGTTAAGTCTTAGTGTAAACTGTGGGATGGTACCAAGGAATCTTTTTCTTCAGCTCCAAAAGAGGACAAGTCTTGAAACTGCGGTGGTCGTTCCTGGTTATGCTTGTAGTGCTGATTGGAATCTTGTTAAATTCCAGTTTTTGCTGAATCTTGTAAAATACAGTTCTTGGGGGATGTCTCAGGCTCTTGTTATCTTACACTACTGCTTTTGCCTCTTAGGATTTTTCCTTACTCAGTTGGTCTGATTTACCAGTTGACAGACTAGTCTTTCCAAACACCCTGCTCTCTCGTTATTTTACCCACTCCGAAATGTCTTTTATTAACTCTTTCTTGCCTACTGGATGAAGGGGACACATTGAGCTTGACATTCAAGTCCCTCTGCTGTATGGTACCAAGTTCCTTTTGCCAGCTCATCTTCTTTGGCTCCTAATTGTACCCTGCAGTGGAGCCAAATGGGATTATTGCTGTTTTGCAAACAGGCTTTTGTTCATTCATATTGCTTCTTCCCCTCACCTCTCAAACTGGAATGCTTTAGATATTGCTGTCAAAATTCTGTGCTTCCTTTGAGGCACATATTATGTCTTGATTCTTCTGTTAGTGTTCTGTTTTGGATTCCTAATAATCTTGGATCTTAATTGTAGCTCATAAAGCATCCTGTCTTGTAATGCTCGTCTTAGTCTAGATGGTAAGCTCTTTGGGATGAGAGCCTGATACCGCGCACAGTGAGTAGGAAGCATTCATATTTGTCCAACTGAAGGAACCCTTCTTGTTTTTCCTTAACTAAAACACTATCATTAGGTGTAATTCGGGACCGATAATTTAAAAAAGAACAAGCCCTGGATGAAATTTCTGTCCTGCGAAGTCATTGGGATATACCTGCCTGTTGGGTTAGAATGTATAATTTAAGCCAAAAAAGGATGCGTTAGGGATTTGTGAAGTTTATTTCTTGCCTCTGAAATAGTAACTGTCCCCTAAGAATAACATCCAGGGCATTGGTTTGCAGAAATAAACATATTCCCAGTAAGGTTGTTCAAAGAAGTATTTTTACTTTTCTTCATTTGTCTCGTAAGGAGTCCAAAACTACGTACCTGGAAGATCTCCCACCCCTCCCTGAGTACGAGTTGGCTTCGTCCAAGTTAGGAGAAGAAGTGGATGATGTTTATCTCATTCGAGCTCAAGGATTGCCCTGGTCATGCACTATAGAAGATGTGGTTAACTTTTTCTCAGGTATATTCTATGTGTGTTTGAAATACGTAATTTTGTTTGAGTGCAAGGTAGTCTCACAACATGGTAGAAACCAGTTTTCTCCAGAAGTTTTGGTATGTACTTAACCAAACCTCAAAACCAGTTCAGCATAGCTCTTTACGTAACACATACATTTAGAATACAAGATTGCTTATTGTCCAGGGATATAATTTCCTTAATAACACTTTTGGAATGTTTACATATCTGTGATTAATTTTTAAGTTCTGGATCTCACTATGATTTTTCATTTTCCTCTTTAAAAAGCTTTTAGGGGACGCCTGAGTCACTCAGTCGGCTAACGGCTCAGCTTGATTTCAGCTCAGGTCATGATCTCAGGGTCCTGGGATTGAGCCCCGAGTCTGGCTCCGTGCTCAGTGCGGGGAGCTGCCTGAGGAGCCTCTCCCTCTGCTTTCCTGCTGGCGCTTTCTCTCTCACACATAAGTAGATACAATAAATCTTTTTTAAAAAGGGTTTTTTGGATTGTTTGTTTGTTTTAAAGATTTTATTTATTTATTTAACAGAGAGAGATCACAAGTAGGCAGAGAGGCAGGTAGAGAGAGAGGAGAAAGCAGGCTCTCTGCTGAGCAGAGAGCCCGATGCGGGGCTCCATCCCAGGACCCTGGGATCATGACCTGAGCTGAAGGCAGAGGCTTTAACCCGCTGAGTCACCCGGGTGCCCCTATTTGTTTTTTGAAAAAGATTTTATTCATGTATTTGAGAGAGAGCGAGAGCAAGCTGGCACGAGCCAGGAGAGGGGCGGAAGGACAAGCAGACTTCCCTTCCTACAAAGCACAGAGCCGCTGCCTTGGGCTCAGGTCATGATCTCAGGGTCCTGGGATCGAGCTCCACATCAGGCTCTTTGCTGAGTGGGGAGCCTGTTTCTCCTCTGCCTGCCATTCCCCGGGCTTGTGCTTGCTCTCTCCCTCTCTCTCTGTCAAATAAATAAATAAAAATCTTTAAAAAAGAAAAGAAATGGAACAGTGTATAGACTACCATCTCATTAGCGTTTGGATGCCTTCAGTGATGGGGGTTTTTGTAGGGGATAGGATAGACATTTTGGTTCATGGTTTGTTTTGTTGTTGGAATCTGAGGATTGCATTCTCATGACTTGTACAATTGAGCTAAAAGTTTGGTTTCGGGTTTTGATTTCACGGTCGTACTTTCAGACTGCAGGATCCGCAATGGTGAGAATGGAATACACTTCCTCTTAAACCGAGACGGGAAACGAAGGGGTGATGCCTTAATTGAAATGGAGTCCGAGCAGGATGTGCAAAAAGCCTTAGAAAAGCACCGCATGTACATGGGACAGCGATATGTGGAAGGTGCGTGAAATCGCGCTCTGGCTTTTGTGATCCGAACCTCAGCCTGTACTTCCGAAGGCAGTTTCATTTGATCCTTAGCAGTAATGAAGGAGATAGGCATTACGAATCCGCCCTTTTACAGGGCACGAAAATGAAACGCAGAGATAATCTCATTTTCTTATCTATAAAATGAGGGTGTTGACCAAGTTCACCTCCCAAGCTGGGACGTTTAAATAAGTCACAGCTGGCACACGGTAAATATTCAGTAAATGCCATTCGTTATTTTCTCCAAAGAAGTACATGGAGATTAAAAACACTGGCTTCTCCATTCTTGGATAACCCACTAAGTTAATGTCTTCTTCCTTTGCTATGGAAATGTGCATGCTTGTGTGCTTTTTCTTTGCAGTATATGAGATAAACAATGAAGACGTGGATGCCTTAATGAAGAGCCTGCAGGTGAAGGCCTCACCTGTGGTCAACGATGGTGTGGTTCGCTTGAGAGGACTTCCGTATAGTTGCAATGAGAAAGACATCGTAGACTTCTTTGCAGGTGCTTTCTAGTTAAATCATGTTTGGGGCCTCTTTCCCCCCCCCCCCCTTAGTGTTTTCTTTATATCTTAAATGAACCTTTTCCTAGGTAACTGCATGCAATTGTATTAGGTTCTCTAGGGGAGAACTCTTCACTTAGGCTACCAATGTTTATAGATTATGTAAGTGTTTTGACCAATTATGCTGACCTTTGGAGGATGTCACATTTCAGAATTACTTCATGCAGGTTTATTTGACTGTTGAGGAAGATAACCTCTTGTAAGAGTGGCCATATTTGTCTAAGAAAGTAACAATTTTTATCATTTAAAAGCATTATTGTCTAGTTCTCAGCTCTGAAAAATGTAACAGTAGTGTTGTTAGTCTAAATTCCTGTTTCCCCTACTACATAATTAATGCCCCCCCAAAAAAACCCCAGAGATTGTGTATTTTAGATGGATTGCATGAATCCTAAATATTCTGGAAATATAGATGTGTAGGTGTTACTAGCTTTGCTGCATAATAATTTTCTTTCCCTTAGGCATGTATCCAACTTAAAGACTAGCAAAACAGGCCTTAGGTTATACTAATGAAAAAAAAATTACTAGTATGTGGATAAATGTATTTAGTCCTAAGGATAAAAATGGCTCCTGTTAGTAGCACTAAATCTGTAATAATTTTTTGCCGTCCTAGGACTGAATATAGTAGACATCACTTTTGTCATGGACTACAGAGGGAGAAGAAAAACAGGGGAAGCCTATGTGCAGTTTGAAGAACCAGAAATGGCCAACCAAGCCCTATTGAAACATAGGGAGGAAATTGGTAACCGGTGAGTGAAACAGATTCTCATAGTGCTCCAGTCCCGTGCTAACAAAATGAGCGGTAATTTATTGTCTAATGCCAGTCCACAGTCACACTTTCCGGAACATACCAAAATTGTCTTTTCAGAGTTGTGGATGGTTTTTGTTTTGTTTTGTTTTGTTTTTGGAGAGAGCAAGCTGGAGCGCACTGAGCTGGGGGGAGGGGGAAGCAGCTCCCCGCAAGCAAGGAGCCCGAATAAGGGCTCGATCCCAGGATCCGCGGACCATGACCTGAGCCTAAGGCAGATGCTCAGCTCATTGAGCCACCCAGGTGCCCCTCAGAGATGTTTGTGTTTTTTTTTTTTTTCTTTTGCTTCCAGAATCTCGATATGGTCCACGCATGGCATTTGATTGTTATATCTATAGTTCTCTTAAACTAGAACAAGTCTCCTTCACCTTTGTATTTTTATTCCGTTTTCCTTTAAAAGTGCAATTAACTTCTGAACAAACTAAGTCCTCCTGTACAATGTCTCATGTTTTATGTTGATCTTGTTGCTTCTTTATGGTGTGACTTTGTTCCTTTGTATCTTCTATTACTTCCCAAAAATGGGAAGTTAAAGCTGAAGTCTTGAATTGATTTGGGTTAACATTTTGATACCGATAATACACTATAGGTATTGCTGTACATCACACTGGATGCATATAGTGTTGGATCAGTTCATTTGTGTCAAATTTGGAGTACTGAAAAGTGTCAGATTTTGGATTATTGTTTTGCTGCTTTCTGGCTGTTTTATTTGGCTCTGCTGAAGTTTTAAAAAAACGAAAAGCTATTATAAAGCCGTATATTTCAGGATCTGTGTATAGAGTTGATGTAGAGGTCTTTATACAATTTTTTTAAAATAAAAATGTGTATGCAAGCCAGCCTCCTCTCCCATTTTCTTTTAGTACTCTTCACATTTTCTTATAACATGTCTTAGAACAAATAGATTAGTGTTACGTTTTTATGTGGGAAGATTATGGCAGTGTATAATAAATTAAGAAGTAGTGCCTATCTAATCTTTATAGATCTGTAAATACAAATGGTTTTTGTAATTTATGCTTAATAACCTAATTTGGAAAAGCAGTATTGAGAAAAAAACTGGTTTCAGAAGCTTGGATTTAATAGTCAATCCCACTGCCAAGCAGATAACAAGTCAGAATTGACATTTAGTTCATCGAATTCTCATTGGTGTCTTGTTGAAGTTCTGGGGGATTTTAGCTCCTCATGTACTCTGACGTTTAATATCTTACACAGATATCATTGATTTTCACAGAATTGTCTTGTAAGGCTTTAAGAAATAGTTAACCGATAGTAAAATAGTAAAAAACAAATAGTAAATGACAATAGTAAAAAACAATAGTAGAAAACAAATCCCTTCTGACCAGATATTTTCATACACACAATTTGTCTTGGCATAGTTGTTCTCACGAAGTAAAACAGAATAGAAAATACTCTTAAGGGGCGCCTGGGTGGCTCAGTGGGTTAAAGCCTCTGCCTTCGGCTCAGGTCATGATCTCAGGGTCCTGGGATCAAGCCCCGCATCGGGCTCTCTGCTCAGCAGGAGGCCTGCTTCCTCCTCTCTCTCTGCCTGCCTCTGCCTACTTGTGATCTCTGTCTGTCAAATAAATAAATAAAATCTTCAAAAAAGAATATACTCTTAATTAAATGTGTATGAAGAAAGCTGTCGCCTTGGGCAGAGTGTGGGGGAGATTAAATCAATGGCCCCTTCTGTTGAGAATACTCTTCAGGGACTAGTATCTGTATCTAGTCTTTTTCTCTCTCATCTGTTATCTTTGGACACTTTGTTTCATAAGCTGTCAGAAATATTATATCTGCATGTTCTATTTTAAATGACTTCAGTGTAAAGTTACTTTGCATTATTTGTGTCTGTTCACTTTTGTTTTGATACAGGTATATAGAGATATTTCCAAGCAGAAGGAATGAAGTCCGAACACATGTTGGTTCTCATAAGGGAAAAAAAATGGCATCTTCTCCTACTGCTAAGTATATAACTGAGCCAGAAATGGTCTTTGAAGAACATGAAGTAAGTGAGGATATTCGACCCATGACAGCTTTTGAAAGTGAGAAGGAAATAGGTAAGGACCTGCGTCATGATGAGACTTACTGGATCTGTCTTGCACGTTTTGATATTTAAAATATTTTTTAAGACCACGTTGTATGGAATTATTAGATTATGGGACCAGGGAATTGAGTTGGAAGATTTATCTGTCTTTGAGTGTCGTATGTACTTAGAACATATGCAGAAGGGCTTAATTATTTCATAAAAGTTTTTTATATAACTGTTTTTGTGGATTCCATATGCAAAGCTGGGTGGCTCAGATATAATAAAAGAATTTAAAATGTCAACATTTAAACCAAGGTGAGAAAAGAATAGTTAGAGAGCTTGAATGTTGACTAAAGTAATTACTCCTCTGATTTCTAACCGCAAAGCCACATGTGGGATCTTTGAAGTTTGATCAATCTTTTTTCAACTCATGCCATGGTGGGTCGCTTGACTGGCTCAGTTGGTTGAGCAGTGGACTCTTGATTTCTGCTCAGGTCATGAATGGGGGTCCTGGGATTGAGCCCTGTGTTGGGCTCGGAGCTCAGCAGGGGGTCTGCTTCAGGGTTCTCTCTCCATCTGCCCCCATCCCCACCCTCGTGGGTGCACGGTCGCTCTCAAATAAATAAAACTTTAAAACCGTGCCATGGAATTACCCCGTTACCATGTTTATTCTTTTTTTTAAGTGCCTGTAACTCAGAACGTTCGTTGCCCTTTTTTCGCTCATAATCATGTTTCCTTCTGTTTTTATAGAAAGATCTGTTTTTATGTAATCTCGTAGTGGTTTGAGGCACTAAATCTTTGCACTAAATCCTCATGGGTGTTCAGGTGATATGTGTTAGGTGGCAGAAATTGCAGAACATTTTTGCTTTTAAAAATAAAGCCCTTCATCCTTACTGGTTCAGGAAGAATTGAGGATTTTGACATAAAGGGCATAACTAATTATAATCTGTTAATGACTCTGGAGGTTCTTCTGTCACCGACGGTGCTTTTTGTTCCCCCTCTCAGAGTTGCCTAAGGAGATGTCGGAAAAGCTTCCAGAGGCTGCTGACTTTGGGACTGCATCTTCACTGCATTTTGTCCACATGCGAGGACTGCCTTTCCAAGCTAATGCCCAAGACATTATAAACGTGTGTGGCAGTAAGATATCCAATCTCAATAGGTTTGGAACAAAAATCCTAAAATTAAACTTATATTAACTTGGGAAAGCTACAGAAGAAAATACCCTATTTCTGAACGATTTGTACAGTAAAGTGGCAGGCGTCCCCTTTTTTGTGGAAGCTTGTCTTACTTTCTTCCACTGAGAAGTATGGGTTTTATTACATTTTAAGGTCAAATGTATAATGATAAGAGGATTTTGTGGTACAAAATAATATGATGTAGCTTTAGTAGGCAAAGGAAGGAAGTTTGGTTTTTCTTTAAATTGGTTCAACTTAGTCATTTTTGAGTTTAGGAAACGGAGACCCAGAGGGAGTTTGTCACAGGGGAGGTATATGCTGAGCAAGAATCCCAGCGCACCTGAGTGCTCAGAAGCTTGTAGCCTTCTTCAGGATTCCCTAATTTTTGAGAAAGAAATTTTAAAAATATTTTTATTTTATAACAATGTATGAAAAGAGGGGCACCGGGGTGGCCTAGTTGTTAAGTGTCTGCCTTTGGCTCTAGTTGTGGTCCCAGGGTCCTGGGATTGAGCCCCTCATTGGGCTCTCTGCTTCTCCTTCTCGCACTACCCCTGCTTGTGTTCCCTCTCTTGCTGTGTTTCTCTGTCAAATAATAAAATCTCAAAAAAAAAAAAATATGAAAAGGAAGGGAAACAACAATAGCCATATTGGCTTCATGAATCTGAGGACATATACTTAATTAAGGTAGAACCAAAGCTAGAATCATCAGTTAGTAGTGGGTCCTCAGAGTTGTCTTTTTCTTTTTCTTTTGTTTTTTTTTTGAAGATTTTATTTATTTATTTGACAGAGAGACAGAGATCACAAGTAGGCAGAGCAGCAGGCAGAGAGAGACGGGGAAGCAGGCTCCCTTCTGAGCAGAGAGCCCGATAATGGGGCTCAGTCCCAGGACCCTGGGATCACGACCCAAGCCGAAGGCAGAGACTTTAACCCACTGAGCCATCCAGACGCCCCGTCTCCATTATTTCAAAAAAGCTTGATAGGAATCATGTCTTAAACCAGGCAGAGGTCACACAATCTCATTAAAGCATTACATTCTGTTGTTTTGGTTTGAAATGGTAACCACTCAGTGTGGTACCTCTGTTCATGTAGTGCTGGTAAAAAAAAAACTGGTGAGCAGGTGCATATCTGATATAAAAATGACTAAGAAATGAAAGATGGGCGCTCTTCAGAAACAGGGAAGGATGTATGTGGGAGGAATAACAAAAGTGGTCCTTGCTGGCATAGAAAAGTTAGAGCTCTCTTGATGTGTTGTGTATTGTACAGTTTTTTTCTGTGAACAGATAGTTGAAATGTGACCTTGAGTTCTCAGAGGATAGGAAAAGCCAGAAGACATGGTAGATGTGTAACTACTTTGTTGCTTAAAGAGATTTTCTAAGAACAGTGTCTTGGGTGTATCAGTCATAGTCTGAAACAAAAATGCAGAGTCTTAGACCGCTAGAAATTGGACCTAGTACCATTATGTTCCTTCCGGCTTCTGTTGTTGTTTAGTTCTTTGCTCCGCTGAAGCCTGTTAGAATCACCATGGAATACAGTTCTAATGGGAAGGCCACTGGAGAAGCGGACGTGCACTTCGATACCCACGAGGACGCTGTTGCAGCTATGCTGAAGGACCGGTCCCATGTTCGTAAGTGCTGCCCGTGCTGTTCATCGTCAGAGCTCAGCTTGTCTTCACCTTTCTCTGTTTTGGAGTTTGCCTAGACTTTGTCTTTGGGAAACTGTGCTCTTTTAATACTCCTAAATTAAATGTAGAAAGGACAGAACACTATATTGTAATGAAAAGCATTTGTTTGCTAATTGTCCTGAATATTTCTATGTGGAGGTGGGATATTTTTTTGCTTGTTTTTTAATTTTGTTTTTGTTTTTAATTAGGAAATGGACAAAGGGTTTGACTTGCTGTCTAAACTATGAGAAAATTTATATTATTATTTCTCTGTTTTCACCTTCTTAAAATGAATCTTTTCTTGTCATTCTCAGATCATAGATATATTGAATTGTTCCTGAATTCATGTCCAAAGGGAAAATAAGACTTCCAGGGACTCTAGATAATAAGGTAAATTTAAGAGGTATAATTGTGGGAATTATTTTCAATTGATAAATTAGGCATTAACTCACTAATTTGTAATAGGGTGAAAACCTTTTTTTTTTTTTTTTAATATTTTATTTATTTGAGAGAGAAGGGAGGTGTGCATGTGTGCACAGGCAAGGAACAGAAGGAGAGGGAGAAGCAGACTCTGCTGAGCACAGGGCCCAACGCAGAGCTCCATCCATGACCCTGAGATCGTGACTGGAGCCCAAATCAAGAGTCAGACGCTCAGCCGACTGAGCTACCCAGGAGCCCCTTAATAATGATCAGACTGATCAAGAGGACTCAAGCATCAAAATAAGGAATGAAAATCTTTTGGGAAATAGGACTCATTATGATTGAATAGTGGCGTTGGGTATTTTTCCCATATAGAATCTTCTGGCATCATCCCCAATGTTCATCCTGCTGTGTGCCTAAAAATAATTTTTTACCTTTAATATCTATATATTACGCTGAAAATGTGCTTATATATGCGTTCTTCTTAGAAAATTTAAACACATTTCCTTAGTACCAAGATATTAAAACGTTTAAAATGATAAATTTGATGTGTAATCCCGATGATTCACAGACCTGTAGCCCTGGGGCAAATAATACATTATATGTTAATAAAACAAAACAAAACAAAAAATCGATATATTTGAAATTGGGATTTTTCATTATTATCTACATTTAATGTACCACTGTCTCTTTCCTAAGAAAGTGTTATGAAAATAGTTGTCTGTCCTAGGAAGTACACAACTTCATAGAGTTAACTTAATGTGTGACAAATCTACTGAATGTTTGGATGTCCTCTCCCTTGACTAAATGTTATGTGGTATTTTTTATTTACCCATAAAATCTTTTAATGTATTATAATCATTTTTCTATTTATAGTGGTGCATTTGAGATAGTTATCTGTAATGATTTATTGGAAATACATGAGGCATTTCTTTACTATAGTTCATAGTTGTATTTGTCATAGGCTGTTTTTGGATATAAAATCCCATAATCTTGTGAGGTTGAATATTAGCTAAAATCTATGTAAAATATATTTTGTGCTCAACTCTAAAAATTTGTCTTTATACCAGGATGTAAACAATAATGTCTAATTTTCTTCACTGTAACATCATGGATTTGTCACTAAATGGATTTGCACTAAATCAGAAAAAAAAAGTATTGGGGCACTTGGGTAGGTCATCTGGGTAAGTGTCCCCAACTCTTGATAACAGCTCTAGTCTCGATCTCATGGTTTTGAGTTCAAGCCCCTCGTTGGGCTCCATGCTGGGCATGATGCCCACTTTAAAAAAATTATTAAATTTGTATTTCTAAATGGTCTGGGAAAGAGTATGGTATGGTAACACTTTTTCTTTTATTTATTTACTTTGCACCACTTTTTCATTTTGAGTCAGTGTGCAACATTTTTCTTTTTATTTTCAGGACGAAGCAAGAAGCATTTCATTTGCACATCTTTCTTGGACGTGGAATATAAAGTTCCAGTTTTGTAGCAGCAACTGCTAGAGAAAGGATTTGGGGGTTTTGGGTTAATTGCTTATAAGACAAATTGCATAGTGGACTGTTAAGAAAAGGAAAGATTCAGTTTGGAATTATGAAATAAACCACAAATTTAAATTTTTGTTTAATCTGTTCAAGATCTGATTTAAAAATCTGGTTTCTGTTCTATATGATTAAACAGTTTGTTTTCATAGAAGATGTGTTACCCAATGAAAAGACTACATATTTTTATTCAGTACTGTCCTTGAAAGTCTTTCTCCTGTTTTACAAATGCTCTGTTGGAGGTTTTGTCTTTTTGCCTCTGAATTAAGGCTCTGTTGTAAAACTTCTCTGGAATGAAATACTGATTTATTTTAACCAAATACTCACCAAAGCAAGGAAAGGTTTCAGACCTTTGAATCATTAAGGTTTGGCAGAGTAGTTTTAATTTTAGGTGTATTAGATTATTTAGGTAGGAGTAGAAATTAAAAAAAAAAAGAAAACCAGAAATAAGTACCACAGGTTAGTGAGTGTAAGTGACAACAGTTTGGCAGTTTTATGTCTTTAGAAATGTTTGCCTTTCTAAGCCTTGTGCTAAGGGCATTTAACTTTGGTGCCTGTATCCGTAAGGAGAGAATTCTAGTCTTAAAAGTTCTTTGAACACTCACCCCCCAATTTTTTGTTGATTGTGGGTAAACCTTAAGGGTGTTTGTTAGTCTCAAACTGTGAAGTGACCTGTCAAAACAGTCCTGACTGGTAAGGACGTTAATGGCTTCACTTGAATTCAAACCAGCTCCTGAGAGGAAAAAAAAAAATCTGTCTCCTCATTTTGCTTTTTCAATGGGATAGCACATCCCATATTTTAGAACAAGTAGGGGTGCCTTGCTTAAATAAAAATAGCATTTAATGTATAACTGTGTGAAGGGTTTATGGATAAAGCTGTACTCCTGTCACATTGTGACGGTACCTTCTGCTTTAATATTAAACAGCTTGTTATTTAAATATTGGATCAAAATGGCTGGCTTCAAAATGTAGTCCTTAATAAACTAACTTTACATGCACCTGTGTAGGAGAATCAAAGTCCTGTATACTTTCTTTGCCTTGTTCCTGTTCTCAGGGTGACGACTGCCACATAGTTACCAGGAGATACAATTCTAGTTCTTAAAATTGAATTAGCCCTGATTTCTGAGAGGTCATATCTGGAAGAGAGATGACGCCTTCTCTCCCTTAATACATAACCATCTCTGATTGCCAGCTAAGATGTGAAATCACTGTACTGTAAGTAGTCAATAAATGAAGGCTTCTTTCAGGCTGCAGATTACCCAAGAGTATTTATTTTGGAGTGTGTCTGTCAACCAAATATATTTTCGTTACGTCAAATCCTGGTATGGTATGAGAAGAAATTGTAATTTTCGTTTGTATTTCTATCATCCCATGTGAACATGACTTCATTAAGCATCTAACCATCTTCAGTATCACTAAAGTAGAAATGTGTTCTCATATGGGGCGGAGTATACCAGGCTATCAGAAGGGGTGTCTGTGGCTGTGTGATCTATTAGAATATGCTCCTTTCTCTGTTGAGCAGTATGTATCTTATTTGCTGTGGAAAAAATCTATAGGGACTATTGGGATTGGGGTTGGTGAGAAATTAAATCATTTGCAATTATTTTAAAGCTAATGAATTTCATTTGTACAGCTCTAGGAAAAGAATGAGAGCAAAATCATCAAGATGTTATGTGGTGGGTATGCATGAAGGTGGCCCGGGTTGTCTTGCCACATCAGTGGTGAGGGCTCAGTGCAAAAGGTGGCCGTTCTCGGGAAGTCATCTTAGGAATTCGTATACTTGACTCCCTTAGTAGGTGATCACTCATAATTTAGGCTAGTAAATGAGTGATTGCTGAGAAGGCAAATGTAGCTACTGGGAAGAGAAGGAAAGTACATAATAGATTAAAAGTAACCTTTCCATCCAATCAAAAGACATACTGCTATCCCCCAAAATACGACAAGACTGGGTTGTATAGTAGCTGTTGAAAGGAGTAATGATGGTGAATATTGCTCTTCTGGTGGGTCCTTTGTGTCTTTATCATCTCTTTGGTGATAAAGCTATGGAAAAACAGCAGGTTTAGATAAGGAGAGATGACCATCTTGCCGGGGCTAGCTACTTGAAGGGCAGGGGTGGCAGGGGCGTCTGATGATAAGTGTGTAGACACGTCTGATGATGAGCGTGTAGACACCATGGAGAACGTTGCTGGAGATTGTGATCGGATGGGGACACTCCCTGACAGGAGAAGGAAGCAGAACCAGAGTTGTCCCTCTGCCTGGGTGGATGAGGCTTCTGCCAGGTGGGAAGAGAGACTGAATCCACTGTGGAGTGGGGGGCTCGGAATCCTTACTACTGTGGTGCGGGGCGGAGGAAGCGGGAGAAGGCCCCTTACAGCCACAGGCCATTTTGAGGCAATGGCCCTGCTTTTGATGAGTCAGCAGGTCCTGTGGGCATCCTCTGCCAGGAACAGTCCTTTAACAGATTGTCATTTGGAGTGTTTCCTCTGGGTTAGACCTTATTCCTTTTATAATCTAAGACATTCCATTGTTTTAAGAGTGTCCCCTAAGTCATGTGAAAGCGTTCACATTGAACTGGCAGGGCCTGTGTTACGGAGTGGAACAGAGTATCTCCGATGTAAGGTAGAGGCAGGCCCAAGTTCCAGAGGCTTTACAAAAACAATGTGTAGTAGGAATAGGTTTTCCCTCAATCCAGACTAGATGAGACTCTGAGGTTTGCGGGAAGGGAATGAAGCCGCGATAAAACATTCCTGTGTAGGATTCTGTGTGTACATAAGATTTCAGCTCATTTGGGTAAATACCAAGGAGGACGATTGCTGGATCATATGGTAAGACTATGTTTAGTTTTGTAAGAAACTGCCAGACTCTTCCAAGGTAACTGTGTCATTTTGCATTCCCACTAGCAGTGAGTGCGAGTTCCTGTAGCAGTTCCTTGGCAACACTGGGTGTTGTCAGTGTTTGGAATTTGAGCTGTTGTCATAGGTGTTCACTGGCTATCTTGTTTGATTTTGCAGTTCCATAATGACCCAAGATGGTGAGCCTCTTTTTTATGTATTTATTTGTATCTGCGTATTGTCTTTGGTGAGATGTCTCTTTAGAGCTTTTGCCCGGTTTCTTAGGTGGTTTTCTTCCTGAATTTTAGGACAGGGATATAGGAAGGTTTAGTTTTGTTCTTAAACCTTGATGACATGAAAATAAATGGTGGGGTGATTTATAAATTGCATTTTATTTTTTGAACAAAATAAAATTCAAAAGATATACAAGGGTATACGGTGAAGTCGGCTTCCCATCCTGTATGTTAGCCACTTAGTTCTCCTACTCAGGCAACCCTGTCACCAGTTTCCAGGTAAACCTCCAGTGATGTTTACTGTATAGATGAGCAAATATTTAATAGACATTTTCATTTCTTTTAAAATATAAATTATAGCATAACTCTACATGCTATTCTGTGCCATTTTTTCCCTTCTAATATATCCCAAAGATCATTTTATATCCATATATCGAATCCTCTCATTTTTTAAAATGTACAGTATAGATATATGAAATTTAACCTGTCCATTACTGGTGAACAGGTGAATTGTTTCCAGTCTTTTGCTATTGTAATGCTGAAATGAATTATCTTGTATAAATTTATGTCATTTTGTACATACACCAATTTCTCTAGGATAAATGTTCAGAGTATGTGCACTTGTAATTTATATCTAAAATTAAACTTGTAACAATAATTTATTTTTTCTTAGTTTACACCAGCAGCGCAAGTGTCCATTTTCCTATAGCCTCACTAACACAGCATATTAGCAATCTATTTGCCAATCTGACGTTTAAAAAAACTGCAGTGGTATTCTCTTAGGAGGTAGCATTTCATGTTTAAGACTTCTGGGGTTTCCTTTTCTGTGAATTGTCTTCGTATCCTAACCCCATTTGTCCCTCCCTTGTTATGCCTGTCTACTTATCTCTTCATATCAATCTTAAAGCAAATCCAAGACCTAGCCTCATAACATATGACCCTATTTCAGCATGCATCTCTTTCTTAAAAAGGACTTAAAAACCACCATTCCTAAAAATACTAACTTCTTGTCAAAAATACCTTTCTGAAAAGTGATTTTTAAAAAAGTTTTATTTGAATCAGGATCTAAACAGCAGTCCTTACGTTGCAGTTGGTTATTATGACTCTGCTCCAACATTTTTAAATAAAAAATTTTGAGCATAGAGAATAAAGTATAAACATATGTACACCTACACCTAGATTCTACAAGTAATATTTTGTCATACTTTCTTCATCATATCTGTGCATCTATATCTATCCGTCTTTTTTTCTCTCTTTTTTTAAAGGATTTTTATTTATTTACTTGAGAGAGAGACAGTGAGAGAGAGCATGAGAGGCGAGAAGGTCAGAGGGAGAAGCAGACTCCCCATGGAGCTGGGAGCCTGATGCGGGACTCGATCCCGGGACTCCGGGACCGCGACCTGAGCCGAAGGCAGTTGCTTAACCAACTGAGCCATCCAGGCGCCCTGTCTTTTTTTCTTTATAAATATCAAAGTTGTAGACATACTTAACTCTTAAGCTTTTTGAAATACATACTGTAGAGTTTTTCCTTGAGGTGAAATTTATAGTGAACAAGTGTTAAGTGTACCTGTCACGTGATGAGTTTAATGTACAATCGTGTAACCTCTGGCAGGCTGTGGAACATGTCCATCACATCACAAGGTTTCTTCGCCCGGTCAAGTCCTGTGCCTTTTCCATCCCCTCTTCCTGTTAGAATTTTTTTTTTTTTTTGCCATAGATTAGTTGACCTATTCTAGAATTTTCATATAAATGGAATCATACAGTGTAAAGTTTAACTCCGCATGTTTTGAGAGTCATCTTTTTCAGCTTTTTGTTCCGTTTTCGTTGCCGAGTAGTATTCCATTATCGGAAACTACCACAGTTTAACCTTTCACTTAGATGAACAATTGATGGACAATGGGCTGTTTCTAGTTTTGGCTCCTGTGAATAAAGTGGCTATGAACATTCTTATGCAAGCCTTTTTGTGGATCTACATTTTAATTTCTTCTGGGTAGTATTTAGTTGAATAACCTGAGTTGTAAGATAGATGTAGTTTTAAGTTTACTAGAAATTGACATACTTTTTTCTTAAGTGGTCATCCTATTTTGTAAAACCAACAATATGAGAGTTCCAGTAGATTATTTTTGGGAAAATTATAGTCTTTATAATATTAAGCCTTTCTATCCAAGAACTTAAGATCTCTTTCCATTTTATTTGGGTATTAGTGTTCTAGAAAGTTTCATAATTTTCTGCATATCATAATTTTCTTGCATATTATTATTTAGTAAGCATAGCTAATGAGGTACATCTTCTATTTTTATCTACATATTTTTGTGAGATGTCTTTTTTTAGTCCTTATAGCTATTAAAGCGAAATATTGAAATAAAATTATTTTAGAACCAGACTTTTTTTTTTTTAAAGATTTTATTTATTTATTTGACAGAGAGAGGTCACAAGTAGGCAGAGAGGCAGGCAGAGAGAGAGGAAGGGAAGCAGGCCCCCTGCTGAGCAGAGAGCCCGATGCGGGACTCGATCCCAGGACCCTGAGATCATGACCTGAGCCGAAGGCAGCGGCTTAACCCACTGGGCCACCCAGGTGCCCTAGAACCAGACATTTAAATTATATCCTAATTGAAAAGAATTACAACCTAATATTTTTAAGGAAAATTTTAATTATCAACTAAAATAATTACATTAGTATTTATGTTATTCATTTTAAGTTTCTAATTATGGATTTCATGCCTTATAAGGAATATGTGTCAAATTTTTGCTAAGGAAACAGGCCTTGAGGATGAAGGTTAAACAAAGCTGCTGATGGCTTTCAGGAAATCAGGATCTGTAGGAGTTGCGGAAATGGCTGACTGTGATTCAGCTACATATTCACCACTGAAATGAAATAATTCACAGGAGGAATACCAGAAGCTTCCGGAAGCATCTTAAATCTAATGTTTGCCAAAGCACATGACATGCTTGCCAGTGGCAAGGAAAAATATTGTAGTTTCTGCTTCTCTCCCACTGTGCAAAGCTTGTGTGAGTCTCTCTTATAGGCCGAATGTAATGCAGAGCCCTGCTGGCAGGGAATTCTGAGAAATCTAGTTCCTAGTCTTCTAGCCTTCGTGAATAAGACATTCTGGAAGGTGGATACTAGGTCCACATCCTCACCGTTTGGTGCCAGCTTGCGATTTTAGCCATTCTGTGTGTAGTGGTTATTTAATTGTGGCTTTAATTTGCTGTTCATGACAACTGATAATGTTGAACCTTTTTTCATAAGCTTCTTGGCCATATATATTTGTGGCCACAAATACCTTCTTTAGTGAAAATGAAGTGCCTATTATTTCTTTTGACCTGTATGTTCCCCTTTCCATATCTTTTGCCCTTATTTGAAGAAATAAGATTAACCTGTAAAGGTCTCCATGAACTGAATTTTGTCAGTTGCCTTCCTATGATGTTTATTGACCACTTTTCTGTTGTGTTTGATTTTTTTTCTTAATAGGAGCCCTTTGTTCTTACAATGAGCTAACTAAATACCTTTCCCCTCAGCGCTTTGCCGTTTTGTTTGCTAGTCATGGCAGAAAATATTTTTATGTGGTATAATTTTTTTTTAAGGTTTAAAAAAATATATATTTATTTATGTATCAGAGAGAGAGAGAGAGCAGCAGCAGCAGCAGGCAGAGGGAGAAGCAGGCTCCCCATTGAGCAGGGAGCCTGATGTGGGACTCTTATCTTAGGACCCTAGGATCATGACCGGAGCCAAAGGCGGATGCTTAGCTCACTGAGCCACCCAGGTGTCCCTGCGTGGTGTAATTCTTATTTATTATTTTGGAGAGCACAGGAGTAGGGGAGGGGCAGCGGGAGAGGGAGAGAGAATCCCAAGCAGCCTCCATGTTGAACGTGGAGTGTGACACGGGTCTTGATCTCACGCCCCTGAAATCATGACCTGAGCAAATTCAGGAGCCAGTGCTGAACCAGTTGAGCCATCCACGCACCCCTATGTGGTGCATCTCTTAAATCTCCCCTTTTATGGCTGCTAGGTTTTGTGTCAGGATCAGGCCATTGTAGTGAAATGCTTTTGAAAGTACTTGGGGAAGCCATGGAGCCAGTGTGGACTAGAATATGAATGGACTCAGTGAAACTCTCAAGGATCACTATGGTACATTTTAAGAAAAAGTCTTTAAAGTGATCCAGACTGAATTTGAAGGCCGCAGGTGAAATTTCCCAAGTTATTTTCAAAGACCTGTGATCCCAAAACATACCTGGTTCTAACTAACCTTTCTGCTACTTGACGATGGCATTTGATAATAAAGACCAAGAGTTAAGGACACACCGAGTTATTCACAGTCTCTGATAGGCCGGCTGTGGTATTCATTTATCTCCTGGTCTTGTCAAGAAAGCAAATGGGGGAACACAAGTTATAATATTGGGCTAATTTTTAACCTGCCTTAAATTTTTAAGGTTTTTTTTTTTTTAAGATTTTATTTATTTATTTGACAGAGATCACAAGTAGGCAGAAAAGCAGGCAGAGAGAGGAGGAAGCAGGCTCCCTGCTGAGCAGAGAGCCCGATGCGGGGCTCGATCCCAGGACCCTGGGATCATGACCTGAGCCAAAGGCAGAGACTTTAACCCACTGAGCCACCCAGGTGCTCCTAAGTTTTAAAGCTTTTAACTTTAAAAACTTTAACCTGCTTTTAATGAACTTTAAATTTATTTAAAGAATTAATTATTTTTGATAGACCTTATAATTGAATATGAATGATGCTATTGTGTCAAAAAGCAGCACCCCAAAATGGTAAGGTGATGTTGCTGCCTGGGGACTTCTATAGCTTTTCTTCTTTCTTTCTTTTTTTAAAGATTTTATTTATTTATTTGACAGATGACATCACAAGTAGGCAGAGAGGCAGGCAGAGAGAGAGGGGGAAGCAGTCTCCCTGCTGAGCAGAGAGCCCAATGTGGGGCTCGATCCCAGGACTCTGAGCCAAAGGCAGAGGCTTTAACCCACTGAGCTAGAAGGTGTCCCTTCTATAGCTTTTCTGTCCTCTCTGCCTGTTGGAGGCCTGAGTGCTCCCTCTCTACCAAGCGTAATTATTAATTTAGGACTACGACATCCTCAGCAATGCTTACAACTGGTCACTGGCTCTGTTTTTTAAATAACTTTTTGTTTCAATATGCTGTCTTTGGATAAAATTTGACTTTTATTTGAGGTGTAGGAATTGTACATGCCAGATATTTAATTTCTGATTTGGTAGACTGACATGCATATAAAACTCTGTACAAAAGTAATGTGTTAACAAAATTAATTGTCCTCAGGGATGTTGAGAACAAAAGATTCAATAATGTCCAAGAAATGTCTAAGAAGCCTTAAGATTTGACTTGAGGGACCATTAAGGGGATATATTAGGCTAAGTTATTTGAAAAGTGTTTTATTATAAATCAAAATATGGTCAGTTCTGAAATACAATTCTTTCAAAAGGGCCTACCTTTTCTGTTGAGCAAAGCTAAAATAAGGCTATAATAGTGACCCCAAGAACTACTTTAAAATCACTAGTTCATACCTGGGGTCCTTTCATAGAACGGTTAAATTCTCTTTTAAGAGTTTCATCATACATCTTTATTGACTTACACTGAGCTATAAATCTGACTTAAAATCCCCATTCTGAGGAAACTTCTATTTGGAAATAAACATTTAGGGAGTTAAGTTCCATTAAGTTTAGATCTATGAGTATGAAAGTACCCTTTTCTTTATTTAAGGAAATTTTTTTTTAGATTTTACTTTTCCTTAGTAATCTCTCCACCCAATGTAGGGTGCAAATTCATACCCCTGAAATCAAGGGATGCATGCCCCACCGACTGGACCAGCCAGGTACCCCTAAGTAAATCTCATTTCAGAGTAGTTTTAGGTATACAAAAATATTGGAAAAATGGATTTCCTACATGTAGCTCATCTAGTTTCACTATTGTTCACCTCTTACATTGTACAGTGTATTTGTCACAACTAATGTTAGTACGTTACCATGAACTAAATTCCACACTTCATTTAGATTTTTTTTTTTTAATCCATTACGTTTTATTTTGAGTATGTCCTGGATTCTTACCCTGCCCTTTTACATCAAGAGTATTAACATTTTGGAAGAATCTCAACAGATCTAGAGAATTATCATCATTGGTCCAGGATACAGAAACTGTGACCTCCGAGAATTCTGGAAATCTCCAGGTCAGCCATATGCTGAGGGGATCAATGCGAAACGACCAGCAGCTTTCCCAGTGTATCTTAGTTAATTTAGATTTTATTGGCTTTTGCCTCCTGTCTTGTTCCAGGATACATTACATTTAATCATCATGTCTCTGTAACCTCTGACCTTGTTTCTGACGACCTCGACAATTTTAAGGAGTACTGACTGGTCAGGTATTTTGTAGAATGTCTTTCAGTGGAGTTTTGAGGTTTTTCTCATGGTTACAGTGGGGTTATAGGATTTGGTGAGGAAGAACACCAGGGTCCCATTTTCACTCATCTTATTAAAGATTCACGTTTGCAGCGTAACTCATCACTGACATCAATTTTGATCACCTGGCCAAGATAGGGTTTGCTCGGTAACTATACATTTCCTTTTTCCTTTTTCTATATTGTACTTTAAAAAAAAAAAATGTACTTTCTATATTGTGCAAGTTACTAAGCACAGCCCACATTCAAGAGGTGGAAAGTTAAGCTTCGTTTTGAAGAAATAGAAAATCGTTTGGGAATTTTCTGAGTAGATGTGCCACTTCTCCCTCACTTAATTAAAATCTTTTGTATTAATAGGAGCTCAGATATTTTGTACTTTGGCTTATAACCCTATTCTATATTATTTCGTTGCTCACACTTAAGCTTTGGCCACCGGGAGCTTTTTATTGGGCACTGTATCCCTTCAATGTCCTTGACCCCTTGGTTTTTATGCTACTTTCTCACTTTCTGGCATTACAAGATGTCCCAGATCTAGCATCAGCCATTTCTTCGAAGAGCCCTGGTTCCTTTTAATGGATAATGGTGTTAGAAACCAAGCTGTAGGGGCGCCTGGGTGGCTCAGTTAAGCGTCTGCCTTCAGTTCAGGTCATGATCCCAGGGTCCTGGTTTTGAGCCCGGCATGGGCTCCTTGCTCAGTGGGGAGCCTGCTTCTCCCTCTCCACCTGCCTGCCATCCCCCTTGCTGTGCTGTCAAGTAAAATCTTAAAAAAAAACCCAACAAAACAAAAAAAAACCCCAACACCCCAGCTTCGTTCTTTCTTTCTCTCTCTTCTTTTTCTAAGATCTTATTTATTTGAAGGAGAGCGAGCGAGAGCCTGACCAGGGGGAAGGGAGAGGGAGAAGCAGGCTCCCTGCCGAACAGGGAGCCCGAGGCAGGACTGGAGCCCGATGCGGGGCTCCATCCCAGGACCCCAGGATCATGACCTGAGCAGAAGGCAGACGTTTAACCGACTGAGCCACCCAGGCACCCCAAGCTTTAGTTTCTAATGAAAGATTGGATATTGGGTTGTGCCCACTGCTACCAGGTGTTGGCTTCTAGACCCCCTCAGCAGACAGAACTGTGTGTAAACCATATTCATCTTCCCCAGCTGAATCTTCCCCCCTTCCCTCAAACCCCCGGCAACCACCATTCTGTGTCTGAATTCGGCCGCTCCAGGGACCTCACACAAATGGAGTCCTATCTGTCCTGTGACGGGCTTGTTTCACTTGTAATGTCGTCAGGATTCATCTGTGTAGTAGTATGCGTCACAATTTCCTTCCTTTTTCAGGCTGAATACCCCATTGTATGTATCTGCCGCATTGTTTCTTCTTGGTGGACACTTGGGTTGCTTCCCCTTTTGGCTGTTGTAAATGCTGCTATGAACATAGTTGTATAAATATGTTTGGGTCCCTGCTTTCGCTTTTGGATGTAGCATACCCAGAAGGGGAACTGCTGTATTACCTGGTGATTTTAATTTCTTCAGGAACCGCCATACTGTTCAGCAGTGGCCGCACCCCTGCCAACAGCACACAGGAGTACCAGTTTCTCCACGATTCTGATGAAAGTCCAACCCATGTTTTTTTCATTATTGTTGTTGCCTGTGCTTTTGGTGTCTTATCCAATAAATTATTGCCAAATCTAATATGAATCTTTTCCTGTTTTTTTCCCCCTAGCTCTGGTTCTAGCTCATTTGTTTAGATCTTTGAACAGTTTAGAGTTAGTATTTGTATATGTTGTAGTAGAGGTCCCACTTTTTTCCCTTGCTTGTGGACATCCAATTTTCTCACCCAATTTGTTGAAAACACTGTCCTTCAAGTCCCTTCTGGTCTTGGCACCCTTCTCAAAAATCCTTAGACCATATATATAAAGGTGTATTTCTAAGCTCTTCTATTCCATTGGTCTAGGTCTTTAAGCCAGTACCATACTTTTTTAAAAAACCATACCGTTTTGATCACTGTAGCTTTGTACTAAGTTTTGACGTAAGAAATGAGACCTCCAACTTTGTTCTTTTTCAAGATTGTTTTGGCTATTTGGGTGTCCCCTGGGATTCCATATGAATTTAGCATAGGTGCTTTTATTTCTACAAAAAATATTGGGTTTTTGATAGGATTACATGGGATCTGTAGATGGTTTTGAGTAATATTGACATCTGAACAATATCGTCTTCCAATCCATAAACATGGTGTGTCCTCCCGTTTGTTGTGATCTTTAATTTCTTTAGGCAACGCTCTGTAGTCTCTAGCATAAAGATCTTTGCCTCTTTTATTCCTAAGAATGGTATTCTTGTTGGTGTACACTGTGAATACTGGAAAGCACAATTTTTAAAAAAGACAACCAACACGAAGTCAAGGCATTCATGACTTGGTTTCCTTGCTTCTGTGGACCAGCTACACCAAGAGATCTCTGGAGATTTGTCGGGGGGGGGGGGCGGGAAGAAAAAGCCTAAATAGCTTTGTGTGTTAAGTCACAATAAAAATCTCAAGTGGCTAATTACGTATTCTTCTTCACATTCCAGGTACTGAGTTGCCTCCTCTTTGCAATTTGATACAAAACTAGTTATAAAATAGCTTTTTGCTAATTTGGGATAATTCCCCACACTACCTGTAGCACCTAGAACAGCGCTGAGAACATGCAGATGGCCAAAAATAAGATGAGGAAACACACGCACACACACACACAAACACACACTACCTGTAGCACCTAGAACAGCGCTGAGAACATGCAGACGGCCAAAAATAAGATGAGGAAGCACACACACACACACACACACACAGTTATTCCAAAGGGATAAAAACAGTCAACAACTGAGGCTAGAATTATTAGATTTTATTTTTCCCTAGTACTTTTAAAAGCTCAGCTTCACCATGTAACAGGCCAGACTTTTGGAATAACAACTCTTTTCCAGGCTATAACCCTTTTGAGGAGAATTTATCAAGTATAATGGTTCCAGGATATTTCCACCCCGGAATCTTAAACCAGTTACAGAATCCACATCTTCTTAGGTCTCAATTGTAATTAATAACCTAGACACATGTAACATAATCAAAATAGCACATACCACTGTTTTTCTTCCCTTGTGGAAGGCACTTCCCCCAATTTTCGCCCAAAGGGTTTGATATGAAGAGATGTTTTAAGTATCACACTTTCCAAAAAATCTGTCTACCAGTTCTAATTCTTGGCTCAGAAAGGTACCCCTTAGTCAAGAAAATAAATATTCTGAGCTAATTGATCTCAGCCACGGACAAATTAAAATTGTTTACACCTGCCTAACCTTTGCTTTCAATACCTCCTATTTGCAAAACTCAAACCTTATCTTTAAAACACAGTTGTCCTTATGACTTGGGAGAGCAGGGAAGGCTTAGGAACGGAGCTGGCTTCTATTTTGCAGGAGGACATTCTGAAAAGGGCAGATACTGATTTCTGAAGTCATTAAGTGGAGAAATGGCAAATGTTCCTCTTATTCGGATACTGAAAACACTTGTAAGGCCAGGACCTTTCAGGTCCTGAAACTGTAATAAATTACATTGTTTTAAGTACATTCAAAATTTATATTACTCTGTAATTTCTTTTCCCTGAGTTTGGGTTCACAGTTTGGTAGAGATACTTTAAAGAGGTAGTTCGTGGGGGGTGAAGAGGAAACCGTTTATGTCTAGCAGCACCTGGGGATAATATAAGACATCTAAATTTTGATCTGTTAACATTTATCTTTCCCCCTTGAATTTGCAAATGTAAAAGAAGGAGATGATCATTTTCCTTTTTTTTTTTTTTTATCTGTATGGACCCTCTCTCCTATTATGTCCATGCCAGTATGATCACTATTCATAAAAATAGCTCCTCCAAAGACATGCTAAAAAATAAAGCCTTCAAAGGTGGGATTGTTTAAGATTTAGAAGAGAGAGGCTCAGCTGAGTAACTTTTATTCATACAGTCATTAGGGTAACTGAGCAAACCTTCCAGCACCCCCAACCACTGCCTTTTCTCCCTGGACCCGGTTTATTTAAATCCTTCCTATCAAAGCTGGAGCTGACTCTCAGTTCTGGGCTCTCGGAGTCCTGGCATCTCACGTGGGTGCAGACACTGGTCCAGGTCCCGGCTTCCGGTCTTACGATGGGCTGGTGGAGTACTGTTGCATCAGATGCTCGTGGCAGGGATTGCAAACTCGCTCAGGCTTGATACTTGAAGGAAGAGGCAGTTCGTTTGTTGAGCAGGCATTACAGAAAGTCCCTCTGCAGTTCTTACACACATTCTGCGAGGAGATGAGGGAGGTTAGGTGGGGAACAGAAGTGCACGGCATACAGATACATGGGCTATAAATGGCCACATACGAGAGATGCGCAATGCCTCGTCCAGTATTGACTGAATGTTTGCTAAGTGCCAGATGGTATCTGACCAAGCACAGTCTGTCTACGAAGAAGCTTACCATCTCATTCTTAGATCTAAACGAGGAGAAGTAGTGCCACAGAATTCCAAAGAACGTATAGTACGCAAATAATGTATCTTTAGAATACTTTCATTCATTACACTCACTTTCGGGGAGCTAATTCCAAAATCAGTTTGGAAGTATCTAAGAATACTCCAAATGAGGCAGTGAGTGGCCAGGTGATGGGCCGGGTAGCCAGCCTAGGGTTAAAAATGTTGCGGAGTATGAACCCAAAGCACTTCCTGATACACTGATGCACTTAATGCTTTCCTGGGAAGCTCTATAAGCACATCCTTTGGGCTATCAGTGCGGCAGGAGCACAGCCCCCTGCATCCTCTTTATAGGGCAATCAGTCTCTCTATGAAGCGTTTTGACTTTTTCGTGGTCACGCAATGGGGCAGCACGTGGGTCACTCCGGCAGTGTCACTGGAAAGGCTGTGACAGGGTGGTGCCCACAGAGCTCCAAGGGTCCCCGTATGAAGCCTGTGAAGAGTAATTGTCCCCGTTAATCATGCCGCTTTCTCCCAAACAATTCGCCTTCCTGACAGCGCGGTAGAGGGAGGGGTAGAGAGAGGAACTTCCCTCTGACATACTGCCGTTATCCTGCACAGCTCAGAAAAGCCCGAATTAGATGAGCTGTTCCTTCATGTCGGGAAATATGTCTAGAATTCCAGTTCTAATTCTAGAGAGGCAGGTTCACCTTGATCGGATTCTGCTCACTTGAGACTAGGTCACATTATGACTTTGCTCGCTAAAAGGCAGCAAAGCAAGGTCACCAACGGCAGCGCGGAGGCTGCCGTCCAGACTCTGGGCACATTCCCTTCTCTCCTCCAAGCACTTGTTTCTTACAGTCATTTGTCCATTTTCGAGCATCGACAATGAAACGGGCACCGAATGCCGTGCTGGGGGCCAGCAGTGGCAGCAGGTCCAAGAGCCGCCATCGGACCACCCACCGGACACGAAGGCTTCCTTCTCTCTGCCCCGGCCGAGCGCTCTGCCAGAGACCCCGCGGGCCCAAGGGGGAAGCACGTGGTCTGGTGGACAGGGCGCAGGGCCCGGGCAGAGGCCGATGCTCCAAGTAATTCAGAGAATCCCGCCCGCCCCAAACTATCTGATTTGTTCTAGGCAGGAGGAAGTATCGGAAAAGTATAGATTTAGGAGCCAAAGTCAGGCTACAGCCGGGCTTTGCCCCTTACGACCTGAGGAACTTTGAGAAATGTGCCTAAAATCTCTGAGCCCAAGGTGCTTCGTCCATAAACTGATGACACAAAGGCGACAAGCTTTACGACAGGGGCTTGGTCCATGCTGGTTCATTATTCTTTCTTGAGCACGGGAAATAGCACATTCCACACAATAGGCACTCAATAGACCTTTAGTTATAAGTTTATTTTTTAAATTACTTATATTTATTTATTTATTTATTTATTATTTATTTATTTATTTGACAGAGAGAAATCACAAGTGAGCAGAGAGGCAGAGAGAGAGAGAGGAGGAAGCAGGCTCCCTGCTGAGCAGAGAGAGCCCGATGCGGGACTCGATCCCAGGACCCCGAGATCATGACCTGAGCCGAAGGCAGCGGCTTAACCCACTGAGCCACCCAGGCGCCCCACTTATATTTATTTTAATGGGGATTTACTGATATGACTTACTATGGCTGGAAAAAAAAACCATATTTTTTAAACAGGTATTTTATAAATGCTTGCTTGCTTTTGCTCTTCTCCCCACTCTGTACTCTACACAGCAAAGCCCCGAGTACTGAAAGGGCCATCCTTGTGAAGAACCCGTTTGGGCCTCAGCACTGTTACCTTGGTTCGGCCGCCGCCTTCCCGGCACAGCTGACACGTCTGTGGCTTCTCGGAGAGCAGCAGCTGATTCTAAACCACACATTGAGCGAGTTAGTGTCTCTTAGCCCAGAAACAGTAATACTTGCAGAATATTCATTTTTCTAATCACAAAATTAATAGAACCACACTACAAACTATCTGGAAACCAAAGAAACAAATTATATATGGTTCTAACTCCTTAACACAGCCCTGGTAATCCCATCAATATTCTTGGAGCTCTTTTCATTTTTATAAAAAAGTAACATGATTTTATTTCTAAAAAGAAAATTCAAGGATACATCTCTCTTGTCCTGCTGTATCATCAAGAAGGGAAGGCAGGAGGCTTTTTTGGTATCTCATGGACGACGGATGGTCTCAGTCATAGCCACACTTATCCTCTTTCTCTGCAGGCTGTCATAGCCTGTGTTACTTGCAAAGTATCTCACAACCATTTATATTTGTTTATTTCCAAGTGATCACTAAGTCTTTTTTATGGAAGGAAAAACTATGGGGGAAAGAGGTACAGTGAGCTCTCTTACGTCCCACAGTATGGCAAAGAGACTTTCAAGTAAGAAGCGAGACCTGCGGTTTACTTAGTAAACAGCTCAGAGCTCTGCGACTTCAGGCAAGCGACAGTTTAGGCAAATGCACTTGTAAGAGTATTGTTACAAGGGGGAGCCCCAGGGGCCTGTGTGCATTCACCGACTTTCCACGCTGCCTGTGTACAGCCAGGGACAGTACAGGTGACTACAGAATTCATTCAAGGTGTCTGAGAACGGGGGGGGGGGGGGGAGCCATTACCTGTTCATCCTCAGGGGGAGACGGCAGCCTACAATGGAAAATTAAAAACAGGAAAAAAACAGCAACTTATTATATTTCTATGTGAATCATTGCAAAAGCACAGGAAAAGCAGCACCACGGTTCTTTTACGTTGTTGACATAACTGTTAATCTTGACCTCCAAGGAGAGGAAATTTTGGTGGCTAGATCTTATTAGCAGACTCTGATCCTTGACTTAAATTATAGTTCCTGCTTAAAAACAGACTTGGAGTTATATTGTATGTATGCTTCGTTTTCACTACCAAGAAAATAGTTTAGCGTTCGTATCCCAGCCTGTAAAACTCCAATGGCCAATGCTATTCATTTTAGTATCTTTTATTATGATATTATAGAAATCTACCCAGTATATGTCCTGTATTAGTTCCTCTCTTCCAAATGTCCTTAAAATGTCAACTTTAGCAAATTAATCAGGGTAAGGGGAAGGAATGAGATTGTCACAGGAGTACCCATTCAGGCTGAACTATTTCTTCCTGAGGCCTAGCTAAGCTCACCCTCATTTTTCCAATTTGAAAACAGAATTTAAGAGGAGAAGCAGTTCTGGGGATAATACACCACAGATCCACAGTGGTTCTGATTCTCTTCCACCGAGGGGCAGTGTGACCACCAGTGTGACCAGGTGTCCAAGCTGTTCCTCGGACTCGAATCCCAAGAAACCTGGCCATGTTTTAGGATTGTTGCTCTGGCCAGGACAGGCTCTGGAAGCAGCTAATACATAGAGCAAAGGACTTCAACAAAGAAGACATGAGAAGCAGAAGCCACTTAGGTGGGCCATCTTACTTCTCTGTGCTCCCCAGTTTTCTCTTCTGGAGAATTACATTTTTAAGGAGATAATGAATGTGAAACACACTATTTAAGCTGCAGGGCACTATATAGGTAGAAGATAGTGTCCTATATTCCCAGGGCTGAAATCAGATGCTTGCTTGTAAGGTCTCCTGATTGTAAATGACTTAGTTCTAGTCTGGAATGGGGCTGATTCTGAAAGGCTCTTTTAAGCCCTCATTAATTTTACAGCCTTTCTAGTTCTTTTCTTTGGCCCATGCTGATCTGCAGGGTCATTTAAGGTTAATCCTCAATCAGGCCATGTGCTCTTAGGGGGTAAACTTAAAGGCTTTGGAATCATTCTGGCCTTGGAGGTCAAGTACCTGCATAAGGAGTCTTTTTTGTTGGAACTGTGTTGATTTAACTTCTCCAGCAGTGACTTTGCTCAGGTGACACACTACCTCATTCTTTTTTTTTTTTAAAGATTTTATTTATTTATTTATTTGACAGACAGATCACAAGTAGGCAGAGAGGCAGGCAGAGAGAGAGAGAAGGGAGGAAGCAGGCTCCCTGCTGAGCAGAGAGCCCAATGTGGGGCTCGATCCCAGGACCCTGGGATCATGACCTGAGCTGAAGGCAGAGGCCTTAACCCACTGAGCCACCCAGGCGCCCCCACACTACCTCATTCTTGAGGCATCAAAGCCTGGAGAGGGACGGCTGCCAAAATGTACGCAGTATCGTTCTCTCCAAGCCCCGCTATAGGATCTTTCTCATCACTAACCATGGCTGCTGCTGTTCTTATAACAGACTGATTCTGGAGCAGTTTTAGGTTCACAGCAAAACTGAGCAGAAGGTCCTGACATTCCGCATATGCCTCGGGGGCCCTTCCACCTCCCCCAACATCAACATTCCACACGCGGGGGGGTAAACGATGCGACAACGGATGAACCTACAGTAACACATCATAACTACTCAGTCTGCGGGCTGCATTAGGGCTCACTCTTGGTGTCGTACATTCTAGGGGTCTGGACAATTGGAGGACACGTAGCTATCACCGCAGCCCCATGGAAGTGTTTTCGCGGTCCTAAAAAATCCATCATACCCCGAGCCCCTGGCAAGCACGGTCTCCATGGTTTTGGCTCTTCCAGAATGTTGTACGGTTGGATCGCCTTCATTTTGTAATGCAGGGGCACTGTGTAATATTTTGTTCTATTTCCACCTGCTAAAATAATTATTCAAAGGCAACTTCCTTGAATAATCCTATGGTTTTCATAGTGAGCAGATCAGATGAAGAGTTAAGAAAAAGGCATCAAGTGAAGCTTTTGGAGACCCTTAAGAGAAAGGACACGAAGAAAATAAGAGGATTTACTGGAAACAGAGCTGCCTTTCACACAGCATGTGGGGGAAACAAGCCATACTGGAGCTCATTTAAGAACCTAAGAATTGGGGAAGCCTGGGTGGCTCAGTTGGTTAAGCAGCTGCCTTCTGCTCAGGTCATGATCCCAGCGTCCTGGGATCGAGTCCCACATCGGGCTCCTTGCTCAGCAGGGAGCCTGCTTCTCCCTCTGCCTGCCATTCTGTCTGCCTGTGCTCGCTCTCTCCCCCTCTCTCTCTCTGACAAATAAATTAAAAAAAAAAAAATCTTAAAACAAAAACAAAACCCAAAAAACCTAAGAACTGCTATGATTTGTACTTCATTCTTCTGTGATACCAACCCAGTAAAGATGAGATCGCTGAAGCGATCATTTGAATTTGGGGATTAACCGGGGAAGAGTCAGAGGACAGCTCTGTCACCTTTCTTCTTGAAATGGACTAAGTGGGCGTGGGTTAGTATGTGTTCTCTGGTTGATTTATTCATTCCCCCTTCAAAATGTCTTTCTGGAGTGTTACTATTACAAGTCGTTGTCTGGTCTGTGCCACTGCCAGAATATACCAAACTCTCCCCCTTTGTGCCGCCCCAAACTAGCGTTCTATCTTGGTTAGTACTTTATTAACAAACACCTGTGGCTTTCGTCCAGGGCCTCTTTGGGTTTAACATTTTCCTCTTGAATTTTGTGCTTCCCATCCTGCCAAAAGAAAATATCCCAATCTATTAGTTATTCAGAATGCTCAACAGTGATGGTATTGCAGACATTTTCTTCTGAGCTTAGGTATATAAAGCTAAGCAGCTTTTTTTTCTTAGGGAAGGAATTTAACTTTCAAGATATTTTCCCTCATTCTTCACTCTAAGTAGTTTCTTAACAAATTATTCTGATAGCGTTTGCCACAAACAAAACTGTTTGGGTTTTCAGAGTAGATATTTTCCTTCTTAACTCTTGAGGTTCAATGAAAATTCAGAATATACTGGATTTATTTACGAAGTGAGCTCAAGGTATCAGTTCCTTCTTAGGGGATGTTAGTTCCCTCTGTAAATCTCTATCTGCCTCCACCCTCACTCCCAGCTGAGCTCTGGAAAACTGGGAAAACTGAGCACCGCTGTGTCCAGCAGACTGTAATCCTCTGGACACTCAAGCAGCTGCCACAATGTCCTGACAACTTACACGGCCTGTACAACCCGATGACACTTCTACTCTGAAGGACCAATGTCAAGTTCCAAACTGCGTTTCTACTAATGCTCGTACGCCATGCCTGGGCGGTTCTCAGTGACGAATTCTTTCTGTGGCGCACACACTGCTCTCTGTCTTGACCTGTTGCCCATCAGCCTCCAAAAATAGAATGTACGTTCTTAGACCACTCAAGTGTCAAGGAAAGGAGATTAGTGCAATACTTACACTCCTGGAACCCCGACTGCGGGGCGATGTAAGATTGAGAAACTCAAGGGCTCACTGGAAAAGCAGGTAAGATAGGCCAAGCATTTAAATAAATCTCTGCAAGCCCGGCTAAGGAGATTTTGTTTGCGACACTAAACTAATAAAGATGGCGTGCTGCCAAAAACACAGTATTCTGCACACTGTAAAGGAGCAGTAATGAGTACTACTTAATAAATTTCTACTTACTATTATTTGCTATGCTCCAGCAAACTAGCATCTCTTTCTCTAAAAATGCTAAATAAGAAGCTAATACATTTGTCCTTTGTTATATATAACATGAACCAAGAAGCTACTTTTCTCCTGTGTTTTCTCTTTGACACAAAAGGTATTACATACTTTTCTGATTTTATTATTTGAAAAGGTTGGCTCCAATTTCCTGGGTCCCAGAGATGGTCTCATTGAACGTTAGCTTCCTTTCCACTACAGGAGCTGGGGGTCTCTCTCCTAAGGCTGTTGTATAGAAACTTCAACTGCTGTTCTTTAGACACTCTGCATTCCTCTCTTTTCCCCAAGCCAACTCTAGTTCCCTCTTGTTCTAATTTTCCCAAGAAAAGTACCTTGAGTACTTTTTTCAGTAAAACTGAAATCCTCACGATTCTGAATAGGCATACAGAAGCAAATCCACATTTAAGACAATTCTCCTGAAGGGAAACTTAGAGTTGGGAAGGATTACTCCAACATAGTATTAAAGGTATTAGGCAGAAGAAGTCCAAGGAGCATGAATTTTTGTTAAGACACCCAAATCATCTTACTTAAAGTGAAATCAAGTTAGAGAGAGTGTCTAGAGGTAGACTGAGAACCAAAGCCTGTGTTCACTCCAGGTCTCATCTGCCATCTACATACTCGAGGCCATAGCATTGAGCTTGTGTTGCCAGAGAGAAAACTGTCCAGCTCAAGGAGGGAGCCTCTAAAAATTAAGTAAATGACCAAGGGAATAACAAATATTACCATTTTGGGTTGTGGCTTCTGAGAACCCTTTCCTGGGATGCTTCTGTTGTTCTGTAACCTTCTTTCTCTTTCCAGTTTTAGTTCTAACTCAAGCTGGTGCCTGGGATGGGCAGGAGAGGAAAAGGATCATAATTTGAATTTCTGCAATTATACTCGCTAAAGAATGCCAAACCCTTTCTTAAAGCTCAGCAATTAAATTTTAATACTTGATTAATAAAAAGTTACCAGATATATATGGACAATCAGGTTTTAAGGTGTTAAAACACAATAGAGTAAAACCAGTAACACTAAATACAGACAATATGTTTACTATTTCTTGGATAATTAAGAATGTACTTTGCGGCGCCTGAGTGGCTCAGTGGGTTAGAGCCTCTGTCTTTGGCTCAGGTTGTGATCCCAGGGTCCTGGGATCAAGCCCCGCACTGGGCTCTCTGTTCAGCGGGGAGCCTGCTTCCTCCTCTCTCTCTTTGCCTGTCTGCCTACTTGTGGTCTCTGTCTGTCAAATAAATAAATAAAATCTTAAAAAAAAAAAAGAATGTACTTTAAGGGTGGCTCAGTCAGTTAAGTGCCTGCCTTTAGCTGAGCTCATGATCTCAGTCAGGGTCCTGAGACTGTCTCAGGTGGGGCTCCGTGTCCAGCGGGGAGTCAGCTTCTTCCTCTGCCCCTCCCCCTGCTCATGCTCTCTCTCTCTCTCAAATAAATAAATGAAATCTTAAAAAAGGGATGTACTTTAAGATCTCCCAGTGCCTGAGGGTCACCACTCTGAATATCAGTATTTAACATGAACTCTTAATAAAGAGTTGTAGGCAACTGAATGATGTTTAGTAGGGTTAACTACAATTAAAAGACACTATGTACAGAATTTCAGCAAGAAACAACCCGAAAGTACCAGCTCTGTTGTCCCACTTCATCTTAATTAGCTGGTCTCTCTTTAATGTTCAATGTCCAGTTCTACTGTCCGCCACTAGTGTCCTTGGCAGCCATGTGCTTTTATATCCAACAACAAAGTTCTCTTTATTTGAAGTCAGTGGCTTCAGCAAAGAATTGAGTCTCACTGGACAGATGATATGGAAGAGCGGTTAATGGTTAAGGACTTGGAGTCAGAGAGACAGACTTTTTAAGTGCTGCTATTTACTTGTTGCACTGTGTCAATCTGGACAAACTGAACACATCTAAGCTTTAATTAATTTCATCTAAAAGTGGGAGGTAAGACAATTCCTACGAACAGGTTGTTGGGAAGATGTTGGGATTGGATGCCTGTGTGGTGCTTCAAAAAGTTTGTGGCACACAGTAAAAATTTAGGGAATACTATTTTTATCAGTGTTATGTGGGCTATTAATTCTCTTAGTCCTTTTCTCTCTTTATCTGGGGCCCTGGGTTCTGGTTTCCTCTTTTTCTGATCGCAAAGCATGTTGACAAAGATAGGGGAATGTCGATATATGCGAAGCTTCCTCAGTGCTAACTCCAGAGGAAGGACCCTGCGAAGACAGGACAGAGAGGGCTGGCTCAGGGGACCTCCTTCTCTTGCTGCCGGCCTTAGAATTACCCACGACCGCCCTGGGAGCTCCTGGCGCCCTCTCTTCACCGCTGCCTGGTGAGCTGGTCCACTTGCATCTGCAGACTGTTGATCTTTTCTCCGAAGTCCTGCTTGAAGAGCCGGTTGTCTGACTCGGCCGACTGGCGGCCCCGCTCAGCCTGGCGCAATCTGGATGTGAGCCACATGAACTTGTGATAAAAAACAAAAGCCACGGTGGGGAGGAAGACCAAGTTTACAACACAAAATAAAGCAACCCAAGGAAGAGGCGTGGAGAGATACAGGGGGAAAAAAAAAATGCTTTTCAGGACACAGGGGAAGAAACTGTACGAGGATGAGAAGAAAGACAGAGAAGAAACAAACTCTAAAGAAAGGCAAGATGAAGGTGAACCAGGCAGAGGAAAAGGTGATTTTCCAATTTTTTTTTTTTATTCTAGTACTACAGTTTACAGCCATTAGATGATAAACAATAAAACATCACTTTTTAGAAAATCCATATCCAAAGCCAACCTCAAGTACACAGGAATTAAAGTCAAACCCACTTCTTTGTTTGGGTTTATTTCCTAACAGGTTTGGTACCTTATATTTCTGCTTTACACACATGACTGGAACTTGCAAATGGGCAACTACCTTCTTATACGCGGAACGAGAACATTTTCCTGGTCCTTTCCCTACACCACAATCTGTATTAAATCACTGACATTGTACATGAACCCTTACCTAGGCTTTGAGTTCTTCTCTAAGGAAAAGCCTTTGTCAGAGTTTGGCCATCTCTTTCCTCTTCCATTCCTACCAGGTGGTGTGTGACTAAGTGGACAAAGAACTCAGCACCGGGCCTATATGACATTCCTGATCACATTCTCTGGAAAATTCTAATGAATGCTTTCTTCTATAAATCCCGTAACTTTGCACCTATAAAGAAGCACGTTCTAAGAGGTGAAACATCCGGGGCTCTATAGAATAGAACTGGAAAGCATACTCTGTAGTCTTTAAAATGTTTTATTTTAGTGTTGGAACACTCTTCCCAAATGCTCATAGAAAAGGCAACTCATCACCACAAAAGGCTGATGAAGATAAGAAAAGGTGCAAAATTATAAGAACTAAAATAAGTTCAAGAGCACAGTTTATTCCATGAGGTTGGTCATATGCTCTTTGACTTGACTTTGGTTCAAGTCTGTAAGGACCTATAGAAGCACACGTGAAATCTACCTTACTCTCTTAATTCTGGTTTTTCCAAGAAGAAGGTAAAGAGTTTCAAAGCTGGAAGCAAAGGGGGGTTATCTTTGTTCCCACCTAAGCAGCTGAAATGCTGCAAATCATACCAAAATGAGAAAAAATATTTTTTTTTTGTCAAGACTTATTGAAGGAATGAAAGCTTATGTAAAGCCTGTTCCCCCAAATCAAAAGTCATTAAAAAAAAAAAATCCTTTAAAAAAAAAATCCAGGTATTTATAGGATTATTTACAATGTAAAGCCTAGAAAGGGGAGTAGATCTGGGGTCACTTAGAAAAAGAAGCCCTGCTAATTACTATGTATGGAGATCTACAGGAAATTTTTATTTTTAGACTCAATAATAATAAAGAGATTATCATGTATCTATTTCCTACGCTGAAATGGTTTTCTAATAATTAGATGGTTAGTTTCCCAGAGACATTAGCAAATCCCCATTGGAACAGAAAGTAATAGAAACTCTTAAGTAAATGTTTCTAGCGAGAAATGACAGGTGGGAAACCATCACTTATGTTTATACCTTGTTGACTTTACGCCAAAAGGAAAAGCAGGATAGATCTGAAAATTGTGTAGTGTTGTGTTGTGTTTTGTTTTTATAGGAGACGAGTTTTTTCATTAAAATTCTTCTCTCTGAGCTACCTAAATAGGAAGTGGAATTACAGGAAAATGGCAGAGGTAGAAGATGGCGAATCTTAGGAGGGTTTTCCAAGCTTCCACATTAGTATGTTATCGTAAGTTACCTAATCACTAACTTTATCTCTACGAACTTTAAAGAAATGTAAGGATGCGGGTTTGTTCCCTCCCCCCTCAAAGTCACTAAGGCAAAAAAGTTGCAAGCAATCTTGGTTACGGAGAACAGAACTGGAGTGAAATGCTAAGTACTTATCTGTGGCTTGGGGAGTAAACCTACACAAGGAACGTGGGGAGGGGCCGTGGCCTAGGAGACAGAGCTACTTTAGAAGAGTCCAAGTCTGTAGGGCTGTCACCTCCAGTCCATTACATCGCAATGGTAGAGCAGGCTCTCTGGCATGGACAGCGCACCTAGAATCTGGTACTGTCTGAGACTGAGCTGTAAAGGCATCAATAAAAGATGCACAGAGTGTCCATTCCCTAGGCTTTTTTTTTTTTTTTAATGGTGTGTTTATTTATTGGTCGACTTTTAAATGGTGTTTATTTATTGGTCAACTCAACCTTTTTTTTTTAAGGTGTATTTATTTATTGGTCAACAAAGTAATTTCTTGAAGTTGATTTGGCAATTAGTTAAGAACTTATACTAAATGTTCTAACTCAAGGGAGAAAATAAAGAAGAAGAAAAAAACCCATGGCCTAGATATCAAATTGTTGTTGTTGTTCTTGTTTTTTAAGTCCAACAAATTCAGAGTCAATTTTTGGTGACATTTTATGTAGAATCAGAGCTTAAATGAAATAACTTTCAGATTTCTTTCTTTACAATTAAGTTGTACATCAGACTTGCGAGGTGACGAAATGCAAAATGCCTAATGATGTTTTGGGATCAGTTTATTTGCTGCACTATTTAAGGTCTTTGCCTGTTTCACCAAATCCTTTTCACTAAATTAGTAAAATAAAAACAAAAATGGAGTGAAAGGGGAATGAGAGAATGAATAAACGGGAAAGACAAAAATAGCAAGAGAATAAGTCAGCTTAATACTTGAAGAACTCATTATTTTAGTTCTACTTCAAATGCCAAGTCAAAAAACTATTAAAAAATAATTCTATGCAACAGTTCAAAAACCCAATTTATGAACACTGCAATTAATCTGTTAAATCATAAACATGTAACTGCTACGAGCAAGCACTTAGAGAACTTTCTGGAGAGACTGACACCTTTTTATTTAAAACCAGCCAAATCAGAAGCTTCAAACTTGTTTACTGATTTGCAATTAACTCGTGAGTTACCATTAATATTCAGTACCATTCAGGACCCTTCCTGGTTAAGATTTATCTGAATAAAAGCAGTCATCCACTCATCTGTTCATTCACGCATCTGCTAAATGAATTCCTTGTGTGTTCGTGGCACTAAGGCAGAGCCAATGAGGGAACTTAAAAAATTCATTAAGTAACCGGGAGGAATGCACACCCTCATCAGATGATACATATATAGAAAGGGCTGGAACGTGAAGCAGAAGGTGACAAGGAAGCATCACGGACAGGTGTGGATCTAAGGCTATGGGAATTCCGACAAGGACAAATGGGTAGAGGAATCTGAGAAGAAGCATCAGAGGAAGCGTAGGAGAGGTGGTGGCTTTGGAGCCTGAAGGTAAAAAAAGGATCAAAGAACAAGGCAGCGAGAAGAGGAAGGGCCTTCCCAACCAGTGGGGCTGTTGGGCAAGGAGCAGGTGGGGCAAGCGCAGGCGCGCAGGGGCCTGCAGTCATGCGGCTCAAGTAAAAGAAGGGTCATCCGTGGTGTTCGAAGTGGCAACCCACACTGGCCACGCTGAGTGACCACGGGTGCCGTGGCTCCTTCAGTCTTGAAATCTTGGCCATTTCTCTTGGCAGCTGAGTCACCACGAAGAAAACAGGTGGTTTCAGCCAAAGAGAAACAAAAGCAGCCCAGGGGTGTGTTTTGGGCAGCCTGAATTGGAGGTACCTGACGGAAACCGCTGGTCAGAGCACGGAAACCCAAGACTGGGTTTTCAGAGGAGGACAGAGCTGGAGACGGACAGAGGTAAGACTGCAGGCAGGGGGACACTGGACACTACAGAACGGAGAAAGGAGAGAGAAAGGGAGACGGGAAGGGGAGAGGAGTTCAAGTGGTAGAAGGGCCCTCGGTATGCTGCCGCCACTAGCGCCAGCGCGTTCCAAGACTTTGGTGAGGCCGAGTAAAACCCAAACTGCCAGCATATTTAAAAGTGCTTTTGGGACACCTGGGTGGCTCAGTCAGTTAAAAGTCTGCCTTCAGCTCAAGTCATGATCTCAGGGTCCTGGGATCGAGTCCCACATCGGGCTCCCTGCTCAGCGGGGAGCCTGCCTCTCCCTCCCCCCCGCACGCCCCCACAACTGTGCGTGTCTGACCGCGCTCTTTCTCTCTCTCTCACAAAAATAAATAAAACCTTTAAAAAATTTTTAAAAAGCACTTTCATCCTGTGGGCCTCCCTCCTCCAACATGACACCGAAATGGGATTATGTAAGAGGATTACTGTTCTGCTGTTCAAAACAGTCAGGAGAGCCTGAGGTTTCTTACAAATGTTTTCAGTGACATCTTAGAGAAACACAAAATTTAACTGGCTTTCTATTAGCATGTCTGGTGTTAAGCTGGGAGAATTTCATACACTTTGTCGGCCAAGTGCATAGCATTCTCTTCCCTTCCAGCACGGAAAGCCCAAGATGTTTCACTCAAGAAATAGCACTTTTACCTTTGTTCCAGTTGTTTGATGGTAGCAGCCATCTGATTAGTCTTCTCTTCCAAACGACTGTTTAGTTCACTTTTCTGTTTTACTCCTAAGTCTGAACTCTGTTATGGAAAAGAAATATGAGTGATGTACACAGAACATAAAATCCTGAAATAAATCACACACGGCTTTCTGAACCTAACGGTAAGAGATTAAACAGAACTGCTCATATATTTGTCTATCAGTTAATTTCCAAATGGAGAAAGAACAAAATGCAATGTTTAAAATCAGTATTGCTGTCTGCAGCTTTGTCACAGAAATGAACATTACGAGGCTCATCAGTTTATCATTTCAGTGTAAGAACTAACGCCGCGTTGCTTCGCAAAGTAAGGCAGTCAGAAGACAGGTACCTATGATTTCACTTCCATGTGGAATTTAAGGAAAAATAAAAGGATGAACATAGGGGAAGGGAAGGAAAAATAAAATAAGACGAAACCAGAAAGGGAGACAGACCATAAAGATACTTAACTCTAGGAGACAAACTGAGGTGGGGGATGGGGTCACTGGGTGATGGACATTAAGGAGGCCACTCGATGGGACGAGCACCGGGTGTTATGTGCAACTGCCGAATCACTGAAGTCTACCGAAACTACTAGTACACCATACGTTAAAAATTGAATTTAAATAAAGAATGGGAAAAAAAAGCTAATGGAATATATAGTTCAGTTGACAGGGGAGGCTGAAGTGTAGAAATTATTTTACAGGATAAAAAAGACCACTTTCCCCACCAGAATCTGAAAAAGAGCTATGGCTTTCCAGAACAGCATGGGACCCTACGCCGTCTGATCTCTACAGCGGTTTACTGGCCGCCAGCCTCCAAATGCGACGTGAGTCTTCCCTCTTGTATGTGAAGCGTGATTCCAGAGAGACCAGAGGGGCGGAGGGAACCCTGGGAGTTTAGAGAGCCAGTGAGTGTTCCTCTTCTCGGCCCTACCTGCAGCTTGAAGGCAAGTTCATGCTTGAGAGCCCTGAGGTCATCCAGCTGCTGCCGCAGAGACACCAGGGCGTCCTGCTTCTCGCAGACATCCTTCTCCAGCATCTTCATGGCCAGCTCCATCTCCTGTCGCATGCTGATCTGCATCTCCAGTTCTTTCTCCACATCCTGCCCCCAAAGGTAAATAAACTGCTCATTTTCTCTTTCCTCAACGAAGCGCACAAACTACGAAATTCCACAGGAAAAGTTGTAAACTCCAACACTCTCAGGTCTGAATATTCGGGCAAAATAGCTACAAGCTATCATTCGATGCAGAGATACTAACAAAAGAATAGTAATTAGGATCATTGAAAAACGTTTATTCAGTAATTTACAAATCCCCAAAACTTGGTAGGCCAGAGACAGTGCTATTTAATAGGTCTGAAATACACACATACTTGAGATGCTTCATTACAGCGAGACAGCTGGTGTCATGTTCTATCATAGAAATGTACACAAAGTGTTACCCGAGCCAGCGCCAAATGAAGCACTTGCAATTCTCTTCAATTTGGATGTTGTTGATGTCATCAAGAGCCCAAGGAACCCGAAAGATACTCTGGGTCTCGAGGGTAAACATCTCAGTAAGTGAAAATGATCGATATGGTGACTTGAGTTTTTATAATCACGTAGCATGAATCCCCTTTTTGGTCCAATCATTATTACTGCAACATGATTTGGAGGATCAAAGTTACAAAGACCTGAATTTCCTTCTCCAACCATTCTGTTCCCTGGGGCGTATGTAGGAACTTGCTTGGTTTCTTTCCTTTCTGAATAAACCAGTATCTTTTTGTGACAAAAGCATGTGGAAAATTCTGTGTCAGATTTTTAAGATACATGTGCCACTTAACTGAGGCGTCCCTCTGTGCACAGTTACTTGATTCAATCAGATCGCTTCGGAAATGCTGACGTGGGTTATTTCTAGGATCTTCCTCATAGGAAGTGTTTTGAGATCTAATTCATAAACACATAGAAGGAAAGTGATAATTCTAGGATGTTAAACTTATATTGCTGTTTGCTCAGAACATCTGAAGTTCTATTCTATACACTATTACGTGGTCATAATTTTTAGAAATCGAATCACCTTTGTTTTGAGCTTCTTCCTACTTTCGGAGAGAGACACTGTTGCTGGGGGGAGAGCCTGTCGCACCATCACTACTGCAGGAGGAGTTCATTTACCAATCCCAGGGAGGTATTAATGTACTAATCCTTGGCTAAAATCTATTACAGGAGTATTATTCACTATTACACATTTATACACACACACACACATCCTCCAAGGAGACATAACAGAATCTTTGCAGGACGAGGACTGAGGTAGAAAAAGAGTGAGAAATATACACCTAAAAAGAGTGAGAAATATACACCTGAAAGTAATGTAACACTGTATGAACTATACTAAAAAAAAAAAAAAAAAAAAAGTCACCAAAGCAACTAAAGTATCACTGTTCTCTGTACGAACAATATTCTCTTAAGCAAATGCTATGATATGGAAAAATCCACCCTAAGACTTAGTTAAGAGGGCTTCCTTGATGCCATTTTAGTTGAATCAGATAATTAGAAATTTTCTACAGTTTTCCTATATGCAAAATCCACTGTATTCATCAATAACCAGCGAGCCTTTCCTACAGAATTAGGTAATATCCTTGATTAAGAGTGTTGAGCACTACATCTGAAACTAATGATGTACTATATGTTGGCTAATTGAATTAAACTTAAAGAAAAAAAAGTGTTTTATGCAAGTAATGTCCAGTGAAGGTAAAAAGCAACCATATGAAAATTTGCCTTCATGTCTAATTATATTTATAATAAATATACTCAAAATTAAAAATAAAAAGGAGTGAGAAACAGTTTTTTAGGATCTACAAAAATTTGTTGGCCCACTACTAATGTTCCTGAGCCTGGTCTGTTATGATCAAACATCCAAGTGGGCCTTTATGTTTAACGGGTTACTGAACTACTAGAACACAAGTTAAGTTTACCAGTCGCAATTGTGTCTCCTCCTTTAAATGCTTTCTGGCTTCACTCAGTGCTTGTCCTTCTGCAGTTCTGTCCTGCTTAGGACCCTTGAAAAGATAAACAAAATGGTACATATATTTAAGGATTAAAAAAAAATCTATATAGAGTTAGCTGACACTGCTATTTAGTAAGGGAAAATGATTATATTTTATATTTAACTAAACAGGTATAACAATGGATAAAGACAACAAAGAAAATGAAGCAGCTTGGTAAGTAAAAAATTCTCAGCAGAACTGGGTTTTCTCGTCATTTTGTTTAAAGTCCTAAGATAGGTTATCATATCAAGTGCAAGAAGTCTTAAAAGTCAGCTTCTAAATACAAAGTGGCATTCACTGTAAAATGTAAATTGGGCCAAAGGTTCAAACGGTAATATATTCCTTCTTCAGAGATCTCACATTTGGAGTCTCCAACCATCCAGAGAGATCATAGCTAAAAACAAGCAGATCATCAGAAAATTGTGAGGAGTCACAGTTGTTTTCATAACACCCACACATTAAAGTCAAACCCACTATTCACAGAGAACTACACTAGTCCCCACTCTGAGCCTAGCTGCTTACTCTAGCAGAACAATTTTAATAACCATGGCGATCTGGATTCCTAGATCACAGAAGAACAGAAGCTTGCAGGTAAAAGGCAGTGGGGAGACACTAATACCAACAGCAGTGAGAAGGGAGAGATGTCAGCGAGAACATAAAAGCAGAGAAACAGCACCCAGAGCAATCTGGAAACATTTAAGTACAGGGGCTAGAAGCTCAATCAATTCCAACAGCCCCATAAGTGGCATCATTATAACTTAGCATGGAATTGCCAATGTTGGTAATTAGGACTTTCAGTCATCATGAGCAGCTAATTGTGTTACATCATGTCCTCTACCTAGGATTGCTTAGGAGTGTGCAGTACATAAAAGATTTGCAAAAAAATCTGTGTAGACATATATAAAAAATTTGATACCTTAAGGGATCAAGTTATCTAGAAAACTCATTTACATGGTAACTCCCAGTGGTACTAAATAAACACTTCTTACAAGCAGTAACAGGGCCTGAAAACAACGGTATATTCAATATAATAAACATAACACTTAAATACAGTACAAATCACGAGTCCATAACAAGACACTGAATTAGACCGGTTCTTGAAATTTCTAAACAATAGAGACAGAGGTGAAGCCAGGGAGCGTCTGTAGTAAGAACCTCACACCCACGTAAGCTCCATCATTACCCGATTCTGCAGGGAATCTCGGTAAAAACAGTGCAAGTGCTTGATGCTTCCAAACAGTCCTCTAGAGTAGAGCCCCTCCCCTCACCTGCCCCGCCACATTAACACACTCTCTAGGAATATTGTATAAATCCAGTAAGGTTAACCTTCCGATTGGATTCCAATATGTAGGAGCTTTCCTCTTTAACTCGTTCCATTTCTTCTTGTAAGGTAATAATCCTGTTGTTTGCAACTGCAAGCTGTTGAAAAAAATTAAAAAAAAAATTTAGGGTAAGTTTTAGGGTAAATAGGATAAAATAATCCATGATCTGCTAGGACATAACTTTCAGGCTTGCGTATTCCTAGAGAAGGAAAGAAGGTTATCTGTAATCGCATAAAAATGTTTACTGTATCAGAAATTAGGAAAAGTATTTTTAAACTAGGTCAGATAAAAACAAAAAGTATCTCCTGGGGAGCCTGGGCGGCTCAGTGGGTTAACCCATTGCCTTTGGCTCAGGTCATGGTCTCAGGGTCCTGGCATCGAGCCCCGCGTTGGGCTTTCTGCTTGGAGGGGAGCCTGCTTCCCCCTCTGTCTCTGCCTGCCTCTCTGCCTACTTGTGATCTCCCTCTCTCTGTCAAATGAATAAATAAAATCTTAAAAAAAAAAAAAAAAAAAAAAAGGATCTCCTGTTGCTGCTTTTTGTGTAAACTCTTTTTCAGTACCAAAATGTTAACTTAAGATTATCTCAAAGGTGTTCTCATGGGTAACTTATATTTAGCTATAATACCTATTTCTAAAACGTTTAATGAAGAGGTCACGTCTTGCCTTGGGGACTCATAAACCCTACGTAAGACCTTTGATAGATGATTTTTAATAGTAAAGAAATGGAACTTCAAAGTTCTCACTAAAAGATGCCATTAAGTATCGAAGAGATCTGTCATTTCAGCGCCTGAACAGGGAAGGTGACACTACTAGCGGTATATGCTCAGGGAGACGTTTATATCTGTACTCTACAGACCGGGAAAGGAGAAGTGCCAACGCTTTTTCCACTTCCGCACCTGCTAACCTGGATTCCCCCCAGAGAACACGGAGGAGCCTGGATGAGAGGAGGAAGAACACTCAGCAGCTCCTCTCCGCCGGGCTACTCTCCCTTAAATGATCTCCTCACGAGCAGGAAGCACAGGCTCTGCTTGGTTCCCGTTCTAGTGCCTACAGAGGAGCCAGGGCTCAGGCATGAAGTCCGGAAGCCCATAAAGCCCCCTCTGCTCCACGGGCCTAACAGTGCATAAAAAAGTTAACTTTGGACAAGGGTGCCTGCTTTCTAGATCCAGAGACATCCTCAAACAGGTTCTCCCAAGACCTTAACATCAGAGAAAGTATCAGGAAACTATGGCTCTATATCCAAGTGGGTCTTCTAATTCAGTTTTACGAGTAATAAAGTGTGCATTTACATATCTTTACCTGCTTAATTCTCATTTCATCATACCAGTTCAGAATTCAGGAGAGGAAAAAAGGGGTTTTGGTTTTTGTTTTTCACTGGCCCCCTTAAATCCAAAATAGACGGAAATGGGAAAAGGCAGATCTAATTTGTCTTATCGCTTCTTTATAAAGCCTACACACAGGGCTTACTTGTCTCTAAAAATTCTGAGTTTCAAGAAATTAAATGTTACTGGCAAAATAAGTACATAAATGAATTAATTAACATTGGTAATAATAAAATAAATCTAGGTCAGGAGGAGAAGTCTTGTGACTGAGGGAATAAAATTAATGACCACGTTTACTGGCCGCTTATGGTAATATCAGGCACTGGCCTGGGTCCTTATGTATTACCATTTAATTCCCACAAAAACTTGACTATTATTTTATCATTCCCATTTTACAGAGAAGATGTCCAAGAAACAGAGGCTGAAGTTACTGGCCAGGATTAGAAAGCTAGCAAGTGCCGGAGCCGGGGCATGAACGCAGGTCGCCCACCGGCTCTAGAGACCATGGTTCGCTGCGGTGCCCTATTGCCCCAACAGAGGAGCAAGTGGCCCACAGGACAACATTTCTAATCAGAGTATTTCCAAAGCTTTGTAGAGTAAAATTCTAAGGATCATTTCCATTACTTTTTTTTTTTAATTTAAAGATTTTATCTATTTATTTGACAGAGAGAGAGAAAGCGCGAGAGAGTACAAGCAGGGAGAGCTGCAGAGGCAGAGGGAAAAGCAGGCCTCCCGCTGAGCAGGGAGCCAGCTACAGGACGAAGCCAGTGGGCTGGGATCATGACCCGAGCCAAAGGCAGACGTTTAACCGACTGAGCTACCCAGGGGTCCTTCCATTAAGTTTTAACATAATTTAAGAATCTACATCCAAAATTGAAGCCCACAGAGCTGAGTAATAGGGAAGGTGTTTTAAAGTTACGACAATGAAAATGTTCTGAAGAAAGCTGTTTAAACAGCATCTTCCTGGGACGCCTGGGTGGCTCAGTTGGTTAAGCAGCTGCCTTCGGCTCAGGTTGTGATCCCAGCGTCCTGGGATCGAGTCCCACATCGGGCTCCTTGCTCGGCAGGGAGCCTGCTTCTCCCTCTGCCTCTGCCTGCCACTCTGTCTGCCTGTGCTCGCTCGCGCGCGTTCTCTCTCTCTCTGATAAATAAATAAAAAATCTTAAAAAACAAAACAAAACAGCAATCTTCCTGACTAATGCCTAAACTTGGTTCTATTTAAACCAAATGTATGCCATGGTCTGTAAGAGGATAGTTATAGTAAGAAATAGATTAAGATATAGATAAGATAAAGTCTTTGCCACTGGAAAGATTTTTCATAGAGGCGTGTCTGGGTGGCTCAGTGGGTTGGGCCTCTGCCTTTGGTTCGGGTTGTGGTATCGGGGTCCTGGGATCGAGCCCCATGTTGGGCTCTCTGCTCAGCGGGAAGCCTGCTTTCCCCCTCTCTGTCTGCCTCTCTGCCTACTTGTGATCTCTGTCAAGTAAATAAAAAAAAAAAAAGATTTTTCATAGAAACATCTAATGTTATAAAAGAAAAAAATGTAGTTTAGACACTAACAAGTTAGAAAATGTCTTTAATAATCAGAATCAAAGCACAAGGTTAATTTTTATTCTTTATTTGGGGACTTTTCTAAGGGTTTTCCCGTATATATTCTGTGATCTTCAGAGTAACTATGAGGCTGAAAGGAGAAGTGTAAACATCTCATCTGCTGGGCAGGGAACCGGGCCTCTTGGAGGTCAAGTGACCGACCCTCCTACGTGACTCGTAAGCAGCATGACACGCAAGCAGGGGTTGCTGGCTTCCGACCAGCGCTCTTTAGGTTACTGACCCTCCCCCTGCAAGGAGGAAATAAGGCCCAGGAGGGTGGGAGCTTGCCAGTCAGGCACACGCCAATCAGTGCACCAAGAAATCATTGTCTAGCTCTTGCACAGAAGCAGTACCAGTTAGAATGGCCAAAATTAGCAAGACAGGAAACAACATGTGTTGGAGGGGATGTGGAGAAAGGGGAACCCTCTTCCACTGTTGGTAGGAATGCGAGTTGGTGCAGCCACTTTGGAGAACAGTGTGGAGATTCCTCAAGAAATTAAAAATAGAGCTTCCCTATGACCCTGCAATTACACTCCTGGGTATTTACCCCAAAGATACAGATGTCATGAAGAGAAGGGCCATCTGTACCCTAATGTTTATAGCAGCAATGCCACAGTCGCCAAACTGTGGAAAGAACCAAGATGCCCTTCAACGGACGAATGGATAAGGAAGATGTGGTCCATATACACTATGGAGTATGATACCTCCATCAGAAAGGACGAATACCCAACTTTTGTAGCAACATGGATGGGACTGGAAGAGATTATGCTGAGTGAAATAAGTCAAGCAGAGAGAGTCAATTATCATATGGTTTCACTTATTTGTGGAGCATAACAAATAGCATGGAGGACATGGGGAGTTAGAGAGGAGAAGGGAGTTGGGGGAAATTGGAAGGGGAGGTGAACCATGAGAGACTATGGACTCTGAAAAACAATCTGAGGGTTTTGAAGTGGCGGGGGGGGGTGGGAGGTTGGGGGAACCGGGTGGTGGGTATTAGAGAGGGCACAGTTTGCATGGAGCACTGGGTGTGGTACAAAAACAATGAATACTGTTACACTGAAAAGAAACAAACAAAAAAAAAAAAAAAAAAAAAAAGAAGCAGTACCCAAATGTCTGCTCAATGAACAAAGGATGAGTATCAAGCTACAAGCTTCCACTACTGCACATTAGTAAACTGTATGTCGGTCAAAGAATTTCCAAAACACTCACCTCCTCTGTCAGTTTAGTGTTGGATTTTTCTAACGCATCCACTTTTGCCTGAAGATTGTTTACCGTAGCACTGTAAAGAGAAAAACATGACCATTTCTCCTGAAAAACAGAACATCCTGTCCTACCCGTGTACACAAGCATCACAGGTATCACCCCGTCGCCTAATGTCCACAGCTCATGGTGGACTTGCAGGCTCTAAGACAGTCCCAAGGGGCTGTGGACCGTACCTGCTGTACTCTTGGCACTGAGCTCTGCACTACAGCACTTGCTGGATGAAACAAAAGAGCTGATCCAGGCCACTCTCAGCTCTAAAGTTTACGTACATATAAGGACAAGCTACCTGAATCAAGGGCTTGCCATGTACCACGCACTTTCCTAAATGTTTTTATTTGCCTTATTTCATTTACTCCTTTCAACAACCCTATGCACCAGGTATCCCTAAATATAGATAAAGAAACTGAGGCATGAAAAGAGTAACTCACATTTTTATTTCACTATCAAATGTGTGTTTTTGCTTGACTAACCTCTCCATAATTCACTGTAGTCATTATTAGTTCTTGGTCCCCAGAGAAAATATACTTAAATTGTTTTTGAATTTTCTAGCTGAAATCAAGACTACTCAATATTTATATTGATACTGGTATAATCATGCTATAGGTTTTACTTAAATTATCTTTGTAAGAGAATTATTAAAAATAGTTAATGGGTATATTAATTTTTCTGAATTATTTGACAGTCTTTAGCATAGCAAGAACACCAATATACTTGAAAATATCAACAGACTGTTTCATGTTCTGGACAGTTCTGAAAAATAGTATTTGGTAAATTAATGCTAGTGATAGTAAAGGGAGGGTAAGTTAATACCATCAATTCAATGTATAAATGAAAAATGCAAGGACCAACATGATACAACTAATCTAAAGGTAGTAAGTGGTTTGCTCAAGCTCAATCTTGAAATATGTGGTTGGACCTACTGAACTAAGGATGTTTGTCACATGTTTAAGAATTCTTAACTGAACATACTTATTTAATCACTAGAGTCATAATTACATACTAATCTTATACTGCCTTTCACTAGAGGTCACCAAAATGGTTAAACGACATTTAATTTAGTGCCTAGCTTAGTGCCCGGCAAGCAGGAAGTCCGTATTTTTGTTGAGTATTGCCTGAACTGATCCTCATGGTTTATCAGTTTACTGTTTACTTCTCCTTTCCTTCACAACAGAATCCCCAGGGAAGTAGAAGTATTAACTCATTCTTTACTTTAGGTGTCTGTTGAGTTCTTCTACATAGTTCTTCTGATCCAGAATTGCAGTAATCTGGCCATCTCTGGGTGTAGAAATAAAATAAATAACATTAGAAGTACCAAGATCCCCCTCCCCCAGTCTTTTCATAGAACACAGAAAGAAAACCATAGTACAGACACACTGAACCAAAAGACAGACCTGATGTATAACGCTTCCAAAAGACTCAGATACTTAAAAATGAAACAAAAAATTCTCTACATTAAAAGGCCTTTATTGCAGCTTACATACCTTAATAACTTCGGTTATAGGTATAACATTACATTCTATACATTCTATCAGAGGCATTTTAAAAATAAAAATTTTCTTCTCATCATTGATAGCTTTTTTTCTTTCTGTCTGTCTCTCTCTCTCTTTTTTTTTTAGTTTGTGTGTAGTTGTGTATAGTTTTTAAATAATTTAAAATTATTTGCTTTCCGCTTCCTGGTCTCAGAGTCAGGTTTGAGACTCAGGGACATAAACCTCAATACTGTCTGCCCTCTCCCTGGCTGAGTTCTGCCTCACGGAAGCTGCCCGCTGGGCTACCAGGGGTCTCTTGTGGGCCTCCTGGTGCTGCTTGTCCCCGAGGCTGGAGGCCTTGTCCTGGCTCCCGGCTGGCTGGGATTTAGCTAAAGTTTTGCCAGTACTCCTTATAACAACAATTTTCCATTTGTCATAGGAATTAAATTAAGCTGATTTTGGCATAATAATTGTGATTCCCAAAGGCCTTATCTTTGCCTTTCAATGTTGATTTCATTTCAAAGTGAATGGTATAAAAGGCTTTCACAAAGATCAAGTGTTTAATGTTACATGAGCAAATAAAGAGTGGAAACAGGAAGTTCACTTCTGGAACCAACTAATTTGTTACAGCCAAGTTAGAAAGCCAGACTTTTCAATTAAAGTCAAATCAAGGCCACATACCTCTAGTACTAAAAGAATAAATGATGTAGTCTTGGCTCAATGTCCAAAGTTAAGAATGTCAGATTAATGGTGCTTTCAACTGCTAAATTTATCAAGAGTATTAGGCAGTATGCATCTGATGTCTAATTTCTAAGGACCATATGGATCTTTCAAAACTTTTTTGAAATAATTTTAGATTTACAAGAGTTGAAACAGTAGTGCAGGTCCCCAAATACTCCTCACTCTGCTACCCCGAATGTCAATGTTTCATATAAGTCCATAATACATGTTTCATATTTCATGTTTTAACAAAACCGAGAGGGCAATCCTCCTGATCAAGAAGACGATGTTTTCAAATACTACTTCAAGAGATGGAACACTGAATTCCTTTATAAACCCCTTTATTTTATTAACCTCTGAACCACACTGTAGGAAAATCACTTCACTAAAACCTCTCTTAGGGTTTAGCGGGCACAAGAGTCAGCTCTTTTTGACAAGACTATGAAAACTATATCATCAGAAATTCTTTCAGCAAATCTGTTAAAGCACCATTGTTGTAAACTTTAAAGGCTATCAAAGAACATTAAAGAAAAAAGAAACTCCGTTGTCTCTGTACGTACCCTTCACTACCTTTACTGCTGTTCCCATCCTTGAGATACATTGAAAAATCTATAACTCCAACCTACAGAGAGAATTTTCAAAATTTAAGATAAGATTAGATACTTTTTAAAAGGCATTAATACAATATCTCTTCCTGGGCATTCAAAATAGCAATAAAGTCATGGCCATTATTTGAAATTTTTGATGAAAATGGGGTGCCTGGGTGGCTCAGTCCATTAAGCATCTGCTTTCGGCTTGGGTCATGATCCCAGGGTCCTGGGATCGAGTCCCACATCAGGCTCCCTGCTCCGTGGGGGAGACGGCTTCTCCCTCTGCCTCTCTGTCATGAATTAAATGAATTAAAAAAAATTTTTTTTGGATGAAAATGTTTTACTTTTATTATATCAAGAACTTGAGAACAGATGAAAGTAAGTAAAGAATCGAGATTAAGGCAACAGGACCAGAAGACCAGATCATGCAAGTCAACACAAGGCTCTAAGAAAGTCAACAGAAAGCTTACTATAAATTTAAGGCTTAAAGTTTCTTTCTCTTTGGTTTCTCTCAAGTATTCTGCTACTGAATCCCTATTCACTTTTAGGAATAACGTTTTAAAAATTCTAATTACTATTTCCTTAAAGAAGTTTCAGAAAATGCAGATAAGTAAAAGGAAGTAATACAAAATACCCATAGTTCCAACCACCCCGAGAGGACCACTATAACATTTTGGTATTTATTCTTCCAAACTTACATTGATGCAATATGTCTAAATTTTTCAGGACTGCTATCATTCAGCTTATTTCTCTTTTAAAATTGAGTTCAAAATATCCTACTTCCTCTTCCACTTTCTCAGAGTATAAAGTAACAGAAATTTGCTGTAGTATTTCAGAGAAGGGGTGAGAAAGTATCATAGTGAAAGTGAAGGGGTGAGAAAGAGTCATAGTGAAAGTGATAGCTTTATTTATTGAGCAATTCATATGTGCCAGGCGCTGTACCAGGTGTATCACATGTAATAATTCTTTCATTCCTCACTATACCCTATGAAATAGATACAGATATTCTTTTTTCTCCCTGTATTACAGCTAAGAAGCGTGATGCATCAAGAAACTAACTACAAAATTTATTCAGCTAAAAAATTAAGCAGCAGAATCCGAACCTAAACAGTTTAGTTTTAGTCTGTATTCGTAACTGCCACGCCTGTGTATGTATTTTAACCTGTGTCTCTCTGTGTGCATTTTAGTCTGTATGAAATATTTTACTTTATTATTTTAAAATATTTTAATTATTTATTTGACAGAGAGAGAGAGAGACAGCGAGAGAGGGAACACAGCAGGGGCAGAGAGAGAGGGAGAGATCATGACCTGGGCCGAAGGGAGTCGCTTAATGACAGAGCCACCTGGGAGCCCCAATCTGTATAAAATATTTTAGGCACGGATTACAATCAAGACAAGAATGTGAAAAATATTCATAATACATAAATGAGTCAAGTTAGAAGGAAAAGTAAGTTGCTTATATTCACATCAAAAATGCACAAATCCAATTTATGACTCACAGAATTTCCCTTAATTTGGCTGGTATGATCCGATCCACCCAAATTCTGAGATAACAGAGCTCAGAGACACGCTTGGTGACTGAGCCTCTTTTGCATACCTGAGAGTCCAAGTCTTCTCCTTTCATGCAGAAATTGGCATCAATGACATTCAGACCCACCAAGAGACCAGCAATTATGGCTCCTTCTTCTTCCATCATGAGGGCATTGGGTTCGTAGAATTCACTGTAAGTGAAATCCACACAATTCCAATAATAAAACCTCAAGAATCCAATGATGTAATCTTGAGACGAGCAGAAAATGCTGGCCTCATGGTTGAATATGAGTACCAAAATAATAGCGAAAAACTTAAAAAAAAAAAAACCCAAAACAGATGGCTTGGAAAGTTTATTTTAGACAATACGTGCATGAGTAGACTCTAGATATTAGTCCCTGAAAGAAAAGTGATGAGAATGATACTTTCATTGAAGTGACTGTTTATATGCTTTTCCCTTATATTTATTTGCATTTGAGATGCAAGGGACAATTTTTCAATCTTGAAGCATCTTTAAAAAATTGGTTTTTCAAAATTTGCCTCAGAGATTTGGTTTATTTATAAGCGGAGGTGTAGTGTGACCACACTGTTATTCTAATTTGCATTCACATGATAGCTTGTGAACTTACGTATCTTTATATATATATATGCATATGTATTTATGTACATGTATATATATATATTTTAAGATTTATTTATTTGAGAGGGAGAGAGAAAGAGAACACGCACTCAGGAGTGGGGAGGGGGCAGAGGAAGGGGGAGAGAAATCCTCAAGCAGACTCTGCTGCGCATGGAGGCGGAGGCAGGCTCCGTCCCACCACGCCGAGATCATGACCTCGGCCGAAACCGCCCGGCAACTTAACCGACTGAGCCACCCATGCACCCCGATACGTATTTATAAAGTAAGCTCTATACCCAATGTGGGACTCGACTCAGGACGGCGAGATCAAGAGTCGCATGTTCCACTGACTGAGGCAGCCGCGACCCCTTCCCCCCCGTTTTCTGTTTACTGGCCATTTTGATTTTGTCTCGTGAAATGCTTATTCAAACCCTTTACTCATTTTAACATTTACTTGGCTCTCTTTTTCTTACTGGATTGAAGGAGTTCTTCGCATACCCTGAATGTGCATCATTTGTTGAAGATATATATTACAAATAGCTCCTTTCACTCTGCGGGTTGCCTTTTAACCTTGTGTCTTTTGATAAATGAAGTTCTTCATTTTAATGCAGACCAATGTATCAATTTTTTTCCTTTAAGAGTAGAGCTTTTTATGTCTTATTTAAGAAATATGTCTTATTTATGTCTACCTTGTATTTTCTTCTAAAAGTTTTACTGTTTTCCCTTTCCTGTTTATATCTATAATCCATCTGGAAATTTTTTTGTGTATGCTCTTTCTAAATTTCATGTTACATGTCTGCTTCCCTGGCTTACTGAGCCTGGGCACATGCCAATATGTCAAAAGCCTTTCTTGTTTTTGGGGGGGTTATCACATTTTGGACTGCCCTGTATATGTGCCACAGTGACAGACTGAACATATGTACCAAATAAGTACCCGTTCAAGAGTGTGTGTGTGTGAGGTGTGGGAGAAGGTATTAGTCGAGCTACATGAAACTGCCACGATATCAACTGGTTTTGATCTGTGAAAATGGCAAATTTCTACGATTTGACCTCATACGATATAGAACCCGGCAAGAAAAGAACAAAGTTTAACAAGATGTGCATACCTGAGAAGTTCCTTCTTATTGATCAGAGCTTTCATATATTCTGAGAGTTTCTTCTGCATTAATGCCAAGCGAAGCCAGGCTCTTCCTCTGCCTACCGGTGTCCTAGAGAAACACAGGAACCGAACAACTCAAAGTAGCAGAGCTGGGGCCACGGTGGGGGAGATTCCCGTCCTCTCGCTCACAGTCCTCAGTAGAACATGCACACTGAGGTGCTCCCTACGACCTCCTCCACCTCATCTCTATGTAAGGAATTCTGCGTGGAGTGAATGGTGCAATGAAGGGGCTCGTGGGTCTGGGGGTGTGTTTGGAACAAGTGCTCTGGTGAAGAATTAGTTACTGAATGAGACTACGATCTGAAGACAGATCCTCTGGGAGGCCCAAGTGAAAACGTTCCATCACGTTGGCAACCGTAACTCCTCAGAGACTTAGCGTGGATCACGTAAGTACCCACATACTAGTAATGCGGACACAGTCCACGTAGGCCGCTATCTAATTAAAGTTAAACCAGCCTAACTTAGTACGATGGTTACTACTCTTTTTCAAGTTCTGGGGTAGGTTCCCAGTGTCTGTAGCTAAGGTTCACTTCACAACTGTTTTAATCTTGGCTCTCAAACATTCTTTTTCTTAATCATGTTTAGCATGCTCCCTCCTTAGATCTCATTTCTTGAGATTCGAACTGATTCCCACAAGTGCTTTAAGAGGATGAGAAAACGTTTGGTCTTTTAACATGAATACAAGCTCTTTAAAATTAATAATAATCTTAATTTTAATCCCTCACAGGTACACTTCTCTTCGTATTCGATATGAGTAGTTCTCTCACAACAGTTCTGACGCACAGAGTTTTCTTTTTGGATTGTTATGAAATAAATTATTATGGTCATCATTATCTCGAGTCTTCAAGGAGATAGTTAATAAGAATGTTTTCCCAACAGAATTCAACCTTAAACTTACTTAAGTCCTGGAAGATCTTTAACACTTGCTGTTATCTCTGCAGCTTCTGGAACAAGCTTTTCTACCAATTCTAGAGGCCCCCAGAAGGATTTATTTTGTCCAAGAAAGGTTTTCTTAGCTAAGGTGATAAAAACAAAGCAGTATTTTAATATTCTTTGCAACATAAACATGCTCTCAACACACAAACACGTACACACACTTCTTTCTCATCCGTTCAATCCTTTTTCTCAGGGAACTAGTCCTACATTATTAGACAGTTCTAAAACTATTCATGCTTTCAGAACAGGTAGCGTTTCGTGACAATTAAAACCTCCCACTTCCCAAGACTCAGCCCTTTCTCTTTCAGGAAGAACTTATAACTAGCCCGATATAATAAAACATTTTATAGTACTTAAAGCTGCATGCTATTAGTGAGGAAAACAGTCCAATGGGAAAGAATACATAATCCAGAAACAGGCTGTTAGGTACTAGGGAAGGAGCACGGAGAACAAGACCAGGTCCTGTCCTCAAACCTTATGGTTAAGTGGAAGAGCGCAAAAGCAAGAGTCCACTGTGTGACCTTGGGCAAGTTAGTGCTCATTCTAGGCCTCTTTCCACCTGTCAAACAGAAGGGCTGTACTGGACTAGTAATGTCTGTTCCAGCTCTAGAATTTAGAGATCAGTGTTTCGTAAGCCCTGTGTGCTCTTTAATTCAACCACATCCCTGTGCCTGTACAGGCGGCATTCCAGTAGGTTAGTATTACTAATTCAAGCCTCTTATTCTTGGGCTCCATAAAGACTGCTTTTCTTCTTCGGGATGTGCTGCCTGAATACAGCTGTGCGCACATCTGCAACCTGGGGCCATGGCCTACCCTTCAGGCCGTGTTTCAGGCAGTGCTCCATCACCACGAAGAACTGCTGGAGGGGAGCGTAGTCGGAGTCCAGAGTCCTCCCCAGGTTCAGAGCAGATTCAATCAAGCCCTTGATACTCAGCTTGGCCATGTTCATCAGGTTCATGCGTTCGTTAGCCATGAGATAATTAGGATCTACAGCCAAAGAGAGAGAGAATGGACCATGGTTACTGGAAACAGCACATTTAAAAATTCAGCATGTCACTGTGTTGACATGAGCATCGAAGGTACAAGAGCAAAGCTCGGTAGGGCTGTTGGTATCTTACTGAGAAGGAAGACAGTGGCACTGAACTGTACTGTTCGGTTTATATTCTCTGCCAAGTTTTACTTGCTGTTAAAAAGAAAGATGCCTTGGGGCACCTGGGTGGCTCAGTGGGTTAAAGCCTCTGACTTCGGCTCAGGTCATGATCCCAGGGTCCTGGGATCGAGCCCTGCATCAGGCTCTCTGCTTAGTGGGGAGCCTGCCTCCCACTCCTCTCTCTCTGCCTGCCTCTCTGCCTACTTGTGATCTCTGTCTGTCAAATAAATAAATAAAATCTTGAAAAGAAAAAAAAAAAGATGCCAGTTTCCCTCAGGAATCTTTCTTTTTAAAAAATATTTTATTTATTCATTTGACAGAGAAAGAGACAGAGAGAGAGAGAGGGAACACAAGCAGGGGCAGAGAGAGAGGAGGAAGCAGGCTCCCCACTGAGCAGGGAGCCCGAGGCGGGGCTCGATCCCAGAACCTGGGATCATGACCTGAGCCGAAGGTGGAAGCTTAACAAACTGAGTTACCCAGGCGCCCCTCCCTTAGGAATATTCTGGATGCAACAGTGAAATTACTTATTTTATCCATTTCAGGTCTTCAGCACAGTCTTAATACGCTCACCACTAGCCCTGCCATGACCCTAACTCGGCTGCCCATCACAGCCACGACGGCACAGCCTTCCCGCCGGTCTCCAGGATGCCACCCTGGCCCTGCCCCCTTTCTCCACAGTGTGTCAAGCGCTCTAAAAATTACAGCCAATGTAGGGGAAAAAAAGTACTTAAACTTTGTTCCAAATACACTATATACATTATTAGTATTATTACTTATGCTAATTATATTATTATTTAAACTAAGCATTACTAAATAAACTAATTAACAGTATTAGCTCCCCCAGTTTTGAGACTCGGCATACAGTGTGATAAGCTACTTGAGGAAAGGGACTAAGCACCACATTTTATCCGACAGAACTCAGAACAATCCAGGCACTCACGACTCCCACTTGCTGGTGCCGACTCCGTGCCGGGTACCGTGGGTTGCTCCCGGCAGTTAGGATTTCAATCCCTCCTTACACCGGGCCGTGAGACAGTGACCGAGAGCACCAACTTACATACGTAGCTTAAGAGTGTAAAGCTGAGCCCTGAGCCCAGCCGCTAAGAGACAACAAAGCCAGAGTCTAAACCAGGGCTCTCTGCCTCCGATACCTATGCTCGGGGCCATTAGAATCTACTCACGAATGAACCAGTGACTCCAAAGGATATTTATCCTTCTCTCTGCTGGCCATTCTTTTACAGGACTACCTTACTTAATTCTTGTGACTTCATCATTAAATATCGTCCCTTCTTTTAGAGAGGTAAAGCAGGACCACACAGTTAACAGATTGAAGGCCAAACAGTTCATAAATGGCAGAATTTGGACCTAGATCTGACACGAAAGCTAATGGATCCTCTCAAAGGTCAAATGTATCGTGTTTTTAAAAACTAGAAAAGGCCCAGACATCCATGAACTATTTTACCACTTGACAAAAAATAGTAATAAAATCCATGTACCCGTAACACAAAAAAGCTACAACATAAAACAGATTATTTCACTCAACTTGTTCCTAATTTTCTTCATGAAAAGTTTTCAATTGTATCTGCTTTCACAGTTGAATAAGCAGAATCAAATGCCAAATTCTAAGCTACTTTTCATTAAGTTTATGGACTTGCAGATTTATAATCCCAACTATATAAATTTGGTTTGTTGTGTTCTCTGAGATATTTTCAGAGAAACACTTCATTAAGAAGTCAGAAGTGGTATATGTTATCATTGATTCTTTCTTGCACAACAAATGTTTTAAGGCCGTGCCTCAAATGTGACTCTTCGCTCGGGGCAGGTCAACTTGTCAAGACCAGAACAAATTTACAAGGTGACACTGAAATACACAATAATCTAACCCCCTAAAATACAGCTTTATCAGATACTAATTTTCAACTTTGTTACTGGCATTTCTGTGCACTCCAGTGTTTCTAAGACACACTTATTATAAAGAGAGAGAAATTGCAAGCAAGCAGGGGGAGGGGCAGAGGGAGAGAGAGAATCTTAAGCAAGACTCTGCACTGAGGTCACAACTCCAGGCAGGGCTCGATCTCATGGCTGGAGTAGAAATCAAGAGCTGGACCCTTAACGGACTGAGACACTTGGGCACCTTGCACTCCAGTGTTTCCAACCTTCCATAATCACTGGATGGAAGGAATGGCACAGAGGTGTGTGAGTGTGCATGAATGTTTGTGGAGAGCAACTAGATTCTCTACTGACTCCCAACAGATGACAAGGAAATGTCATCAGAGAGTTGGATGTGAGACTTTTGCCAGAAGTGGTGATAGATTTATACTTCTAGAAACATTGCCTCATCTCATTCTTCTTAGAATCATTATCAGAATGTTCAAAACATCAGTTTGGGGTCTGGTGAATAAGCTATGGAGAAAGATGAGCTAATGCCTAGGGAAACTGAAGTCCTAATAGCCTGTACATTATTAGGGTGGCGCTCTAGCCTGTTTGAACTCATCTACATCAAACACAACCCACTCATTCTTTAGAAAATATTGCTCTCAAGCTCAGTACTACTGACATTTTGGGCCAGATAATTCTTTTTTTGGTGGGGGACTGTTCTGGGAATTAAGTTCAGCAGCAGCCAAGCCTTTACCCACGAGGTGTCAGCAGCCCTCTCCAGTTACGACAACCAAAAAATGTCTCCAGATAATACCAAATGCCTGTTCCTGGGAGACAAAATCGGGCTCCTTCCCCATGAAGAACTACTGCTCTAAACTAATCAAAGAAGGTCAAACAGAAAGGGTAATTTGAAAGTTAGGCACAATAGCTCAAAAGAATTAACTGTTCATTATTAATTATATAATGTAAAATCTTTTTTTAAATGATTATTACCTGATGCTTATTATCATAATTTTTGTGTTGAACAGTATATGAGAGTATGGGCATTACAAATAATTTTAATTGCTTTAACTGCTTTTCTGTTTGGTACTAAATTAATTTTTAATAATTTTTATAATAAAAATATAACAATTTTTAATAATAAAAAATTAAAATTTAATAATTGCTTTAATTGCTTTTCTATTTAGTACTAAAGCAAATTACTGAGAATAGTACTTTATATTATTTCTTTTTTACATTTTGTAATGTTGGCTAGTAGTAATGATCACTAAATCACTAACCTGTCATTGGAATAAAAAATACTCTATACAATTGGTTTGTTACTTATCTTAAATCACACGCAAGTATAAAATGATTTTGCAGAATGAAAAAATGCTGTCAAAAAGGGTTTCGGTGACACAATTAGAGCATGGAAGGAGTTCTGAGGGGCAGGTAAAGTTCTGGTTTTTGATATGGGGTTAGTTATGTGAAATAGTTGAGTGTGTGAAAATTCATTGTACTGAATACTTACAATGTAATCTTTCCTGTATATTTTATACTTTTAACTATAAAACAATTTTTAAAAAGATTTTCATTTATTTATTTGACAGAGAGAGATCACAAGTAGGCAGAAAGGCAAGCTGAGAGAGAGGAGGAAGCAGGCTCCCTGCTGAGCAGAGAGCCCAATGTGGGGACTCGATCCCAGGACCCTGAGATCATGACCTGAGCTGAAGGCAGAGGTTTAACCCACTGAGCGACCCAGGTGCCCCTAAAAACAATTTAAAAAAAAAAAGATTTTATTTACTTGAGAGAGTGTGAGAGAGAGAATGAGAGAGTGAGAGCACAGCAAGGGAGAAAGAGAGGAAGAAGCAGACTCCCCACTGAGCTGGGAGCCTGATGCAGGGCTTGATTCCAGGACCCTGGGATCATGACCTGAGCCCAAGATAGACAGACACTTAAACAACTGAGCCACCCAGGCACGTCTATGAAACATTTCTTTTTAAAGTTTTATTATATTGTATATGCCAGAAAATGATTTTTTAAAATGCATGAATTTCACAGTGTCATTATATTTTTCTATGAGAAAATATCTACAATTAAAATGTTTAACAATGTTAACATTTAACACTATTAATCCAAAACTGAACTTTTGTTTATTCATTCTCTTTTTTTTTTTTTTTTCCAATAAACAGTAAAAATCTACTGGGTATTAGATACTATGTTTAATGCTGGGACTCCAGAGATGAAAGACCTAGTTCCTCACACCAAAGTGCTTACTATTTATCGAAGTTGGGCGCACAGATGTTTGGAGAACAAAACACGACAGCTTACAGAGAAAATCTGAAATTTCACAATAGACATTATCATCTTCGACAAAGATCAATTTTATTTCAGGACAAATAAAATTAAAATGTTTTTATATTAGGTCAACTATACCCTTTCTATGGACTCAAATATAAGTTTTATGTATTTAAGGCTAAAATACTAGATGTGATATTGATGCTAAGTATCAGGCAGGTTGTACGTAAGCCCTATACAACTTCCTCTGCCGCTGGATGTGTACAAGTTTGAGAAGCAGTGCAAACGTACTGCAGTAAGAACACTAACAAAAGTATACACAGGACATGGCAGGAACATTTACAGAAGAAAGCTACCTGACCTGTCCCCTTTCCCTTCATATTTAAAGGGCAAGCATGTGGATCTAAGTTTTCAGAGGATAAGGCTGCTTTGTTTTTAGCTTACAAAATGTTTATTCACTCTGCAGCATTTTTTTTTAAAGATTTTATTTATTTATTTATTTGAGAGATGGAGAGAGACCACAAGTAGGCAGAGCAGCAGGCAGAGGGAGAGGAAGAAGCAGGCTCCCTGCTGAGCAGAGAGCCCGATGTGGGCTCAATCCCAGGACCCTGTGATCATGACCCGAGTGGAAGGCAGCCGCTCAACCGACTGAGCCACCCAGGTGCCCCCACTCTGTAGCACTTTAAAGAAATTAAGAAATATCCATTTACATGGCTATTACTTAACACTGTACTGAGGGTGGTGGAGGAACGCAAGTGAAGAAGATAAAGAAACCAGAAACACAGAACCTGTGAAACTGCATCAAATATTACTGATCTCATTTTACATCCAGAAAATCAAATGAACAGAATTTGTATAAAAATACAATAATTTATAGAAGTAGCATTGTCAAAATGAATACACAGAAACCATTGGAGGGGGTGCCTGGGTAGCTCAGTGGGTTAAGTGGCTGACTTCCAATTCTGGCTCAGGTTATGACCTCACAGTCCTGGGACCGAGCCCCTTGTGGGGCACTGCGCTCAGCGGGAGTCTGCTTGCGGATTCTCCCTCTCCCTCTGCCTCATCCCCCGCCTGCACACTTTCTCTTCAAAATAAATAAATCTTTTTAAAAAAAGTAAATCATTACGTGCCATGTATTTCAGTAACACAGGATGAGTCAGACGAGGAGGGTTAGGCGTAGAGCTGGGAGGGAGCAGGATGAAAGGAACAGGTCGGGCAAAGGCCCCTAAGAATGAAAGAACTTGGCCCACTAAGAAAAATAAAATGGGAAACATGTCAGAAGTTTACGGTGCACATGAGTAAATGCTGTGAGAAGAGATGAGGGAAACAGGTAAAGGAGAGACTGCTAAGGGTCCTGGTTAAGGTCTTGATTTTACCTTAAAGTCAGCCAAGATTTTAATGAGAGGTGTAGCTCACAGATTTGAGTTTCAGAGAAGCCGCTCCCCTAGCCGTGTAGACGGCAGCCTGGAAGGATGCAGGAAGGCAGAGCTGCGGAGCAAGTAAGGTTCTAACACAAAAGCTGGGGAGAAAACGAGGAAGGGGTGAGCCAGAGCGGTCCGCCGCTGCTGTGCGGAGAAGAGGGATTTAGCTTTGGGGGACGTTCTAGGGGTAGAATGTATCAAGGAGGAAGTGTGGAGAGTAACTTCTATGTTTCTAGTTTCGGTGGGCAGACAGATGGCGACACAAAGCACCTGGTGGGGAACACAGCGGCAGCAGGGCACTGAAGAAACTGTGCAAAAATGACTCCCGTTACAATAATAACCATATAAATTGATTTGCAAACCAAAGTTCTTTCCAGAACATCTAGATCTTCATTATAGCTCTTCAAGAATGTGGATTTCCATATGAGGAAATTTTAATGAATTTTACAGAGAAATGAGGCTCATTTAGTTAACAGAGATGACAAGTGAACCCAAAATCACAAAGCAGAGAGTGACACTGGGTCACACCATTCTGCAAACCCATCATCTGACCAAGACCCCATTTTGTCTCTTTAGTGCAATGGCTAATATTCCTAGAGAGAAATCCTGAAATGTTTTATGAATAGTCGAAGAAAAGTTAAGTTATATTTAACATATGTTAATATTATTATACTGTGCCCAATTTTTGGCAAGGTGGGAATAATTTGTATGCACAAGCAGTCGCTTTTTAGAACTTCTTGGTTATCTGACAGATCAAAAATTTATCCTAAGTGAGAAACAAAAGTGGTCATATAGAATTTTTCCCAAGATACCTAAGAACATTAGTATGAGATTAAAAATGACTAACAGAAAGGTACAGAGAGAAAAGCTTACTCCCTGCTCAGAATGTCTGAAGACCAGTAATTCCTAAATAAATCTATTTTGGATTTTTTCTGTAATATTTCTTAGAGTACGAAATTGGGTGTAAAATGAGTTATCCTTGATAGTGAAAGAAATTATTGATAGCACCGAAAAGATCCTGTAATATGACATCATTTAGGGGCACCTGGGCGGCTCAGTCGGTTAAGCGTCTGCCTTTGGCTCAGGTTATGGTCCCAGGGTCCTAGGATTGAGTCCTGCATTGGGCTCCTTGCTCAGCGGGGAGTCTGCTTCTCCCTCAGCCTCCCACTCCCCCGGCTGGTACTCTAACAAATAAAATCTTTAAAAACAAACAAACAAACAAACAAACCCCCAAACTACCATTTAACTAGTCTGATGACAATTATTTGTACAAGAGGATCACGAACTTTTTATTCAGTCCTCGTTTAAAAATAATCAAGAGGTGGGGAGCCTGGCTCAGCTGGTAGAGCACGTGACCGCTGATCTCAGGGCTGTGTGCCTGAGTCCCATGTTGGATGTAGAGATCACTAAAAAATGAATTGTGTATTTATTTGATAGAGAGACACATAGCGAGAAGGAACACAGCGGGGTGGGGGGTGGGAGAGGGAAAAGCAGGCTATCTTACTATCTATTCTCCTTAATGTCATTCCAAACATCATACACACTTCTACTTAGAGTACCAAAGAGGAAATTCACTTCTTCTCTGGGTCGAAATCTTAAAGAAGTTGAGAAAATCGTATTTATTATTTATTTATTTATTTATTTATTTATTTTTAGAAGTTGAGAAAATTTAACACAAATTTACTTCACTGCTGCCTTTCCTTGGATAGCATAATCAAAGCTGTACTTCGCTAAAATCAAGCTTTATCATCAGAAGATTGTATCTACCCACTAATCTTAATGTGCTTGATATTAGTCACCTATTTGCACTAATTATATGCCACCAGGCAAGGAGTCTTACTTCTTTGGGGCCTCAATTTCCTCATCTGTCAAGTGAGAAGGTTAAGCTTATTTAGTAATTCTTTTATCTGATGGAAACAACACACACAATATCAATCACAATGACTCACTGCAGCACCAGTGGGGGCGGGGCACATATTATTATCCCTGGAATGGAGAGAAACAACACTGTTTAGAAAACCCCACAGATGACTCTGATACCAGATGAACTAGACCTTTACCACCAAACATGCAGCCCTGGCCTCAGCACGGGCGTCGTCTGGATGCTTTTGAAAATGGGAAACCTTGGGCTCCAATGGTACCACTGAACCATTGTGCAGAACCTCAAGTTCCACACTTTAACCAGACCCCAGGGTTTCTGTACGTGCACTCGAAGTTTGAGAAGCACCGACCTACATGACCCTTTTAGATCCAGCATATCATAATTCGACAATTTCAGACAGCTTCTTCAAGGGCAACCAATACATATATATATTAGTGGAAAGCCCCAGGAAGAAGTAGTAATAAAGATTAGAACAGAAATAAAGAGCACATTAAAGTACTGAGAAAAATCAATAAAACTCAAAGTTGGTTCTTTCAAAAGATTAACATTGCCAAACATTTAGTTTGAGTGACCAATAGAAAAAGAGAGAAGACTCAAATAGCTAAAATCAGGAGTGAAGAGAAGACATAATTACCTACTTTACAGAAACATAGAGGATTATAAGGGAATATAATTAATTGGCAATTATGTGCCTAGATATGAGACAACCCAAATAAAATGGACAATTTCTAAGAAATATACAAATTACCAAAAGTAACTTGAGAAACAGAAAATCTGTAACAAGTAAAGATACTGAAATTGTGGGGCACCTGGGTGGCTCAGTGGGTTAAGCCTCTGCCTTGGACTCAGGTCATGGTCTCAGGGTCCTGGGAATGAGCCCCACATCGGGCTCTCTGCTCAGCGGGGAGTCTGCTTCCCCCCACCTCTCTCTGCCTGCCTCTCTGCCTACTTGTGATCTCTGTCAAATAAATAAATAAATTTTTAAAAAAGATTTTGTAATTTAAAAAATACTCCCAAAGTAAAAGCCAGGACCAGATGGGTTCACTACTGAAATGTACATTTAAAACATTAAAAAATACAATTAAAGCAACCCTTCCCAAACAATTCCAAAAAATATAAGAGGGAATATTTCCCAACTTTTTCTATGAGAACAATATTTCCTTGAGACCCAAATCAGACAAAGATAGAAAAAAATTATAAATACCTCTTATGAATATAGATGCAAACCCCTCAATAAAGTGCTTGCAAACCAAATCTAACAACATATAAAAAGGATTATAGAATGTGACTAAATGGTTTTTTGGATGACAGCACAGGTACAAGCAAAAGAAAAAAATTAACCGGATTAAAAAGATGAAAAAAAAATTAAAACAAACTAAACTGGATTTTATCAAAATCAAATCATACTTGTGCTTCAAAGGACATGATTAAGAAAATGAAAAGACAGCCCGTGGAATGGGAGAATAAAAAATCTACGTATCATATCCAGTATCTGGAATATACAAAGGATTCTTACAATTCAATAAAAGAAAAGTAACCCAGTAAAAAAGAATGGACAAAGGATTTGAATAGACATTTCTTCAGAAAAGATACACAGATGGCTAATAAGTACATGAAATAAATTAGGGAAATGCAAATGAGATACCACTGCACATTCACAAATATGGACATACTTTTAAAAATTTTTTAAAAAGGAAAATAGTAAGTGTGGACAAGACTACGGAGAACCCATCTGCACTGTCGGCAGGAATGTAAAATGGTGCAACAGCTTTGGAAAACTCAAAAGGTTAAACCATGGTCCCCAGCATGACCTAGCAATTCCACTCTTAGGTCTATACCCCCAAGAAGTGAAAACACATGTCCACATAAAATTTGTACATGAATGTTCCTAACAACTTTACTCATAATAGCCTAAAAGTGGAAATGGCCCAAATGTCCATCAACTGATGAACTGATAAATAAAATGTGATTTGTACAATGAAATATTGCTCAGCAATAAAGAGGAATGAAGTACTGATGCACACCCTATTACGAATGAACCTTGAAAACCTTATGCTGAGTGAAAGAAGCCAGGCACAAAAGGCCTCAAATTTAATGACTGTTTAAACGAAATATCCAGAACAGGCAAATCTCCAAAAACAGAAAGTAGATTAGTAGTTAGCAGAACCTGGGGAGAAGGGGGCACAGGGAGTCAATGCTACTGGGTACAGGGTTTCTTTATAGAGTGATCAAAGTATTCCGGGATTAGGTAGTGGTGATGCATGCAGAGCTCTGTAAACAAACTAACGACCACTGAACAGTACAGTTTAAAGTGGTGACTCTTGACAGTATGTGAACTCTATCTCAGTAAAGCTATTCTTACAAAAACCAGAGGGGAAGAGGGAGCGTATGGGTTTAGTAAGTGGCGGGAGTCAAACTCTGATGAGCACTGGGTGTTGGACGTGATGCGTCACTGAATTCTTCACCTGAAACTACTATTACACTCTACATTAACTAACTGCAATTTAAATAAAAAGTTAGAAATAAAATGAAATAAGGAGGATAACAGCAGTATAAAAAATTAATAAAAATTAAAAAATTAAAAAACCCTAGAGACTTAAGAGACAGAATAATGTTTATCTTGTGTGGATCCTGATTCAAATAAACCAAATGAAGAGAGTCATATTTGAGAGAAGCAGCCTTAGAAGATAGGCTAAGTAAATATTAGGTAATATTAAGAAAATATTGTTAATTTTGTTAGGTGTGTACTTAAGTATTTGCAAGTGGAAAGGCATAGCATTTGGAGTTTCCTTTAAAATAACAGATCTCTGGGGCACCTGGGTGACTCAGTTGGTTAAGAGACTGCCTTTGGCTCAGGTCATGCTCCCAGGGTCCTGGGATGGAGCCCTACATCGGGCTCCTGGCTCAGCAGGGAGCCTGCTTCTCCCTCTGCCTGCTACTCGACCTGCTTGTGCTCTCTCTAATAAATAAATAAATCCTAAAAAAAATAAGAGCAGACCTTCTTCAAGATACGATGGGGTTACATACCAATAAACCCACTGTTAAGGTGAAAAGATTATGTTAAGAATGCATTTAATACATCTAACCCATCAAACATTATGTCTGGCTTAGCCTACCTTAAAGGTGCTCAGAACATTCACATTAGCTTAAGGTTGGGCAAAATCATCTAACAAAAAGCCTATTTTATAATAAAGTGTTGAATATCCCATGTAATTTATTAAATCGTGTACTGAAAGTAAAAAAACAGAATGGGTGTATGGAACAAAACTTTTTTTTAAGTGTCTCAGCTGTTGACCCTTGTGACTGCCTGGCCTGACTGGAAGCTACATTTCTCTGCTATTGTCCTGCATCACGGGAAACTACTCCACATTTTGGGAAAAGATGAAAATTCAAGATTTGAAGAATGATGCCTACTGAATGTATATCCCTTTCACACCATCATCAAATCAAAAAGTCGTAAGTTGGGGATTCTAAGTACTCCAGGAACAAAAATGTGGAAATAGACGAAGTGAGGTCAACAAATATTGACAATTATTGAAGCCGGGTGATGGAAACTCTAGAGTTCATTATTCTCCTCACTTACTCGAAAAATTCCGTAATTATAAATAAAAAAGAGGTTCTATTTTTCCTTGCTTCAGATCAAAGTTTAACTGCCACCTCCTTATTGTTCTCTCATCTCTGCACATAAAAAATCCTTTTTGATTGGCATTAGCACTGAAAAGAATGAGCTTATTTAGCAATTTAATGTTTCCAAACCATTGTTACTATCACTATTATTATCACACTCATTCTTAGGCACTGTAAAATAATTTTATATATATATCTCATCACACACATATATATATCACACACATATATATATACACATATATGTATCATATATATATATATATATATATATATACCATCATCACATTATATAAATATATATTGGTTTCTATCCCTGATTCCTAACAAAGAGCTCTTAAACCCCCTGAAATTTTCTAAGTGATAAGAGCCATGGAAGCACATTTTGTTATAATATTTAATTTTTGTCTTTGGTGCCTAAAATAGATCCAGAGTTAAAGGTAAAATGAGCACCTTTTGGAAAACCCTTAAGGATGGGGGCTGGTTGGGGCACCTGGGTGGCTCAGTGGGTTAAGCCTCTGTCTTCGGCTCTGGTCATGATCTCAGGGTCCTGGGATCGAGCCCCGCATCGGGCTCTCTGCTCAGCCAGGAGCCTTCTTCCTCCTCTCTCTCTCTGCCTGCCTCTCTGCCTCCTTGTGATCTCTGTCTGTCAAATAAATAAATAAAATCTTAAAAAAAAAAAAAAAAAGAAAGGATGGGGGCTGGTTAACCAGGAGAAACCACCATGCGATGAGAGAGTTAGACTATTCGGCTATCCCCCACCCCCCAACTCCGAGGAGGAGAGGAGGGGCTGAAAACTGAGTTCAATCATCACTGACCAATGATTTACTCAATCATACCTATGTAATGTAACTTCCATAAAAATCCTAACCAGAAGGTTCAGAGAGCCTCTGCGCTGGTGAACGACTGAGGCGCTAGGAGGGTGAAGCACCCAGGGAGGGTAGGGAAGCTCTGTGCTCCTTCCCACGGACTTTGCCCTATGCGTCCCTTCCACCTGGCTGTTCCCGAACCACATTCTTTTATAGCACCCCATAATCTAGCAAGTAAACCCTTCCTGAGGCCTCTTGAGTCATTCTGGCAAATTACCAAACCTTATGAGGGGGGTCACAAGAATCTGATCTCTGTCTGGTTGGTCAGAAGGAGAGGTGACAAGCTAGCCCTGCAACTGGCATCTGAAATGAGGGGGTACCTTGGAGGAGTGAGCCCTTAATCTGTGCACAGAGTCCGCATTAACTCCAGGTAGATAGCGTCAGAATTGAATAGACGTTGGAGAACTGGTTGGTGTGGGAAAACCCCCCACATAACTGGTGTCAGAAGTGTGGTGAGCAGTAGAGGAAAAGACTGTTTTTCTTTTAGGCACCCATTTCTCTAATCATTAAGAAGTCCAGTTATAATGCATTTCAAGAGTTCCCTATGAAAATACGCTGGTTTCTTCCTTATTGGGTTCCCATATCATAATATAATCAATTTGTTTGGTTTCCAAATTCAACACCACAGAAGAACACCGAGAATTCTGGGAATGTTTAGAAGTAGGACAATAGTGGTCTTCGTTTTGACGCAGCATAAGAAATTGAGGAGATAAATGCAAATCCATGAGTTCCTTGCTTTGTTCAACTTATTCCACAGAAAGAATTCAAATGTTGGGGGCACCACTGTGACCCAGAAGAGCGAGAGCTCTGGTCTACAAGACTGAGATTTGTTTCTCTCATTCCCTGACACTGGAGAAGTTTCCCATATCTTTACATTTTACCATAAAATGTTAGGAAAGAAAATCCTCTTTGGGACTCCTGTGCTACTACAAATCTTACAGGGTTGTATCAAGACTGCAAGCCCCTGACCACTCTTTAACCTGGATTTGTCAGGGCTGTTTAGGCAGCTGTATAAGTCATGAGAGGTAAGGCTTTGTCACCGCTTCCTGTAAAAGCAATGGATTCTCCAAACTCAGTACTCCTCAGATGCAACACAAACCCACTGAACGCGGAACATCTTGCTGAGCCAGACGATGTCTCCCAGGTGGGGCTCTTATGCAAGACACAAATGTGCCTAGACACAAGCTCAGGCTGCTTGCGATGTCATGAATAACAAAGTCCTTCATCTCTGACTAGGAGTATTTTGTCTTTTGCCAGTATCCAAGAAACAATATCAGCATCATTTTTTAGCTTATAAGTAGGATAAACCCCGGACCTGAGCAAAAATTTGAACAACAACAAAAAAAATATGCTTGATAAAGCATATTTTACAGTGGGTTTTGAGTTAAGTAAGTTTGAACTTTGCTGTAGTGGTTAAGGGCACAAGCTCCGGGGGAAGCTTGCAGAGTTTCAACTCTACTTGCACTCTTTCCTGTGGGACTCTGGGAAAGTTTCTCATCTCTTTGCTTTTACCTTGCACTTTTATTTTGAGATAACTGTAGATTTGCATGCGGTTGTAAGAAATAATAGAAATTTCATGTACCCTTTGAGTAATCTCAAACCTTAGCTTAACACTTGGAATACTGTACACCTGTGCTCCAAATGACACACGACCATATCCTGTAGGACGTGAGGACGACCCTCACTGTGAAATCACAGAAACACAGAAGGACGGATTCCAAAAGGAGGGAATGGGTGTGGGACGCCTGGGTGGCTCAGTTGGTTAAGCAGCTGCCTTCGGCTCAGGTCCTGGGATCAGCGTCCTGGGATCGAGTCCCACATCGGGCTCCTTGCTCCGCAGGGAGCCTGCTTCTCCCTCTGCCTCTGCCTTCCACTCTGTCTGCCTGTGCTCGCTCTCACTCACTCTCTCTCTGACAAATAAATAAATAAAATCTTTAAAAAAAAAAAAAAAGGAGGGAATGGGTGTGCGAAGTCAGGGGAAAGGAATAGGAACGGAATGGGGAGGTCTTCCTGGGAAGAAGTGGAAAGCACAGGTCTCTAACCTAGACTTGAACCCAGCAATGGAAGCACGGTAGGATTTGAGCAGAGAAGTATGATAAAAAATCGAAGATGATGAGTCTGAGAGGATAATGCCAACGGCATTTGGGGGCGGAGGACCCGAACGGCCTGCCATGAAGAACTAAACCAGTCAGAAAACAGAAGAGTCACAAATAATCCAAGATTTTTGCCCTGTGAAACTGGAAGTGAAAATGAAAAAACCGAGTAACTGTTTTGGGGGTAAGGGGTCAAATCAACTTGGTTTTGAATACGGTAGAGGACACTTACATGGAAGCATTCTCAACATATTTTCCATCACATAGTTGTAAATGCAAATTAAAGTTGGAGGCTGGATAATCACTAGCATAGGGATAATAGTGACAATTATTAGAAGGTTTCACCAGAGGAGATAGGTTTAAAGAGAAAGAGAAGGATGCAGGGTTAGTGGCCCAATTTAGAGGATGCCAATACTTGTACGCAGGAAACAGAATCTGAAATAGAGTCATTTCAGGAAAAGCCCTTTTTCTTCTATCTGCATGGCTAGAACATTTTTCAAACTAAAGGTCACACCCCTCAGTGAAGTATACAATCGATTTACTATGTCCCTTATAGTGAGGTCATGTATTGTTTTACAAAATGTATGTTCTGGATACATACAAATAAATGATGCATGCACTGAGTTTTGACAAAGCATATTTTACAGTGGGTCTTGAGTCAAGTAAGTTTGAACTTTGGTGTAGTGGTTAAGGGCACAAGCTCTGGGGGAAGCCTGCAGAGTTTCAACTCTACTTGCACTCTTTCCTGTGGGACTCTGGGAAAGCTTCTTATCTCTTTGCTTTTACCTTGCACTTTTATTTTGAGATAACTGTAGGTTCGCATGCGGTTGTAAGAAATAATAGAAATTTCACGTACCCTTAACCTAGTTCCCCCAAAGGGTAACATCGTGCAAAACTAGACTACATCACCAAAACCAGGATACTGACACTGAATTACAGTCAAGACACAATGTTGCCATCGGCCAAACCCTCTTCCCCCTCTCAACCCTTGGTAATTACTATTTTCCATTTATATATATGTTTTATCACTTTAAGGTTAAATTAATGTAATCACACAGTACGTAACTTTTTAAAATTGGCTTTTCCCCTCCCACTCGGCATAACTGCTTAGAGATTCCGCCAGGTTGCTGTGTATATCTATGGGTTATTACTCTCTGTTTCCGAGCAGTATTCCACTGGGAACCTTAACTCTGCAGGCCTCAGGTTCCTCATCTATGAAATGTAATAGGGTTTTGAAGACTAAACAAATGTGTGTATGTCAAGTGTTTAGAAATATGGTTCTCCATAAACAAGTGTAAGAACGTTATTTAAAATAAACCTTTACTGAATGACTATGTGACACAGCGCTAGATGCTAAGAATATCTCTTAGATGTGTTCCTTCCATTTTTAAAGATGGTAGATGTAAGTCTTAACCCAAAAGAAAATATGTGAAGGAACCAGTAAGCAATTTTGGTCAAATAATACTTCATACAGGTATATTATTTCCTTAATTCAAGTAACATCCCAACCATTTCAATGCTTAGAGAGATGGGTAGTAATCTGGGTAACCGTAAGTTCAGAGTCCGTATAAGAGGCTAGTAATGAGTATAGAAAGGAATTTAATATTTATTGAGAAACTAAAGATAGTATACTATGTGCTTTTATTATTTTATTTAATTTTCATAATTTTCTAGTGAGTTTCCAAATTTTAGACACAAATCAGTAATAGTATGTAATGAGATGAGATGCCAGATAATGCATCAGTGTTGAAAGCATGCTACCTTTCCACCCGAAGGCAACACTTCATATTCAATCAAACAAGAGTTACAGACACATTGAATGTAACACCAACCACCACTGTAAGAAATCAGTTCACCAGAAAAAACTTCAATCTCGACAAAATTTAAACAAAACAAAACCCCAAAGCTAACAGTTCTAATTTATAACCTCCTAGAGTTTGTTACTTTAAAAAGCAAATTCTCAGGAGGCTGGAAACCAGTGTTAACACTTCATCTACTAAAAAGGCAACTGTTAGGACAAATCCATGGTAACAGATGAGAAACAATTGAAACGGCTCAGCAGTGAAGGTCTCCTGAGAAGATCTGAGCCCACATCCATCGTCCACTTTCTCAGGGTCTGGAACCGGAATCCACCGCAGACCCCGAGCTGCTAAGTGTGTCACGCATGGTCAACACTCCGTACCTCATGTTTATTCTTGTTACAAGTACGCATTTATAAAAACTCTTAAGTTAAACAGTGCAGTAAAACTAGCATTTCACATAACTGAAATGAGGCAAGAGAAATAGAAAATGGGAATAAAAAAAGGATGAAATGACTCAAAAAAGTTAATGAGTAAAGTCATTTCCCTCCCCCATTCTAATTTTTTCTTAAAACTACATTCTAGAAAGACTTTTTTTCTGAAAATACATTCTTGACCAACATTACCATACACTATGTGACTGGTGATCCACTGAGATCATCAAAATATTGAGACAGTTCACAACTTCAGGTTTTTAATGTGTTATACGGTTACAATTCATCTTATTTCCCTTTCAGATTTTACCTACAATAATCACTCACAAAAATTCCCTCAAAAACACAATGAAAAAGAGGAGGCTGCCTCCCGCAGTAGGCCTGATTCTTGAAGTGGCACTTTGTATTAAAGAAATGGAATTTTGCCAGGTTGAGTCCTAGGGAAGAAGTCTTCAAGAATGGCACAGATTAGTTGGCTTTTATGAAGCACTTTTCTTTAGGGCCGAGCCTATTAAAGGAATCAAAACCTAACACTTGTGTGGTGCCTGGTAAATCATCAGAACAGCCGCTAACCTAACAGTAAACGCTACTCAGCGAATGAATCAACACCCGCCTCTTTGTTTTCCTTCGTCTATGATCTGCCAATCAACTATGTAATACTCATTTTTTTCACTGAATTACACACAACTAGTTACAATAAAAGCAGAATCAAAGTTGGAATAAAGACACAATTTCACTATAGGAAATGAGATGAAACTTAGAATAATTTACTCATTCGAAGTACAATGATGAAGAAGATACTACTGGGCATGGGTAGTCTTGTCTGGTATGACCAAAGGGACTGAGCACAGTACCACCCCAGGTCTCACGGGACACTGAGAAGTTTAAGACATAGAAAGATTTTACACTCAAACTAGGGACGATAAACACACAAGAAGAACAAGTAAAATGGCTCAAGCTCCAAGTCCTGCAGGCTTGGGGAATGGAGAACTGAATGTGGGCCACAGCTGTCACGGAGCACTTCCTTCGAGATGCTCCCATCTGGACTGACAGGTGTGTTGAGCGGGGGGGAGGATGCAGGGGGGGAGAGGGGGGCGTTAAATGCTCCCGGTGGAACACTGCAGGAGGCAAGGCAGGAGAGGAGGCTGATGCCCTCACGCACAGGCAGTGAAAGGGCCACTCGGTCTGCCCACAGGCCAGGGGATGTCTATGTGCTGAAGCTGGGGAACCTTCAGGGCCCAGGCAAAGTGGGAGAACATAAAATGATACACTAAAGTGGAGCCAAACTTCAATTTTTCTATTTTTATTATAAATTATGTAAACTACCTCAAGCTCCCTAAAGTTAGATGCCGATTACAGAAGAAACAACTCTTGGTGTGGGGAGCCTTCATATGTTGGAACATAGGTGCTACTCTTGGAAGTAATTCCACCAGAAAGTAATGCTATTACAGGACCAAGCTGAAAGTGCTGAATTCTATGGAAATCTGCAAATCTGAACAACATTCCAGACTGGATACTTCAGATTCCTGGGTTCTGTCTTGTTTCTGATACTGTGGAACTCACAGGAATATATACTTTCATGAATGATAAAAGGATTTACATCTTCCCAACAAATAAATGAAAAAACAAAAAGCCATAGAAAAATTTGATATAACTTGAAATAAAGTCCCCTTAAAACATGATATCAACAAACATCTTAAAGGGACAGCATAAACATGTACTTGTGACATTGTGCTTGGAACCACAAGGAGAAAGATTTAAAATGTAAGACTCTGAAAACCCTAACCCTGTTCAAATGAGGCACCTGTTTGGAAAAATCTGGCAAATATTTCTTACTATTCCAGTTATTGCCATGAGAAACAAAACCTAAAGCAGACAGTCTGGTTTATGGAAAACAATCAAAAGGTGGTTAGAAATTAAAAAAAGAAAAGAAAAGAAAGAAAGGAAAAAGAGGAAAGAAAAAAGCTGAAAGATGTTGGTGTGGCACGCACCTTCTGTATCATCGCGCATTTGCTCCACCAAATCTGTCAAATCCTCCCAAGAGTCTTTGCAAACGGCAAAAAGAAAGGAAAAGAAAGATAAAATGTCATGCAAGCCAAGAAAGAAAAGTGCTATTAAAAACAAGGTTTCAAAAGGGATAACTGAAAGGGAGATTTCCTAGAATGCTTTCAGCTTAACCCAGAGATTAACAGTGAAAGGGGCTGGGAACATCGGAGGAGGAGGACATTAAGCAGAGATATCAACTAAGACTATTAAATCTGCTTCAAAGCTAAAATAATTTCAAAATTTCTAGTAAGAGATAACAAAGATGCACATCCCACAAAAAAGTAAAAAAGATTTTTTTTTCCACTGAAAATCAAGACTAGTCTGTTGGTATCTTTTAAGTGCACACAAGGTTGATTTCATTCAACGTTTGTTTTGACCACTTCAGTGAAGCTGGAAAACAAGGGAATGCTTTTTAGACTAGGCCAAATGTCATGATACAAACTAGTGACTCTTCTTAAAACAAGCAAAGAAAAATCTAAATACCTTTCCCAAAGCCCTCCATCCCCCCAATTCTTCCCCAGATCAAAAACAAAGGAGACAATGCTACTTTGAAGACAAATCACTTATAAAAGTACTCTCTCCTTTTACTACAAATTCAATGTTCTTGTACATAGAATATTCCACATGAGGCAGAAGGACAGAAAAGACCATGAAGATTACAATATAATAGTACTCTGTGTCTTAAAGCTGTAGGATGATTGTTTGAAAATAAATTTTGGAAACCTATGGAAATTTTTTGAAAAGTATACCAGCTTCTCCTGCAGTTATTCTGAAGCTATTATATTGTACACTATTGCAATATTTATATGTAAACACAAAATCATGTATAAATACGCAGCAAATAAAGAGAAATTGTCAGAAGGTGAAGCATAATGAAAATGAGAAAATGGGCAAAGGATACTTTGTCCACAATAAACCTTCCTTCCTGAAAAATATACCACAGAAACTACCATAGGGTCTGAGGCAATAACACCGAATCACGATCTTAGAAAAGAATTTATCATTTCTCACCAGTTTATTATCACTGTAATTTAATTGGTTAATTTTTAGTTAATAATAAATAACTAATAAAGGGAGAAGGAAAGAATAATGTCTATAATAGCCTCAAATAAATTTAGGTCATGTTTTAGCACCAAATGAGTCTAGGCAAATTTACGAAAAATGCTTGGTTTTCAGAGCTTTTTTGGATTCTGCAATTGTGGATATATATGTAATAAAGATAGTGTTTCATATGGAAAAAGCACAGTATCAGCATTAGTTACTATTATTTTTAGAGTAAATTAATGTTAAAATATCATTTTCAAGTAGAATCTCCTGCTACAGATTTATACTACCTAGGATTACAGAATTACAAGAATATAATCTTAACTATCACATGAGTTTACTCCAAAGACTTGGTATGTTTGGGCGCCTGGGTAGCTCAGTGGGTTGAAGCCTCTGCCTTCAGCTCAGGTCGCTCAGGTCATGATCCCAGTGCCTTGGAATCGAGCCACTCAGCCGGGAGCCTGCTTCCTCCGGCCCCGCACCTGCCTGCCTCTCTGCCTACTTGTGATCTCTGTCAAATAAATAAATAAAATCTTAAAAAAAAAAAAAAAAGGCTTGCTATGTTGACCTTGTGAAAGTCAGTAAGGTGAATATTCCTATTTTATCCTACATTTTCTTTACCTATAAACTGTATTTGTCACCTAATAAAAGTCTACCTAGTTACCAAAGCAAAATACAGAGGTCCTCCAAGACCTGTGCACAGAAGAACTCTGGAAAAGAAATCTCCAGTTAGGGAGGGGTGCTGAGTACAAGGGGTCTCTCTGACTTTCCCCTTGCCGTGTCCCAACTACAGCAGTTTCCCAGTCTGTTCCAATCAGATATATATTTTTTTATGCTTTAAAAACAAAATTTAAAAATTACGAGTGTCAGAGATGGAATCAATTTAAAAGAGCTCTCCTCCCCCCGAAAGATTAAAAAAGGTGTTTTTCTCTCCTTCCAAAGTTGTTCTCTACTTACCATGACATGCTCAGCATTTCATTACAATAAAGAATGGATACTGTGATGTTCTTTTATAATTGTCTCAAAGAAGGATTTATAAAATATTAAAAAAAATTATGCCCTCTGGAATATGGTCAAGTTATTAAAACAATGGAAGTATCTAAATACATGAGTTGAAGATGGTAGTACCATAGGCAATTTTTATCTTTCCCCCCAGAACACTGCATTTTTATTAGGGATAATACTTGGTTGCTTTCAAGCATGTTTTGCCTGATCTAAAAATCTATAATAACTTTGTGTCATACAATACCTATTCATGAATTTCAGAGAACAATGATCTACAGAAGAGAGGCCTGCATTACAAGTTTTCTATCGATGGTGCATAATTCAGAGCTGTAGCAATCAGACCCATATCAAATACATACTGTAAATGTGAAATAGTAAAGGGACCTTCTAAAGTTACTCTAGCTAAACAGCCTCAGTTCCCACTCAAAGCACTAACTGACAAGGAAAGGAGCTGCAGAGCTTGGAAATGCCAAATGGACTGTCACCGTGTGTAGTGCCCTGAGTCTGGTGACGAAACATCAGGACCACCCCTCCACTCTAGATGCTTGGATTAAATGGTTAGAAATGCTGTACCTACCACATTCATGAGATGCACATGAACAAAGTCATTTTTCAAAGTCAAGAGATAAGAGACAAGGCTGGAACCACACGAGAGCCCCGCATTGGGAAGCACAGCTTATTTGAGGCTCAGTGAACTATCTTCTGGGCTATATGGTTCTGTTTCAGGTCTAAGAATGACTAAGTCAGCAGACTGATTAGGTAGTACTGTCAAATATTTGCTTGGTGGCAATGGCAGTGTGGTCTGGTAGAAGGGGCCCTGGCTCTGATATGGATAAAGATTTGGGGCCACTGTTCTCACAGGCCTTGGGCCCTGTGTAATTCCATCTTTTCTTTCTGGATGAGAGAATTATCTGAACCTCCTTCTCTCTCTCTCTCTTTTTTTTAAGATTCTATTTTTATTTATTTGACAGATCACAAGTAGGCAGAGAGGCAGGCATAGGGTGGGTGGGAAACAGGCTCCCTGCTGAGTGGAGAGCCCTATGTGGGGCTCGATCCCAGGGCCCTGGGATCATGACCTGAGCCGAAGGCAGAGGCTTTAACCCACTGAGCCACCCAGGCACCTCAACCTCCTTTTCTCTTAAGAGATGCTTGAATGAGGGGTGCCTGGGTGGCTCAGTTGTTAAGCGTCTGCCTTCTGCTCAGGTCATGATCCATGGGTCTTGGGATGGAGCCCAACATCGGGCTCCCTGCTCAGCGGGAAGCTTGCTTCTCCCTCTCCCTCTCCCACTGCTTGTGTTCCCTCTCTCGCTGCATCTCTCTCTGTCAAATAATACATAAAATCTTAAAAAAAAGAAAGAAAGAAAGAAAGCAAGCAAGCAAAGCAAAGCAAAGCTTGAAAGAGCTCGAAGTGCTTCTCCATGATTTCCATGTCCAGGGCTATGAGAGCTCTCTTTTTGATACATGTTTTTTTTTTTTTTTTTTTTTTCAGGAATGTCATTACTATAGACAACCCAATTACAGTCAAGTTTAGAGACAAATGCAACCAAGCTGCACCGTCTCCTTGAGGCTGGGTGGCTCTGATTTACAAAGTATATTACAGTTTCTTGGGGGAAAATCTTCCTGAAGCCCCAACCACTGATCATAAATAACTCTTTAAAGGACTTTTGTGAAAATAAAAGCTAGCTAAAGGGGGCGCCTGGGTGGCTCAGTGGGTTAAGCCGCTGCCTTAGGCTCGGGTCATGATCTCGGGGTCCCGGGATCGAGTCCCGCATCGGGCTCTCTGCTCAGCAGGGAGCCTGCTTCCTCCTCTCTCTCTCTGCCTGCCTCTCAGCCTACTTGTGATCTTGTCTGTCAAATAAATAAATAAAAAATCTTAAAAAAAAAGAAAATATAGTTAAAAAAAAAAATCACACTCCTTAGGTATTGTGTCGACTTTGCCTTTACAAGAAACCAACATGTGCCCTGTATTCTCATTTGGCTAACAAGCTGGACTCTTCTAAGTATATCTGCCATAATTAAGAAAGCAAATAGAGTGGGATTTAAAAAAAAAGACCCTAAAATAAGTACTAAACGTGGTGGAAAAAACAAGTCAACATAAGCAGACCAAACGACAGGTTTATCAGAGGAGCTGCTGTTAAACTAAAAGCACACAATTAGCTTGGTAATACAAATATTAGCACAGGAACTGCCAAAGCAGTTTTTTTTAAATGCTAAGAGGTTTTGTTCTAATAAACTAGTAATTTAGGTCAAGATCTATCTTTTCTCCACAGTAGAGTAAAAACAAAAACATCACCGAAGAAACACAAATGATCCTGAAAAAAGTAACACGAAGCGACTGCGATCCTGTGATTTAAACGAGAAATCTCTGTTTGGTCTTCCTCCCCAGTCCCTGGCACAGGGCTCCTGACCCTTGCGAGTTCCTAAGTAATAACAGCACTCGGAGCACTTCTGTTCTCATGAGGCGACTTGGGGTGGGCTCCGGGATGGGGGCTGGAGCCCAGAAAGACCAAGCCACGATTATAAGCTTGGACTTTTCCGTCCTGCTTCCCACTTCTTTAGAGAGAAGGGCTGGAGACGGAGTCTACCGATCATGCTATCTGGGGAAGCGCCACAAAATCCCCCTAGTATGGGTTTAAAAGCTTTCCAGATGGTGAACACGTGTCCATACCAGGAGGGTGACACACCCCAAATCCACCGGGAAGAAGCTCTTGCATTTGGGACCCTCCCAGACCTCTCCCTATGTATCTCTTCATCTGACTGTTCATCTGTATCCTGTTATCATATCCTTTACTAAAGGGCAAACCTGCATGTTTCCCTGAGTTCTGTGAACTGTTCTAGCAAATAACTGAATCTAAGGGGAAAGAAGTCATGGGAGTCTCTGATTTGGACAGAAGCTGGACAGAAGTTGTGGGTAACCTGGGGATCTACTACTTGTGATTAGTATCTGGAGTGGGGGGCAGTTTTGCAGGATTGAGCCCTTAACCTGTGGGATCTGACACTGTCTCCAGGTGGACAGAGTCAGAACTGAGTTAAACTACAGGACACCCAGCTGGTGTCAGAATTGCTTGGTGTTAGCACCTCCTCCCAACCCCCAACACATACACACACACATATTTGGTGACCAGAAGTGTTGAAGTAAAGTATTCTGTGTGAAAGGAGAAAGACACAAGAAAAATACAGGCTTTCTTAGTACAGTTAACAATGCTTGAGCCATTTATTACTTAGTATGTAGGCTGAGCAAAGGATTTTACTAAGGCAATTTGTACAGAAGTCACACACAGAAAATATCCCTAGACACACTGCCCTTGAGGAAAACTAAGTAACTGTGACGTTAGATAAAGAGGGACTGGTACTGGAGAAATAAGATATAATAGATTCCTAAGTCGGGTGAGCAGCTATGGGACACTGGAAGGTTGGGGAGGATATGGGCTGATAGGGACCGAGGGGATGAGGAAAAGGGGAACCCCCACATCAGTAGCCCCTCTGCTGCCTTCCCTGAATAGCAAGAAATAAACACGAGGAGTCTGATATCCTCAACTGGGAAGCTTGCTGCCCACAGGACTAGACATTAGGGAATTCTCAGATGAAACGCAGGACACATCCTAGGGCACCTGGGTGCTCAGTGGGTTAAGCCTCTGCCTTCAGCTCAGGTCATGGTCTCAGGGTCCTGGGATCAAGCCCCGCATTGGGCTCTCTGCTTGGCAGGGAGCCTGCTCCCCCCACCCCACCCCGCCCAGCTCTGCCTGCCTCTCTGCCTACTTGTGACCTTGTGACCTAAATAAAATCTTTTAAAAAAAATGCAAACACATGCTAAGTTTTATAGCTCTAGAAGAAAGGAGAAATCCCAGCAGCCGTTCACCCCAGAAAACAGACTCCAGCAATCACAGAAAATCGTGAAATTTCTCATTATACTTTTAACAGTAAAATTCATTCTCTTCTGCTTACGATATTGTCATTAGCTTAAAGAAAGAAAAAAGATAAAATACAATCATGCAGTTTATAGCTGCTGAATCAATTGTCCTTAAAAAAAAAAAAAAAAACCCCACACACAACTGTTTCCTTTGGAAAGTTCAGATTTTAGTACTGTGAGAAACCGCAACCAACTGCAGAAGGGAAAGGCAAAAACGAGTTGCGAAGTAGCTAATATGCAAGTTCAAGATACCATGCTACTAAAGACTTTTTTTTAATGTTTATGGCAGCTTGGGGAAATGTGTCTAAAAAACAAAAATATCTTACTATTTGACTCAAAAACTCCCTATCTCAAAAGGAAAATTAGTAAAGTGCTCAAATTATAATCATAATGATGTACCCTAACCGTCAGTGATGGCCAAATTTAGAAACAACCTAAAGTTGTAACAAGGAAGTCAAAGAAATCATGGCATATCCAAAAAATGGAAGACATTAAATGAGGTGATACAGATTTCTATTTATTGATGTGGAAAGATACTATGGAGGAAAAAAGGCAGGTCACACAACACAGGAATGATACTATTTTACATGTAAAATCTGTGTGAGCTTGTAAGTGAACTCTGTACGTATTAATGAAAAAAGAGAATCTGATTACTAAATCTTATCTGTGGTTATCCATAGCTGCTAGAACTTTAGGTGAATTTTACGATTTTGTGTTTTATACTCTTCTGTATTCTATGACTCTTACAGTGTGAATATATCATTTATATAACTAGAAAAATAGAGTTAGTTTTCATAAAATACATATGTACATAACAATAACATATACACACTTTCTTAAAAACCCTCCATTATTTTCAGCACACTGACATATACATTTTATTTGGGAATAGTTAATTATAATGAAAAATAAGTACTTAGGGGCCAATTTGTCAACAAATCTCTTTCTATGTCCCTCTACACAGTGCTTTCAAGCTCATCAAATCTTTCTGTTTGTTCTCCAGCAAAGTTCAAATGTGAAAAACTCTAAGGAACAGGTTTTCATATTACTCCTCTGTACTCAAAAGTATTTCAGGAGCACGTGGGTGGCTCAGTTGATTAATATCCGCCTTCGGCTGGGGTCATGATCTCAGGGTCCTGGGATGGAGCCCCACATCCAGCTCCCTGCTGAGTCTGCATCTCCCTCTCTCCCTCTGCCCCTCCCCTGCCTTCCTGCTGTCCATCTTGCTTTCTGTTGGGGAAAAAAAAAAAAGTACTTCATAGCAGTCATAGTGGACTGGTGGGGGGCTGGGGGAGCCATAATGGAAAACTGTGCCTTATTATACTTTCTATTTTTCTCCCCAAATGGAGGCACTGCCAAAAAAACCAAAATACAGCACACCCGAAGGGCAGAGAACATTGTGGGTCTCTCAGATGACAGCCCTTGCCCTTCCCAGCCAAGCTTCACAGGTCCCCGTGTCTGGAATCCGACCAGCCGGATTCTAATCGAGCTCCCTCACTGAGCACTTACCTATCTGGCACAGATTCACATCTGGAAAATGATAATACGTCAGCGGTTAGGGTATGAGGAAATGACCTGGCATGGAAGCTGACAGCCCAAAGAAGAGTTAATGTAAACTCCATTAAGAAAGGCACAAATTAAAGGTAAAAGAAAAAGCTCTGTTCTGAGAAAGGTCCTGAAAGGCTCGCCAATAGGGAGGAAGAGGGCGAGTCACTGTGATCAAGGACAGCGCACGGAAGCGGACCCCAGCGCAGGGCAAGAAGGAGCTGGGAGGAACTGGAATGAGAAGGAAAAGCTGATTTTTTTTTTTTTTTTTTTTTAGATTTTATTGATTTATTTGACAGACAGAGATCACAAGCAGTCAGAGAGGCAGGCAAAGAGAGAGGAAGAAGCAGGCTCCCTGCTGAGCAGAGAGCCCGATGCGGGGCTCGATCCCAGGACCCTGAGATCATGACCCGAGCTGAAGGCAGCAGCTTTAATCCACTGAGCCACCCAGACGCCCCAGGAAAAGCTGATTTTACGGAGAGCACGATGGTCAGTTCTGAGGCTTCACACAGCTCTGCTGAGATTTCTCTCCCAGAGAAGACTTCATAAAAGTTGGGCAAAACTTACCTTGAAAGGATGACTAGCCAAGCTATTCCACAGCAGAGAAACAAGGAGGGATGAACTTTGTCCAAAGAACTTTGCCCAGTAAAGCTTCTGAGAGGGTACTGAAAGCTACCACGTCCGCACTTGGAGAAGTTCACACAGACCGCCTGGTGCACTTGCGGTCACAAGCTGGAGACCCTGACAGCAGAGATCTGAGGCCATCCAGGCTGCTGGCAGCAAACGTTCCCATAATCTCACCGAGGACAGATTACGAAAGTTGTGCCATATCAAAAGCAAACAGCAAGAGCGGGATTCTACAAAAACCAGAATCCTCTCAATTTGGTTTTTCTTTTCTGAACCCTTCTGAAAAGAATAAATCAAATACTGTACTGAATGCACTCGAGTCTAGACCCTGTGGTCACCCTTGGGCACGGCACGGAGCTTTCAGAAACCGAGCTCTGAAAACAAAGCACGCCAGTGAATAAACACAGGCCTATGACGTGGAAAAACTCAAACACATGCACATGCAAAAATGACACTGACGATAGAATTCAAAGCACTAGCCCTGCGTTCAGGCAACTGCTCCTTTTCGTGGATATGTGAAGCTGTTATGGAAAGTACTCCTAAGTACGGGGCAGATGGGTGACCGCACGCCTACAGTTTTCAAAAAGCTTACTTTCCGCTTTAAAAAAAAAATAGCATTTTTCCCTATTATAATAATATATCCTCTTTAGAATATTTGGAAGACATAAAGAAGTTTAAAGGATATCCTAACAATCACCTGTCATTCCACTATCCAGAGGGAATAACTTTTAACATTTTTGGTACATTTTGTTTTACTTGTGGTGAGTAAAACAAACTGTGACCAGTATATGTAGTTTGGGAGACAGCTTTTAAAAATTACATTCTAAACAATAACCTATGCTATTAAATATTGTTCAAAAACACCATTTCTAGTGCCTGTTGTACAGATGTTTTAGAATTTATTGGGCCATTTTCCTGTTCAGCTATACTTGTGCTGCTTTTTAACGTTTTGCTACTGTAAATCATAAAACTGTGCCTTTAATCAGTATTTCTATTATTTCCTGAAGATGGATGTCTGGTATAATCACTGGAAGTTAATTTTTTGAGGCTCTTGATTCACAGTGATTAACTGATTTCCAAAAAGTCTGCACTAATGTATATGCCTACCAGCAGAGACCACACCCCAGTGTTCCTATACTCTCATCAGCACTGAGTATTAGTCATGGATATATCAGAAAACAACAATAACAAATTATTATGTTACACTAAACTTCAATTTTCTAGGTAAGATACAGTGAGTCTGGAATAGAAGATAAATGACTAAAAAAAAATTAAATTAAAAAACTAAAAAAAAACCATAAACTGTGTGTAATGGAGGGAAGGTATTTCAATAATCCTTTCTTTCACCACTGATCATCTGTTGGGGTTAGGAGGTATCACTGAGTTCACCCAAAGTGTGTCATTGGACAGCTGCCATAGACAGTACACAGTAACATGAGGCCTTCTGAAGGAGGCAAAAGAAGAGTTTTGCCCCAAAGAACTTTCTACGTAATTTCATAAATGAGGAATCACACAGATTGAAATTCATCATTGGAGAATGATTCCAAGCGCATTCAATCAAGTGGCACAGACGGTACCCAACGATTCAGGAGATGAAGAGTGTTGCACATGCTAGAGAAGGTCTTGTGGATGAAGGAAGTCAAGGGGCCTCCCGGTTCCAGATCTGATGCCAGCATGCAGAATCTCAAGAGAGAAAGTGTAACATCAAGAATAATCAGGGTCCGGGCGCCTGGGTGGCTCAGTGGGTTAAGCCGCTGCCTTCGGCTCAGGTCATGATCTCAGGGTCCTGGGATCGAGTCCCGCATCGGGCTCTCTGCTCAGCAGAAAGCCTGCTTCCCTCTCTCTCTCTCTGCCTGCTTCTCTGTCTACTTGTGATCTCTCTCTGTCAAATAAATAAGTAAAATCTTAAAAAAAAAAAAAATAATCAGGGTCCTGGTGAAGCGAGAATCAACCCGCTGGCTGCAATCGTTAAGTACTGAATGGGAGTTTGGAAACAAACAAACAAACACACCAAAACACACCAGGTAAGTAAAATTACCCAAAAAGGGAGATGGAAATACTTGGCCTTTAAAGACTAAAGAGTCAACGCAGTGACTATTTCAAACGATCCATAATCATGAACATTTCTCTTACCACAGCACCTTTTCACCTCACTTCGTACATCTACTGGATACTTGAGCACATAAAGGTTCTTCCTGCCTGCAGGACCGTTTCAGCGATGTGCCCTTTGTGCTGTTTGGTAGTATCTGCGCAATCATGTAAGTATTTTCATGCACTTCATAAAAATGAGTGGAAAGAAGAAAATGAAAACAAGTGGATAAAAGCTATAATCTCCGATGTAATTGATGGCAATCGCCAAGCATACGCCAAAAGACATGCTTTGACCTCTTTCTGACGTTCACTGGACTTAAGCTGGCCCATGCTATGAACAATGGTGTGCAAAACTGCTGGAAATATGTCACCGGGGAAGATGTCCTTGATTACATGCAGGTCTGTCGCTGGACTTCCACTGACTGAGTTCTGGCTGAATGGTGGCTCCCTGCATTTGATCTGTGGCTCTACCACTGACTATATGCCCAAGGGTCAATTAGTAAAAGGGGGGTAATAATATTTTGGCTCAAAGGATTACGGTCATGATTAAATGAGATACTACATACCTATTACTCAGAGGAAACAGTTCTTGGCACAAAATCACTACTCAGTAGGTGATAACGTCTCCTCCCACCCCAACCCCAGCACCTCCTTCCCAGGACTACTCCACATGGAGCAGAGAAGGCTGCCCGAAATAGGGCTCTTGTACAAGAACAAAAAGTTTCCTTTCATAAAGACTTCTTGGCAATTTTATGAAGAATGAATCAGTAGAGGAAGAAAAATGGGTTTGGAGAAAAACTGCAAGTAGGTGCAGGAATCTAGATGTGACATTCCTGGCTCCTGGTAGTTTTAGAAATGAGAATGAAAGGCAAAACTAAAGACTTTGTAGTGGAACACAACACAGATATCCTTCGTTTACGCCCCAACACACGCAGCACTCTTTGCTTGTTTAACCGTAACAGAAAACTGTAACAGCCAGATGCCTTGTGTGTATACATGTGTTGCATTAAATGCCAAAGAGCTGATTTATATAGTTAAGTGATGCTTTTGATATGATTAACACGTTCACTTATAAAAATAACTGGAGGCTTGGTTTTTCATCAAGTTCAGTTAGTTTCACAGAAGAAGCATTGAGCACTGCATGCTTAACATTTTCTCAGTAAATACATGTTTATCATCAAAAAGGTAAGAGAATGTTCACATATAAATAAGTGAAAATAGAAAATCTGCATGTTACTAGGATTCAATATTAAGAGTAATAGTTGGTTTAAACTTTTTACCATTAAGAATGGCTTTTTATAGGGGCACCTGGGTCGCTCAGTGGGTTAAAGCCTCTGCTTTCGGCTCGGGTCATGGTCCCAGGGTCCTGGGATAGAGCCCCTCGTCGGGCTCTCTGCTCAGCAGGGAGTCTGCTTCCCTTCCTCCTCTCTCTGCCTGCCTCTCTGCCTACTTGTGATCTATCTGTCAGATAAATAAATAAAATCTTTAAAAAAAAATGGCTTTTTATAAATGGATGACCCCACAGTTTTGTTCAGGATTTAATAGCTTATTACTGTTTTCCCTACTTCCAATAAAGAATTTTGTTATAAGAAGTGTCCAACAGCTCCAATTTAAAAATGAAACCATCTACAAAATAAATCTGATTTTTTTTATAAAATAAGAGTATTAGTTGTTTTGTTTTTCTAATAATTTAGAGAAATGACTATTAAGTCTTATGTAGGAGGGCTATTAAAATTCACATATTATACTATTAAATATATGCTCATTTTGTTAAAGTATAGGAGTAAATGCACACACATAATACACTTATTCACTGTTAAAACACTTAAGATTTTATGGTTAAAAAATTAACATTATGCACAATCAGAGGAGAAAAAAAAATCTGCTATTTCATCACTACCTCTAACATTTTATTTCTAGTAGAACATGTGGCTTTATTAATATTTCTGGTTAGAGGTGAAATTTACCTGGAAAGGAAATTTGGAAAGGGGCTGAAAATATATACTGATAAATCTTTCAGTTCTGGCATTTGGGTCTCTGAGAGTACTGTCTCCTCACCATCTCCAACGCCCAATACCCGCTGCCTCCACTTAATACCCAGGTAACTCCTGCGCATATTTTAGGTCTTACCTCAAACATTACTTCAATCGGAAACCTTCCCTGGAGTAAGATTTTTGACTCTACCAGTGTACTGCAATGACTATCATTTTACTTGCTTGAAGTACCCCACTCCACACCCCCCCACTTGCCAGTAAGTCCAGAAAATACAGAGGACTGGACTTGTTCCCTGTGCTGTACCTTAGGACCTACTAAGGTAGGGTGTGGGGCATAAATGGTAAGTAGGATACTTAAACGATGTTGAATAAAGGACCAAGGGTCTGTATGATTAAAAAACTGAGTTTTTAAAGTATTACTTTTTTCCTTTGTGGGGGGTTCAAATGGACACTAAGGATTTTTCTTCCAGAAAAAAATAAAGATATAAAATTTTATGTATGATTTTTAAGATCAAGGATCCTACATTTGGAAGCCCTGCACTAGACTACAGTGAATTCATGCTATGAAGTTTCTTGGTAAACAGCCATTTGGCTTTCTCTGCCAAAATGCCCATTGGGACATGCACTTTTTACATGAAAACATATGTAGCTCCCCAAGCAGGACAGGGTTATACTAGGGTGCGGTCATATTAATGAGTAAAAGTACATTATTAGTAAATGTCAGTGGGATTATCTCAGCACCAGACATTCCCGTAGTCACTGAGTAACACCTTCTCCTACATCTTTAGGGGATTTTTCCTCGATTATTTTATATTATCAGTAGAGTACTCCCCAATATATCTTTTTGGTAAAGTATTTCCTATTGAATGGAAAAACCTGATCACAAATCTGTACCCACAATCTGCACCCGCACTGTCCTTTGGGAAGCATGAAGGGCTATCAATTTCTTAGTCCCTAGAACCAGACTTTGCACCGAGGGACGGCCAATAAATATTTCTGACCAACAGACGGGCCAAAACACATCCTCGCATACAGAGCAGCAGCACTACTACACTTGCAGATGTGTCAGATAAGCCACCTCTTTAAATATGACAGTAACGCCTGCTCTTGTGATGAACCCTAAAGCAACGTGCAACATCAGGGACACTGCAGAGTTACGCGGTCACAGCACGGATGAGGTCTGCCATCACACACGACTCTCTGACCTGGAAATCACCACGTCTGCCCTGCAGACCACTTCTTCCATAGTCTGTCTCTTATTATCTGCATTTGAAAAGGACGCTTTCTAAGTCAAAAAAGTAATTTCAAAGCCTACAGATGTCTTTGTAACCAGATGGTGTATTTTATTGTATTAAATTGAACATCAGATTCCCATTCTGTAAAAGGTTAAAAGAAAAATAAGTATTGCTTGATAACTGAATTATACTTTTAACCAATTTTTTGTCTGTTTATGGAGGTCTAAGAAAGGACAATGCTAAAACGTGAATTTAAGCTTACTCACTACTACTTTAGTCTATCTGGTAAACTTCTAGTTTAGACTGCTCCAAAGAGTTAGCCATAAAAACAGAAATATACATTAAATTGGTAGTGTGTTTAAGAATGTGTTGCATCTCAAGCTATGGTTCCGTGAATAACTACTACACACATAACTAACATTTATAGGGTGTTTTTCATTAGCTATCTCACTTAGTCCTCCTAACCTACAATGAGAAAGTTACCGGTACTAACTACTCGCTACTCTCTGGCTCACCCAGCTCACCAGGTACTGCTGGAAATGGCCCCCTTCACCCTACATCTGCCTGATGATCGCCTTGTTATGTACGGTGTGTAGCCCAGTTTCACTCACTGAATGGAGCCTTTCCTGCACCCTCTCTTCTCCTGCAGAATTAGTCCTAGGCTCCTATCTTTAGGGGAAATCCACTTAAAATCATAGATTCGTAGATTTCCTCCTGGTTTATAAAAAAAAGTGGACAGAGGGGCACCTGGGTGTCAATCAGTTAAACATCTGCCTTTGGCTCAGGTCATGATCCCAGGGTTCTGGGATCGAGTCCTGCATCGGGCTCCCCCCATGGGGACCCTCCTTCTCCTACTGCCTCCCATTGTTCTCTCTTTTTCTGACAAATAAATAATAAATAAAACCTTCAAAAAAAATTTAAAGGGGCGCCTGGGTGGCTCAGTGGGTTAAGCCTCTGCCTTCAACTCAGGTCATGATCACAGGATCCTGGGATCGAGCCCCGCATCGGGCTCACTGCTCGGCAGGGAGCCTGCTTCTCCCTCTCTCTCTGCCTGCCTCTCTGCCTACTTGTGATCTCTCTCTGTCAGATGGATAAATAAAAATCTTTAAAAAAAAATTTTTTTTTTCAGGGCACCTGGATGGCTCAGTGGGTTAAAGCCTCTGCCTTCGGCTCGGGTCATGCTCCCAGGGTCCTGGGATCGAGCCCCGCATCGGGCTCTCTGCTCTGCGGGAAGCCTGCTTCCTCCTCTCTCTCTGCCTGCCTCTCTGCCTACTTGTGATTTCTCTCTCTCTGTCAAATAAATAAAATCTTTAAAAAAAAAAATTTTTTTTCAAGTGTACTGAAAGACCACCTCCTTGGCTACCAATAAGCGCTGAAATAATGAAAGGAAGGCTTCCATTCCATGCATTTAAGGGTTAAGCTAGGCAGAAACTCTAGGTCTAGGCCTGTACTTGGGGTGCACAGTGAGAGGTGCGAGGAGCTCTGTTTTTGGGAAACAAAAGCTAGAAACTGCAAAGCTTCGACTGCTGAGGCCACACGTAACATAGATTATCGTCCTATGAGGGTATATTCTGCTTTTTGCCCATTTTCTCTTGTGAGAGTCAGAACACCTCATTGCAGGACGTGTGTGGTCAGAGAGCTTTCCATCAGAGAGTCAGTGGGAACTACAGTGTGAACACTCCTGCGTGGCCAGGCACCAGTGCTCTGTTTTGTCAACAAGGTGAGATTCACATTACCACTGGCCTGGTGATGGCTAAATTATACCTAATAATCACCACTGGCACTAATATCGAAGCAGGCACTTCCTGAGTCCGAATGACTATTCAGACATCCTGAGTCAGCCAGCAGAGAAAGGAAATAAAAGCCCCGTAAAGGACCGCCTTGTTTCCTAGATCACTAAACCTAGATGCCTTCCTGTGCCTGGACTTTTCTTTTATTATTTCCATTTCTAATCACTTGAAATTGTTGTTTCTCTTGCCCAATTTAAGGCAAAACTCCAAAATTCAATGACAGCATTTCTCTGTTTTCCTCCACACCCTCTATAGTTGGTTCTAAGGCGTTAAGAACTCCCTATTGGTCTATTTTCCTTCATCAAAGAATGTGCCACCTAGAGCTTAGTTTGGGCTCAGGTATATTTTCCAATGAATATATATATTCATAGAGTCCCCCTTGAAGGATTCATACGGCACCACTACAATTGCTTACATGAACCAAACAGCTCAAGTTTGCTCACTCATAGGAATCTTGTTCAAGAAACAAATACAAGTCAAAGTACTAAAATTGATAAAAAGTACTTTTGAGACACTGATATACTGGGTTTTATAATTAAGGGAGTATTTCATATTCCATATTGCTCAAGATGGATGAGAATATTTTTGAAAACAAAATATGAAAATGGAGGCATTCGCCATAGACTTCTTGGTAGCCTTCTAAAAATGTGTTTTTCTTTCCTTAAAATTCTTAAACCTTTGGAGGCCATTGTCAACAATACCGGCTTTCTGTGAAATTCCGGCTGATGTTTTCCAACCCTTGTGCATGTTGAGTCTGAGACTCAGAGCCAAAGGAAGCTGCCCAACTGAAAACCCAATTGTGAAAAGGTGCAAAGGGCCTTAAAAACTACTGAAACACCGCCCTGCAAGACACACTGAAATGACTGCTTTGTGTTCTGTGAAATTAATCCTCTCTGAAACCTTCTCAAGGCTAAGCCCAAATGGGAAAATAAAATCCTTTTCGGAATAAAAGGTGAGATCTGAGTCATGATAAGATTGCAATACAAGGTCAAGGGCAAGGAACCACTTTTCCCTAACCCAATCTGCTATGTGCAATTCACCTCATGCTCTCTATTCTGCAGATATGCCTAAATACCAGGCAGATGTTGATAAAGGATTTCTCCTCATTTCTAAATATTTCTGTCTTCATTATTTTAAAGTTAGAGAAAAAACACTAGCTAAGAAGCCACTACATAAGAAACAAATATTGGCATCTATGACTCAAATTAATTTTCTTCCTTACAGCATTGAGTTAGGAGCATTAAGGGGTACAAGCAGAAAACCTCTGATAATTTAGAAAAGGTTCTGGGAGAAAGTCACAAGTTAAGCGACCACAAAAGTCTCAAAGGTATTGACCGTGGAAATTTCAAATGGGTCATCACAGTTACCACAAATAAGTTATAAAAAAAGCAATGGCCAATAGATCCCATGGGTAGCGATTACCTTATTAATCACGTTTAACCTATTCAAAGCATTATCCTTTTTAAAGCATCCATATTCATTCAATAAGCACTGAATGTAAAACTGCTTTCTCATCTATAGTCCACATTATTACAAAAAGATAATGTCTGACCAAATAATTTCTAGGTATCATAGCCTGTTTAACATTATACCCTGATGCCTCTTGGTAAAACACCAAGTGTCTCAATTATGTCATGTACGATCTTATAGTCATACTGTCTTAACTTACTTTATTAAGAATTACTGCCATTTCCATAATATCTTAGTACATAATCAGTATTAATAGCGTCTTCCTTATCAATTAGGGCCCAATGTGATGAGTGACTTCAAATGTTCTCTTAAAGACAAAGAACTCTAAGTAGGCACCAGCATCTTTTGAAAGGATACCTCTCGGCAGGGAAAAAGTATTTTTTCCCCCTAGAGTAGAGAAGGGGAACTGGGTAGTAGGTAAGGATGAAAGGTTTCCGTGGTTGCTAAACGGTTAGAGGATGGGTTCTTCCTACCTGTCCCTGACCCTCCCTACCTGTCCCTGACCCTCCCAGCCTACCGTAACAATGAGAATGCTAGTGAGACGCTAGTGGACAGGATCTGACCATACCTTCGTGGGTAGGCTCTGGGTCAGGTGTAAGTGAGATGTCATCCAGCTCTCGCAGGCAGAGCCATTCTCCGTCCATAGACACTCGGAATTTGCAAAGGTAGATGGTCTCCATGGCGGCCTGTGTGATCTTGTCAGTGGTGGGGGTTGGCATATCGGTTGGAGGCGTCAGAGCAGACATGATGACTCAGCTGGGACCACAACACACACACACTCACACTCACACACACACTCACCCCAACAAAAATAAATAAAACCTCCTCACCAAAAAAACCCCAAATCCAAAGCTCTGGAACAAAGCTCTCAAGAAAAGGGGTGGGGGAGATTCAAACAAAACACAAGGAAAAATGCCTTACGGTTTAAGAACCAACTGCTCGAGATAAACAATTCTGTACTATCTTTTCTCATCGATAGCTCCTAGCACACAGCGAAAGACGAAGATGCCTGGTCTTCTCCTAGCTTCTCTCCTTGGATCTTCCCTTCCCCCACCTTTTTCAGCTGAGCTATAGGCTTTAAATCCCGCACAGCCGATGCCACCTTCGCTGGCTTTAAAAAACTGGCCTCTGCATGAGTAAGTGAAAAATCCTCCTTTGTGCAGAAAAAAAACCCCCAGAAAACAAAAACAAAAACAAAAAATCCCCGAAAAATAAACCAATAGTTTCAATGGAGCTTAAAAAAATCCTGAACTGCAGAAATCACTTCCAGGATCTGCTCAGATGAGCCGGGATGCTGAGTTCTAATAGGATTGGTTGTGCGCAGTAAGCAGGGTGTTGACCAAAATGGCTGACTAATGAACTGAACTGAAAATCCAGGCTCATGTGACCAGCTGCTCTGAACGTGGGGCGAGCAATTCCCAGGATGCTTTATAGATGCTGCTGAGGCAGGGAGAGCAATTAGGCTGCTGTTCTCATCCTGTACAACCCACTTCCAGACTGTGCTAGTCAAACTGTGATCAGACATAACACAAGGCACAGATCCTCATCCATTGCCCCGCTCCGGGATAAAAGGGCTGCATAACGGGAAGACAATGAACACTGGGTGGTACCCGCGGCAAAGATGGGGAAAGAGGCAGATTAATTTAACGAGTACACAATTCACCTCTCATCTCTTATTCTCATATACCTCGCTATTAAAATTCTTTACTCTGCCAAAGGTGGTGTTTTAAGAAAAAGCTAAGGCGGATTTTCAAGTTAAATATCATACTCTAAGGCATTTATAATTTCTTTCCCCAAGGTACATAAACCTGACTTTTCTAGACTGGACAGAAGTGCAAGAAAAAAAACTTGATGGTGTAAAAAAGCAAAATCCCTTCCAATTAATGGCACCCTCCCCCTTCTGATGCTGCTGTATTTACCAAGTGCTTGCATAAAGTATGTCTTATGTTTCTTTTTTTTTTTTTTTAAAGATTTTATTTATTTATTTGACAGACAGAGATCACAAGTAGGCAGAGAGGCAGGCAGAGAGAGAGAGAGAGAGAGAGAGGGAAGCAGGCTTCCTGCGGAGCAGGGGGCCCGATGCGGGGCTCGACCCCAGGACCCTGAGATCATGACCCGAGCCGAAGGCAGCAGCCCAAACCACTGAGCCACCCAGGCGCCCCAGAGAATGAGTGAGAGAGAGCGTGAGAGAGAAGATCAGAGGGAGAAGCAGACTCCCCAAAGAGCTGGCAGCCCGATGCGGGACTTGATCCTCAAGTCTGGGATCATGACCTGAGCCGAAGGCAGTCGCTCAACCAACTGAGCCACCCAGGCACCCTTATGTTTCTTTTTTAAGATTTTATTTATTTATTCGATAGAGGGCGATGCAGCGAGAGAGGGAACACAAGCAGGGGGAGTGGGAGAGGGAGAAGCAGGCTTCCCTCCGATCAGGGAGTCTGATGCAGAGCTCGATCTCAGGACCCTGGGATTTCAAACTGAGTGGAAGGCAGACACTTAATGACTGAGCCACCTGGGCGCCCCTGTATTATGTTTCTAGTCAGAAGATAAAGCTATGTTATATTTTTAAAAGCCTCTCATCCTGGAATATCCCAAGGGCATATTATCATATTCTCCTAAACCAGCCAACCAACTCACCCAGCCACACACCTATCTACTTACTGTATTATCCAATAAGGCATTTATACCTTGGTAGCTCCAAGTTAGGTGTTTGCTTTCTGAGCCACATAAACGACGAGATAAGGCATGATAAAGATTTTCTCTGAAAATGTTTTAGACAACTGAAAACAAGTGTCTGTTCTATTTAAGGATCTGATTTTTTTTTTTTTAAAGATTTTATTTATTTATTTATTTGACAGAGCAAGAGGGATCACAAGTAGGCAGAGAGGCAGGCAGAGAGAGAAGGGGAAGCAGGCTCCCTGCTGAGCAGAGAACCTGATGGGGGGCTCGATGCCAGGACCCTGAGACCATGACCTGAGCCGAAGGCAGTGGCTTAACCCACTGAGCCACCCAGGTGCCCCTAAGGATCTGATTTTAAGGAGAAACCTCTAACTTAAAGAAATATATCCTAAGATTTATTACATATTGAAGATTTCTCATCAGAAGGATACCTTGATTTCTGAAAACTAAAAAAAATTCTCCTTGAATATTATTATAATTGTATTTTATATACAATATATATGCATGATATATTACATTTACATATATATTAAAATTTCATAAATGATTCATCTTAATTTGAGGTTGATCTCAAATAAATAATGCTAAAAACAAGACTGTAGATAAACAGGCGTTTCTCATACTGGTAAATGTCAAAATGTATATTCGTGTATGATCATTTACAATCAGGAAGAAAATGAGCAAGTAAGGAAAACGAAATATCCTAGGTTTGTTCATTTCTATTTAAATCTCTTCCACCATTATCCTACATCTGGACCCAGAGCTATTCAGTCATTCATTTATTCCTCCAGTAAATACTCACTACGAGTATTCCACATACCAGCAGTATGTGCAGCAGTAAGACAAGGTCACCTCTCCAAGGAGGCAGAGTTATGTATCCAAATCCTGAACACAAGTCTTCATTTAACACATTCACATTTAATTACGGGCTGATTCCTTTCTAGCTATGTACATTTCCATCTTACACATTAAAACTTTAAGGGGAATAGGTTATAGTTTCACTTTAAGCTATGCAATACTTCAAAATCTCGTAAGCAATTGTTAAAACCTTTAAATTAAACTTACACTGAATAGTTCCGGGAATCGCAATGCCAAAGAGCCCGGCCTATCTGTACACATGACATCAACACTGTAGGTCACTGATACATTCTTAAGATACAGAATGGTGAAAACAAAAAGAAATTTGAATACTGGGACATGTTCTGGGTCCACCAATACCTGAATTGAGCCTGTCACAAACCATGACAATCTTTTTACCAACCAACCAGGAAGCATTTACTCACTCTGAACACAGAGGGATTGACTGCAACACACCAGCATAACAAGAACTTCTTGGTCAATGGCAGAGAAACCTGGTCAATATTCCTGCCAAAGGTCCTTCTCTCCGGGGAGAAGACACCAGGAGGGAAGCTGAAGGGAAAGAAAAGCCTTCCTGCGTGAGCTAGCTTTTAGTTTTTTATCAGCTGGAGGAGGTATTAGCAGTCATTTCAGAAATAAGAACCATGGGTAAGAAGGAAATCCTGTATTTCCACTCTTTAAAGCGTATCTGCTTGCAGGTAAACACCCCGGAATCTTCAGCATGAAGTTTCTCATTGTTCACAAGCCAAGAATTCACTATGAAAACAGGCACTATTTTAAACTAATAAAAATAATTCTGAACATTGTTTAGTACTAGCTCAGAATGTAAAGATACCATTAAGTCATCAGTGAGACAAACCTTGGAACTTTTTCCTCTTTTGCTCTTACCTGTGAATAAAGGCACATACTTGTAAGGTAGTTGTGAGGAAGACTGAGGTGTAGCCTGTGGCCCTAAAATGGAACTAACAGGCTTAAGTGAAATTCAAATCCAAGGTGATGATCTGAATAATACTATGTTCTAGCTGCTTACACAGCTCAAATTTTCCACATTGTAATTGATTCAAAGCAAATGAGATTCACATGTCAAAGTCAGAAGTCACATTCCTTTTAAAGAATATTTACTCAGCTACTATTATAAGAGGAAGACTGATTTGTCATGCTCAATGTCCCTGTTATACAATGTGGAAAAATTATTATTTAAGGTAGCTATCATGTACTGAACCTCTATTTTCCTGTAGGTCCTTTACAAATACTGTATCAGAGCCTCACAAGAACCCTGCAAAGCAGATACTGGTATCACCTCTTTACATACAAAACCAAAGCTGAGCCAAATCACTGGTCCAAGATCACACAACTAGCAAGCAGCATATCTGAAATCATGATCTGCCTTTTGGAGGGGAGGAGGCAGAGAGAGGGGGAATGAGAGAATCCCAAGCAGGCTGTAGGCTCCAGACTGAGCCCATTATGTTAGGCTCAATCACAACCCTAAGATCGTGACCTGAACCGAAATCAAGGGTTGGATGCTTACCCAACTGTGCCCCTCAGGCGCTCCCCAAACCAAAGTCCATGTTTTCTTTCATGCCTTGAAATGTCAGCACTCCAACCCAAGGATTAAATTTTAATTAGGGAAAATAAAAACTAAACAAAAAGCAAAACCAATTTAATATGAGGCACCATCCCCATAAAATTTCCCAAATATTAATTTCAACAAATTTAAGATTAGAAGAAGAGGAAATTTTTATTAGCTTTCACGCTTTACAAACCATATATTCCACTGACATTCTGGTCAGGTTTATAGTAAGTATTTTCTGAGACACTGAGAACCCAGCACAGACGTCCCCTTTTGTGTGCTGAAACCAAATTCTTCCTGATCACCACGAAGGATACACTACTGACCGTACCTCCACCTGAGGAAAAGAGCTGAAAATAACCGAGTTCCTCCTCATCTGCTAACTTAGGGCCTATGCAAAACACTTGATAGAATCAGTAGTGTGAAAAGATAAATGAAGAAGGGAATTATTTTCTAAAACGACTTATTCCAGGACTTCTTTATTTTTTTTTTTTAAGATTTTATTTATTTGTTTGACAGAGAGAGATCACAAGTAGACAGAGAAGCAGGCAGAGAGAGAGAGAGGGAAGCAGGCTCCCTGCTGAGCAGAGAGCCCGATGCGGGACTCGATCCCAGGACCCTGAGATCATGACCTGAGCCGAAGGCAGCGGCTTAACCCACTGAGCCACCCAGGCGCCCCCAGGACTTCTTTAAATAGCGAACTTCAATGTGTGATTTTAATTATTAAAAAACATAACAAATATCCACAGAACCATCGCCCAACAGATGAACCAACAACTTGAATTTGTGCTCCTTCTCTCTTCTGAATTCCTGCCTCTGCTTTTGAGGCAATTACTTCTGAAATTTGTGTAAATCATTACCTTACTTTAAAAACACTATTATGAAAAAAATTTAAAAAATACTATTATGACTATATGGATACCTAAACAATGTGTTTGACTTCATCTTCTTTTAACTTTACAAAAAGGGTTTCAGTCAACATTGCATTTTTATTTTTTTTTTAAAGATTTTATTTATTTATTTGACAGACAGAGATCACAAGTAGGCAGAGAGGCAGGCAGAGAGAGAGGGGGAAGCAGGCTCCCTGCCGAGCAGAGAGCCTGATGTGGGGCCTGATCCCAGGACCCTGGGGTCATGACCTGAGCCGAAGGCAGAGGCTTTAACCCGCTAAGCCACCCAGGCGCCCCAACACTGCATTTTTAAAGACTCATCCACACTGCAGTGCGCAGCTACAGTGCACACTATCCTTTTATCCTTTTGGCTGCTGTATTGCGAGGTAATATTCCATTGTATATGTGTAAAGAATTTTCTGATCCATTTTCACGCTGATGAGTATATATGGGTTATTTCTAATCTTGTTTCAAATGATGTTATTTAGATACTTTTCAGAAATAGATTCCTTGTAGGTATGTTAATTTTTTTTTTTTTAAAGATTTTATTTATTTGAGAGACAGACATAATACAAGTGAGGGGAGAAGCAGAAGAAACAGGTCCCCCACTGGGGACAGCAGAGAGATTCCCCCACTGGGGGGCGGGGTAGGGCTTGAACCTAGGACCCTTGAGATCATGACCTGAGCTGAAGGCCCCTGCTTAACCAACTGAGTCATGTAGGTGCCTTATGTATGTCAATTCTTAAAAGATTTGAAGGTAAGAGACCATTTCACTTACTTCTTTTACAGGTAGTTGTCTCCTCCTATTACCTAGTTTCTATACTGCACACAGTGGTGTTTTTTAAATGTATCGACTTGTGCAACTAAATCGTTTGTAAAGTTCACAAATTCTACTTCCCCAGGATTCCTGGATTACAGTTTTACAATTTAAGAAGAAAGACCTTACCCCCACATTTTACTAGTTGCTATTAGCACAGAAGGGTTTCTTTGATAAATTACCATCATGATGACACTGGTGGAAGGTACAGACGTTTCTGTTAAATTGTAAGATTTTTTTTCCCCTGAGAGACAGAAAGTGCACAAGGGGAGCGGGCAGAGGGAAAAAGAGTCTTAATCAGGCTCCATGTCCAGTGTGAGCCTGACGACACAGGGCTTCATCTCATGACTCTGAGATCATGACCTGAGCTGAGATCAAGAGTCCGAGGCTCTTGATCTGTGTGACTGAGCCACACAGATGCCCCTAAATTATAAGATTATTCAGTTGAACGATCATGATGTTTTCACATGCTCTAGTCCTCCCTACAACTTCCCTCCCTCTCACTTCCTTCCCTCTCTCAAACAAAAATCTATTATGTCCACCTCTAATGCTGAGATTTCTACAAATTTAGGTTTATAACATTTGAATGACTCAGTACTACTTTGAAGTATTAACCGAGAATGGTAATAAGTACTATAAAATGATTATAACGGAGAAGCTGAGTTATCATTATTTTGTTAGAAACAAACACTACCAGAAGTATTATAATGTATAATTTTTTCACTTGTTAAAAATAACCAGCATGGGACTCCTGGGTGGCTCAGTGAGTTAAAGCCTCTGCCTTCAGCTCAGGTAATGATCCCAGGGTCCTGGGATCGAGCCCCACATCGGGCTCTCTGCCCGGTAGAGAGCCTGCTTCCTCCTTTCTCTCTGCCTGCCTCTCTGCCTACTTGTGATCTCTCTCTGTCAAATAAATAAATAAAATCTTTAAAAAAAAAATTAACCAGCATAAAACCAACTAACTCCTACCTTAATAACAAAAACCAATTTCATGGCTAAGTGCCACAGGCAATGAACTACAGATATAAGGCTGCCAGCAACTTAGTAGGTATTCCTGGCAAATATATTCTGCTCTTGTCCCAATTTACTCAGCTATAAAACTAAATAACTAGCTTCACAAAGATCATGGGCTCCTTGAGAACCTTGCCTGCTTTGCACACCTCTTTATACATCTGCTTAAAAGTAGTACCTACCAAATATCAGAGTCTCAATAGATACTTGGTATAAATATAGAACTCCAAAGCACTCTGTATTCTTGCAATGGTATGTTTTCACCCTCCTGTTTCACCTTAACCATGAAAACTCCCAATTTCTGCAAAATCAAGCTGTATTTATGCCCCAATAAACAAGTCATTCTAACACAGACTTTATTCATTTGTACATAATAGATTCGTTCATCTAATATGCACAGGGCGCCTACAATGTGTTCGTCACTATAAACATGAAGAACAAGGTAATAGACAAGAAACAGGCAATTATAGGTTTTTAAGAAATTCCTAAGTCCTTGACACACAGACAACTAATCAGTGTTTTGTTTACGTGTACAACTATTTTCTCTGTCAAACTGGTGACTTGTGGATTTCACATTCATTTATTCATTTAGCAAGCAGAGCTTTGCTGGGTAGAATGAGAAACTAGAGGGTTGCTGCTGTCTGAAAAGGAGCCTTCAATTTAGGATGGGATTTCAGTAGTGGAGCTGATGAAGGAAGCTGAGAGCATGTGGACTGTAGGGCCAGAAGGCCCACAGCAAACTCTAGATTCTACCACTTGGAATATTTGCTTCTGTGCCTACTTCTTCTTTTTTTTTTTTTTAATATTTTATTTATTTGATTGAGAAAGGGAGATCACAAGTAGGCAGAGAGGTAGGCAGAGAGAGAGAGGGAAGCAGGCTCCCTGCTGAGCAGAGAGCCCGTTGGGGGGGTCGATCCCAGGACCCTGAGATCATGACCTGAGCCAAAGAGGCAGAGGCTTAACCCACTGAGCCACCCAGGCGCCACTTGTCTCTGCTTCTTCAATGGCAAATGCAGACCTAATATTAACTACTTCAGAGGTAAAGGAAGTAATGTAAATAAAATGCTCAGCATGGCACTTTGTACAAAGTAAGCAGTCAATAAATACCAGCCATTACCATCACTGTAAGTGCTTGGGAATTCGGGGGGCCGGGGTGGGAGGGTGAGATGCTCACAGGACTGAGGTAGATTCGGGGGGCCAGGATGGGGGGGTAAGATGCTCACAGGACTGAGGTAGAGGAAAGCAAAAAGGAAATGTGAGCAAAGGCTATGCTGGGGCATTTCTCGGGCCTTGCAGAAGGAAGAAGAGATGGGTCAGAATTTTACCATTCATATCAGATGACCAGATTTCTTAAGTTCATAAAAAAGGCAGGGGAAACAGATGCGTCTGTCTTTGGAGAGTCCCTAAACAGATTTAAAGTTAGAGGAACCACATTCTAAAAGGCAGCTTGCTCAAACAACTTCTGCTTTCAACATTCCTCTTGCTGAGTGTGTGACAGTTTCTCTTCTCCTCTGTTTTATAAAGTTTCAGACTTTCCCACCTCTGCCCCTCCTCCATGCCTCGCCCTCTTGACACCTGTTGCCTGTCAAGTCTATGTGGTATGGAGCAACTGTAGAACCAGTCAGTCATGAATAGGGGCCCTGCAAACAGGATACCAACTTGGCCAGAAGCCCCTGACTGATGTTTTAGAAAGACCATGAACCTTTCATAATTATAGTGGAGAAGGGGACCATATTGGTACTCTCTCAAATATGACTGCTTTTAAAACTCTAAAAGCATTTCATTTTGGGATGCCTGGGTGGCTCAGTGGGTTAAAGCCTCTGCCTTCGGCTCAGGTCATGATCCCAAGGTCCTGGGATCGAGCCCCACATTGGGCTCTCTGCTCAGTGGGGAGCCTGCTTCCTCCTCTCTCTCTCTGCCTGCCTCTCTGCCTACTTGTGATTTCTGTCTGTCAACTAAATAAATAAAATCTTAAAAAAAAAAATAAAGCATTTCATTCCTCCTAATTTTAAGCCATGCTTATGATACTCGACTGACTTCCCAAAATAAATGTTAAAGCTAATAGTTAAGCCACTTCACACTACAGGAAGAAGTTTCCCTGTTTATAAGGTTTAGGTGTGATATCCTGCAAAGTTCATTATAATGGGACTCCTTGGGGTACCTGGTTGGCTCAGAACATGTGATTCTTGATCTTGGGATTGTGAGTTCAAGCCCCAATTGGGTGTAGGGCTTACTTATAAATAAGTAAGTAAATAAATAAATAAATAAAAGCAATGGGATTCCTTTATGATGGCTACATGTTACCTTTTGTACAATGACAAAGAGTCAGTGTATCTCTTAGGCAATGCTCTTATTTAAGGACTTTCCAAAAATACTAGACAACAGGGAAATAGCACCCAGTTAATTCTGCTACACTCTCCCCATCACCCTCCCAGACTTTTTACTATCTATAACCTACACTAGAAAAATATGTTCCCTTAGCTTCTTTGTAAGATTCTACCTTGTTAACATAGATTTCTTTTAAAAGCCAAACAAAAAGGAAAAAGATACAAGACAGAATAAGTCAGGGGAATATGTTTTGAGGACAATACTAGTCTTTTAGCCCTAAAAGTTGCTTTCTTTGCCACCCTTCCTCTGCTCTCTCAGCAAATTTTACTGCCTTCTACCTAAACTGATTTGAGGAGCATACAATGATTAAGGACACGAACTACAGTATCATACTATGCAGGAATATGAATTCATTCTCTGTACCTCACTTAAAAAACTGCATTATAAACAAATAGTGAATCATTATGTGGTATATGCAAAACGAATATAATGTCATATGTCAATTATACCTCACAAAAAATAAACAAAACACCTCTGGAGATAAGGCCAGATAATCTGTGCTAATAAGACATCCAGGTGATTCCGATAAGTGCTAAGATTTGAGGTAAGAACTATCCTAAAACCACAAGATCTGTGTCTCCAGAATGTCAACTTTTAAATCCAAGGTAACTCTACCAGAATTTCTGTATTTTATAATAATTTAGAAAAGTTACTTAGAGATACTGAATCAAATATTCTGAAGAAAAACATGTATCCATCTCTGTATATGAATTCTCTATGAACTACTCCTTCCCATTTTTTTCTTTTCAGTTTTCATTGTTAAGAGAGTGGTTTTATGTATTGGCACTTCTACCTATTGGAAATATTATGAAATCAAAAAATCGGTAAGTATTGGGGCATCTGGGTGGCCCAGTGGGTTGAGCCTCTGCCTTCAGCTCAGGTCATGATCTCAGGGTCCTGGGATCCAGCCCCACATCCGGATCTCTGCTCAGCAGGGAGCCTGCTTCCATCCCCCCACCCCCACCCCCGCCTGCCTTTCTGCCTACTTGTGATCTCTCCCTCTGTCAAATAAATAAATAAGATCTTTAAAAAAATCGGTAAGTATTGATGATACATGTGAACTTTCTAGCTCTCTGCATGGCACACGGAAATATTCCATAAATGGCAGCTGCTGCTAAGTACTACTATTATCTTACTGCTCACATTCTTTATCTGAAGTTGTTTGGGTTATAGAACTATAGTTAAACTTCATCTAATGAAGTCTTTTTGGATCCTCCAGTATCCAGAATGAAGCTAAGATCAGAAATAAGAAAAAAGAAAACTCTGTAACAATCAACCAATGAAGAGCAGGACGGGAACAGTCAAAACAAAGTCTCAGAGATGACCTCTAATATTCTGAAGTCATTGCTTTGTCAATCTCAGAGCGTGCTCTGACTTCTTGATAATGCCAGACCAGAGGAGCAAACGAAAGGAAGGAGGCAGGAGGAAGGGGAGAAGTGAAAGTTCAGGCAGCAGTGGTGATAAAAGCCAATTTGGGAAGGGGAAGCAGCAGACAGGTTACCACAGCCACAGGAAACAGGGGCACGACCCAGCTCCGCTCCCTCAGCTCAGGTCACTGCAGCTATAGGTGCAAGGGACCTACCTGCAGTTAGCTATTTAAATACTCCTGAATCCTGGGGCGCCTGGGTGGCTCAGTGGGTTAAGCCTCTGCTTTCGGCTCAAGTCATGACACCAGGGTCCTGGCATCGAACCCTGCATTGGGCTCTCTGCCCAGCAGGAAGCCTGTTTCCTCCTCTCTCTCTGCCTGCCTCTCTGCCTATTTGTAATTTCTCTCTCTGTCAAACAAATAAACAAAATCTTTAAAAATAAGTGAATAAATAAATACTCCTGAGTCCTAAACTTCAGTTCTGATAGTCACTAACCTAACGATTAGATACTGTCTGAAGATGCTACATTGCTGAAGGATGATGGGGTTGTTTTTTTTTAAATGGGTGTTTATAGCTGCCTATAGATAGTGATCCTTAACACAGGTGTAAGCATTTTTTTTTTCAGGGAAAGCATTCTTAATATAGTTGGAAAAGAGCTGAAGACTTGTGAATCACAGCACTGTAAACTGAGACACTGCTCTGTTCTACGTTTATTATACCAAAAAGCTGTCTTTAAAAAGTCACAACTCAATCTGCCATTCTCAAATCTACCAGTATAAAGATGAGTGCTCAAAGTGTTAGGGTTCTGATGGTTCAGTCCTATCCCCAGCACTTCTGAGTTTGAGCAGGTACCTCTATATTTATGAAATAGGATCAAGTAGTTTTGTTTTTTCAAAATTAAAAAAAAAAAAAACATGCAGCAGATGAACCAATTAATGTGTATTCAACTGCTGACCACGTGTAATGCTTTATGGAATACTATTAATTGATGAAAACAGAAGAGAGACAAAAAACCAGAAATGTCCATGGAGGATAAATTAAGATCAATGAATAAATACATACATATACACACACAATAACGTGCGTACATGCACATGTACATCTATTTTTATGTTGCGTGTATGTGTATAAACTAGACATAACACTTTTTTCTTCCCTTACTCATTCCTGCATTTATACATAAATGAGAAGTTCCTCCCCAAATCAGGGATTCTTAAAGTGCATCTGTGGATGTTTCCAGAAGCCTCATTCTCTGAACTTTCCTGGCCCAACCAAGGTATTCACTGTTAGGTATACTGAACTTCCAAGTGGGTGATCAATGCTGTCAGGCCTTCACACTTTTTTTTTCTTCTTTCTATTCTATTCCTAGTCCCTTCCAACATCTCAAAACAACACATACAAATACAGAAAGAAAGCTGCTTCTTTGTTGTGCTGGACTTTTTTCTTTTTTTTTTGGTACACTGCTGTAATGAGATAAGACAAGGCAAGATGCAGGTCATTTATATGTCACTGTCATAAACATCAATGTTTGCTCCAGTTCTGGGAGTTGGAAGAAGGAACGAGTATGTGTCAAAAGAAGCTGATAACCATGTACACAGCAGGAGTGCCTCTTCCTCCACACCAAGAAGCCGTCTCTTACCCATGCTGCCATCCATGAGAAGACTTCAAAAGATGGAAAAGGAAGTCATTAAAAGTACTGCACCAAGGCACAAAAGTAGCTCCTTCCTATACAGTTTATGAGAAACTGGTATGGAAGGTTCTACACAGGCTGAAAAGGCCTCATGCAAGATGAATACATCCATGTCGATGAATGCACGCAAAAGTTCTCGAAGAAAACTCACCAAACTCAAGTGATAGCCTCTGAAAAGAAATGGGGGTGGGGGTGCCCCCCCCCCCAGAGGACACTGTACTTTGTACTCAATGTTCTCTTGCAGGGTAAACATTTAAACAATGAGAAGATTTATGTGTTACTTGTAATTTTTAAAAATCAAGTATTTTTTTTTAAAGCATCGAGATTTCAAAGCTAGTAACATCAAAATGTACCAGATTAGCACTCCAACACTCAGAAAGGGATATGATCCAACAAGGCACATCAGAAGCCTTCTTTCATATTGCTTTGAGCATGCTGAATATTTTATGGACATTATATCTAGCAGGGTTTTACACTGAAACACTACACATCATGAACTCTGAAAAGTTTAGGCTACTTCTCCCCCCCCACACACACATTTTTGCTCTTCTTTATCAGTGTCATTCAAAACAAAGCTTCTGAACTCAAATATAAAGGTGAATTTTTCAAATCTCTGAATACAGGTAAGATTTCTAAAATAAAAAGATGACATTGACTTAATATACAATACCTCAAAGTTATTATATATTATGCACTTTTGGCAAATAGATTAGCAAGAGTTAAAAACTACGTGTTGAGGAGGCAAACATTCACTGGGTGTTGACGTTGAATCCAAGTACCGCCCTGGCGACTGAAATGAGAAATCTTCTTAAAACTGTTCTAAGGTTGGAAGTGCCTGGGTGGCACAGTGGGTTAAAGCCTCTGCCTTTGTCTCTGGTCATGATCCCAAGGTCCTGGGATCGGAGCCCCGCGGCAGGCTCTCTGCTCCCCTTCCTCCTCTCTCTCTCTCTCTCTCTGCCTGCCTTTCTGTCTACTTGTGATCTGTCTGTCAAATGAATGAATAAAATCTTAAAAAACAAAAAACAAAACTGTTCTAAGGCTGCTCAAGTCAACAGGCAGGAGACCCAGAGTTCTGATACTCAAGTACATCATAGAAAGGAATATTGCACTGAACACCAAGAAATGTTGTAATTAATATATAGAGTACCCTCTTTTTCCAAGTATGACTGTGTTCTGAAGTAGATATAAAATAACAAGATAAAAATGAAAACTCAAGAACTACTTTAATACACTACTACTACTGTAAGGTAGAGACTAAGAGATCATAGGTATGAAACTTCAGTTTTAAGTCTTCCATTCCTGATCTTGATCATGCTTGGGCCCTAGTTTTCTTTTCTTTCTTTCTTTCTTTCTTTTTTTTTTTTTTAAAGATTTTATTTACTTATTTGACTTATTTGACAGACAGAGATCACAAGTAAGAAGAGAAGCAGGCAGAGAGAAGGGGAAGCAGGCTCCCTGCTGAGCAGAGAGCCCGATGCAGGCATGATCCCAGGACCCTGGGATCATGACCTGAGCCAAGGCAGAGGCATTAACCCACTGAGCCACCCAGGTGCCCCTTAGGCCCTAATTTTCTAACAATTAAAAAATAAATAAATAAATAAATAAATAAAGCCAACCCTTAATAGGGGAAGAATCAAATAAATTAACCTAAATTCAGATAATCCCCACAAATGACAATGGCCAACAGTTGAAAATTTCTTCTGTCAAACTTTGTACCAGAACTGCTGAGAGTTATAAAGAATTGACAGGACTGTTTTCACTCTCTAGTGATAGTTCATAAGCAGATTACACAGAAATAAAATTTTAAGGATAAAAAAAGGGCTGTGCTTAAATAAACAAACTAGAAAGCAGATTCCTTAGAAAACTGAAAGTACTGTGGTCAATATTCTTATCTCCATCTCCTCTGCTTATTAAAGGACTAATTTCTACCTTAATTAGACTCCCATCTGGAGATGAGCACAGACCACTCCAACACACAAACTATGGTTTCACTAAGACTGTTAGTCAGTGGTCAGAGCTGGCCCCCTTTCTAGGTAATACAGAAAAGGTCACACGGGACTACTACCTCCAGCTGAATCCAGTGGCCCCCTAAGCTAGGAGAACCATGCCATCCGTTTTCCAACTCTGGGGTTTGCTTAAAGATCACGGGCTTGGTAGGCAGGGAATCTGGGTCAACTTCATTCCTTCTCTAAGGCTGTGACCTGGGACAGGTCACTCAATAATACTGACCCTTAGCTTTATCTGAAAACGTGGCGTCGTTATCTCACAGAGATGTGAGGATTAACTCTGATAATCACAGCACATGCACCCAGAAAATATTCGACTAATGTTAATCTTTTCATAGGGGATGGATGAAGGGTTAGAAAAGGCAAAGTCGGGATTTCTTGGTTGAGGGGAGCAGTTAAAAAAGGTTTGCTGCGGCGATCAAAGAAACCTTTAGCTCTATGTCTGGGAAAGAGAGATCCCCTCAACCCTTTAGGCAAGTTTCTCCCCCTTTTCAGAACTCACACAGCAAAGTATTTTGCATTTATGGCACGCCTGGTATCTCCAGCCACATTTTCCTACTGTAAGACCCTGTCTTGTCGAACCAGATTTCACATTCCTCCCAGTCTTTTTATACACATTGTCCGCCCTAGGGCCCCGCTCCCGGCGAGCAGCAGTGAACCTGTGCGGGCCGACAAAGCCCAAAGTGGGGTCCGCGGCAACCAGAGGGCTCGCGCGTCCGGGGGGCCGAAAGGCGGAGGCCTCTTCCTGCCAAACGCTCCAACCTCGGGAGCCGCCCCTGCAAAGCCACACGTCCCCCTTCTCGGCATCTCGGGTACTGGTCCCGATTTCTCTTCCCGGTCCGGGGGGACGAATCTGTGGGACCTACGGCCGCGCCGCGAACGCCCGTAAAAATTGTACTGGTGCGGCTGAGGCCGCGCGGGCGGCGGCGGCGGCGGCGCAGCCACACCTACTCGGCGGCCGCCGCGCCGGGAGCCCTCCCCAGGCGGGTCGCCGCGGCCGCCGGGTCTCCGGGCGCCGCCCCCTCCTCGGCTTCTCCGGGGAAGGCGCCCCGCCTGGGACCCGGGGCCGGGATCCGGCGAGCACGTGGGAGGCCGGCGAGGACCAGCGCCCGGCCCGGGAGGGGCGGGGAGGCCGGGCGGGAGCCCGCGGCCTGGGGAGACGCGGAGGTAAACAGTCCGGCGGCCGGAGCGCGGCAGTTCCCCGCCCCCCGCCCGCCCCCCGGCCGAGTCCCCCCGCTTCCCGCCGCCACTCACGGTGCTTGCCGCCGCCGCCGCCGCCGCTCGGGTAGCTCAGCAGCAGGAAGGGCAGCGGGGAGCCCGGCGACGGCGGCGTCCTCCAGGCGCGCTGCTGCGGCGGCGGCGGCGGGCGCGCTGCGAAGCCGGCGCCTCCATCGCCCGGGTAGAGCAGGAAGAAGGGGGCGGCCACCGGCGAGCCGGGCTCCGACTGCCCCGCGGGGGAGGCCGGCGGCGGCCCCGCCTCGCCCTCTCGGTCCGCCGCCCCGGCTGGAGCGCGGCGCGGCTCCTCCGGCAGCGGCTCCCCGCCCCTCGCCGGCTCCTCGCTGCAACTTTCCGCGCCGGAGGCGGCCGGCGGCGGGGTCTCAGCCATGCTCGCTCCTTCCTTCGCCGCCGCCGGCGACTCGCTCCCGGGCGCGGGCAGGGGAGCGGAGGGTCACGGCGGCGAGTCGCCGCCTCGTCCGGTCCGCGCCGCCGCCGCCGCCACCTTTCTCCTCGGCCGCGGGCCGGCGTCTGCGCTCCGCCGCGCCGTCTACAGGCCGCCCTGCCGGGGTCGGAGCCAGCGGGAGCGGCGGCCCCGCCCGACGGCGCGGTCCCCCTACCGCCGCCTCCTCGCGCGGCTCCTCCCGCCCCGGCCCGCAGCCAGCGGCGCGGCTCCCCTAGGGGGCGGCGTCCTCCTCTGCCCACGTCCCGCCTTCCGCTTTCCTCCGCCGGCGGGGCCCTCCCTCCCGACCCCAGGGGAGGAGACGGCGCCCGGGGCCGCGACCTCACCCGCCCCGAGCCCGGCCCCCTTGGGCCGTCAGGGGTGTCCGCCCCCCGGGGCTTGAGGGGCGGGAGACGGGGCGCCGCGGCCCGCGGCGTTTCCCGGGGCTGCCGCCTCCCGTCAGCCGGAGCGCGGAGGCGCCGCGATCGCGGTGGGAGCAGGGGCGAGGCTCCTTTGAAAAGGGGCCTCCCTGCCCGCGGGTCCTCAGCGGCCCCACTCGCCTTTCACACGCGCGGACTCGAACCGTTGGTTCACGGTTCTCATGGCTGAGCGCCGCCTGGGACAGACTCGAGGGGGGCGTCCGCGTTCCGCCACCTCTTTTGTTCCCTGTCACGCGCGCCCTGTAGACGCGCCGTCTCTGCTGGGACGCGAGCTCCCGGGTTTTCGGGCGTTCCGGGCGCGCACGAGCGCATTTTCAACCAAACACGAGAACTGATGCGACCCGCGTCGGCTACAGGTCGACGGTTTTCCCTTCCGTGGGGCCCGGGGCTCGCTGGTCACTATTTTCAGTGTTTGAGTCGATGCTGACGGATCCAGTCATTCCCCTCAGCAAACGCTTCTTTCTCCAATAGAGACGATTTCCGGTTATTACCGCGCTTTCTGACGCCGGATTCCGCGAGCCTCCACGCGGGTTTCCTCGCGGGTTGGCTTGGTGCTCGGGCTGCGGGCGCCGGCGTCGTGTCCATGCGGTCTCCGCGGCGCCGGCGTCGTGTCCATGCGGTCTCCGCATCCAAGCCCCCTGCTGTGGCTCATGGGCGCCCGCTTTTCTCTTTCTGTCCTTCCCGCCGCAGAGGAAGCTGTCCTTCTCTGGGAAAATAAACCTTTTCATGGTTATTCTCTGAAAATCACTCTCGAAGTTACAAGGAATTAACGTGAACCTTCTAATACTATCTTTCACCAAAAAACTTTGAAACAAAAACTAGTTTAAAAAACGTTTAGGAGCAGCTAACGTCAAGGAGCCTGACCGTATTCTTGTAGCTTTTTCTGTTTCTGGCATTTCCCTGACCTGTTGATCCCAGCGCTGCAGCCTCCCTAAGTTCCTTGTGCTCTGAGCCAGGATTCCTCTTTTGTAAAAATTATTCTATTCCTTACTCACAGACATGTTGTGGAGATTAAATAAGAAATTCGGGGAAAGCCTTTAAGACCAGACCTGTCAACTTCTTATTAGCTATAATGTTATTAGCTATATTTTATTACTGGCAAAATAGCATAGAACTTTCAGAAATAAACTCAACTGAGGGGGAAAAAACCCTTTTTCATCGTATCTTTAGCATTTGGGGAGATTGTTTGGCCTTTTTATTTCAGCCTTGCTGAGGGTGAGAATCTTGATAAAAGACCTGTTTGCCTTTTAGGAATTACAAACTGTAAAATACCTCGAAGAGAAAAACTTAAAGATTCCGGGTGTGTTATATGGTTTTAATGTCCATCCTTAACTGGATCTTCTACCTTGTTTTTGCATGCAGAAAAATTTAAGTATGATTATAGCTCCTTCACGGAGATGTTTTGCAATGTTTCAGTAAAGAGTTTGACAAGAATATACACTTAACTCCATTGAAGGTAGGAGGAAAGAGCAGAGTCCTTACAAATCACAATCAGCCAAGGAAGTCATCGAGTTCAAGTACAAAACATTATCTAGTCTAAATCGCCAGCTTTGGGGCCCCTGGGTGGCTCAGTGGTTTAAGCCTCTGCCTGCGGCTCAGATCATGATCTCGGGGTCCTGGGATCGAGCCCCACATTGGGCTCTCTGCTCAGCGGGGAGCCTGCTTCCCCCCCTCTCTCTCTGCCTGCCTCTCTGCCTACTTGTGATCTCTCTCTGTCTATCAAATAAATAAATAAAAATCTTAAAAAAAAATAAATTGCCAGCTTTCTCCTCTCTCGTTAGCCAAGATCCCTATAGGTATAAGAAACACTGACATGCTGTGGAATCTTGCAGTGCAATTGTTTTTTGTGCGTGCCTCTCTGCATTTAAAAGCAGTTATATTTATGTTTTATGTCGTTAATTAAGTGGCCGTGTAATAAATATAGAAAGCCAGCTGAAATATGAGTTCTTTAAAATTTATAGGTAAGGCTCTTTGTGAGCCTTTTCTTTAAAGGTGCATGGTACTCCAAGTTCCTAGTTGCTTATGCTTTTAGCTTTTGGATCAATAATATGATCACAGCTCTGCATCAGCTTCAGTGCAGTAAGGGTTGATTCAGCTGCTGCACACATTTAAGGCAGCCAAGATTATAAAAACAAGCCTAAACATGTTGCTTCTTGAAAATTCACAGAACATCTTACTGTACTGTTTTAAAGGGACAAAATCCAAGCTACTGTAAGAATATTCATTTTCTTGTGAAATAAGCAAGAGAGGCTTTTCAACTACATTCATTTTGTTTTTATTTATCCTTCGGTTTTTTTGAAATCCTCTGGTGATCTTAAGGATGGACCCTTAGAACGTGTGACAACACTTTTTAGAAATCAATATCATGGATGTACTTTTAGCATAAGCTTTTTAGAACTGTGGTGAGAGAAAAAAAATACTACTTGGGAACAGATGGAACATTTTTGTTTTTGCTTTTTTTCTTTTTCAGTGTTGTGTATAGGCTTGTAATGATTCCAAGATAATGGTTTTCCATGCTCCTGGCTGGCTCAGGGGGAAGGGCTGGCAACTCAAGATCTCGGGGTCATGAGTTCAAGCCCCATGTGTAATGTAGAGATTATTTAAGTAATTAAAACTTAAAAAAATAAATAAGGGTGCCTGGGTGACTCAGTCAATTAGGTATTTCAGCTCAGTTCATGGGGCACCTGGGTCAGCTCAGGTCATGATCTCGGGGTCCTGGGATTAAGACCCACATCGGGCTCTCTGCTCAGCAGGGGGCCTGCTCTTTGCTTTCGCTCTCCTTCTGTGCTCTCTCTCTCAAATAAATATAATCTTAAATAAAATGAAATAAGGGCGCCTGGGTGGCTCAGTGGGTTAAAGCCTCTGCCTTCGGCTCAGGTCATGATCCCAGAGTCCTGGGATCAAGCCCCGCATTGGGCTCTCTGCTCTGCGGGGAGCCTGCTCTCTCCTCTCTGCCTGCCTCTCTGCCTACTTGTGATCTCTGTCGAATAAATAAATAAAATCTTGAGAAAAAAAAAAAACAACTTTTTTTTTTTTTGAGCAGTTTGTTTTTCATTGTGTGGTACTTGGGGAAAGACTTACTTGAAAACTATACACTCAACTTAAGATTTCATGTTTAACTTCTGATTTTAATCCAGAAATTTATTTACACCAATTAGTTAATGTAAAGCCTCAGTGTGAAAGCTCTCTGGAGAGTCCAATGTTCTTTCCTTTTGATTCACAAGGTTTTGATGACCGTCACTGACTTATTTTTGCAAAAGATTAATTATAAAAATACTTAGTCAATATATATATGTCCTCTCCGTGTTTATCTGTTAAACTCTTAGAAATATAAGCACTGCTTTTTTTTTTTTTTAGATTTATTTGTCCCAAAGAGAGGGAGAAAGAGAGAGCCCACAGCAGGCAGGGGCAGAGGGAGAGGGAGATAAAGAATCCTCAGGCAGACCCCCCACTGAGTGTAGAGCCCACCAGGGGTCTCGACCTGAACCATGACCTGAGCCAAAATCAAGAGCCGGGCACTTAACTGACTGGGCCACCTAGGTGCCCCTATAAGCACTACTCTTAATATAATATTCTTAATGAGATTACAATGCACTCTTAAGATACATTTATCTTCAGCAATATACTTAACCCAGGTCAAGCGATGGCAGTTTTCTTTGGGTGAAAGAAATATGGATGCATTTTTCCATTTTTCCACTTTCCTGTATTGCAAATAGTCTATGATGAAGGCCTAACCTTTATAATAGAAAATAAAACATGTTGAGGGATGATTTTGATTAAGAGTTTGGTAATTATATATATATATTTTATAAAGTTCTATTAATAGCAAAGAGCAAAGTGGTGTTCCTTGTGTTTACTGTGGAGAAGGGGCGTTCAAAGGCTTACGCTAGAGAAGCTTATAATGTTTTGTGTCAGCTTGGAATTTAATACCTCAGTAATGTCGAAACTATGTGGTTGTTCAGATTTCTGGCCTTGTATGACTTTATTCACTGTTTTCCCACTTCTCATGCCTTCATCAGATTCTCTTTTAAATTTCTGTCAAATCTGTTCCTTAATTTGTTTTCGCTGCTTTAATTGGAATCTTCTTTTTTGCCTGTATTATTGCAATCCTAGCTGGTTTTCCTGCCTCTATTTTTAATCTATTCCAATTCCATTGCTCTACAGCAGTTAGAATGAGTAATTAGCTTATCTTAAGGTTGATCTAATTATGTTGCATAGATTCTTCAAAAACCTTGCTTGTCTTCTTCGTATCTGGGATACAGTCTAGGGTCTGTCATGACCTAAGCCCTCCCTGCCTTTCCAATATTATCTTCCAACCTTGTTTCACCCTTGTTGCCTTTGGATAGACTTTTTTTTTTAAAAGATTTATTTATTTGAGAGTGAGAGAGAGCACGAGCAGAGGGAAGGGCAGAAGCAGAGGGACAAGCAGATGCCCCACTGAGCAGGAAGCCTGACATGGGGCTTGATCCGAGGACCTTGGGATCATGACCTGAGCCGAAGGCAGACACTTAACCAGCAGAGCCACCCAGGCGCTCCGGGATAAACTTTAAAATGTTTGCATTCCCATATTGCCACACTCACTCTCCCTCCCAGATTCTACTCAAAAAGAACTCTCTGCCTTCCTTATGTAAGAGCTACATGCCTGTTTTGAGGTCCCACAGCATCCTAACTAAGCAGTTAATCAGTCCAACTGCAACATGTCTATCTCTTTCACCAATGAGTCTTCTCCCAAAGTTGACATCTTTGAGTTTCTCCTTTTTACAGTACACAACAGATTTACTCCTCTAGTAGTTCTCAGAAATACTTTTACTCTTCCTGAAATCTTATAAAACTCTGTGCCATTGGGACCCTGAACAGAAGTGATTGTGACAAGTTGGACTTAAGTGAAGTTTAAGGAATAAACTTATTTGTTTGGCCTTAATTTCCCTTTATGTGTAGGTTTGAATATGATGTAATTAGAAACGTAAGTACAATTGCCCCTTGACGATATGGGTTTGAACTGTGCAGGGACTCTTCTATGTGGATTTTTCCAATAAGTAACAGTCCAGTTTGGTGAATGTATTTTCTCTTCCATAGGATTTTCCTAATAACATTTTCTTTTCTCTAGCTTATTTTATTGTAAGAATACAGTATATAGGGATGTCTGGGTGGCTCAGTTGGTTAAGCCGCTGCCTTTGGCTTAGGTCATGATCCCAGCGTCCTGGGATCGAGTCCTGCATCGGGCTCCTTGCTTGGCAGGGAGCCTGCTTCTCTCGCTGCCTCTGCCTGCCATTCTGCCTGTGTGTGCTCTCTCTCTCTGACAAATAAATAAATAAAATCTTAAAAAAAAAAAAACAGTATATAATGCACATACCATAAAATGTGTTAATCTGCTATCTATACTATCAGTAGAGCTTCTGGTCAAGAGTAGGCTATTAAGTTTTGGGGGAGTCAAAAATGATATGGGATTTTCATCTGCATGGGGGTGTGGGTTTGCATTCTTAATCCTTATATTGTTCAAATGTCAACTGTATGTCTAAAAGAGCTCATGTAGGGGCACCTGGGTGGCTCAGTGGGTTAAAACCTCTGCCTTCAGCTCAGGTCATGATCCCAGGGTCCTGGGATCGAGGCCTGCATCGGGCTCTCTGCTCAGCAGGGAGCCTGCTTCGCCCCCCTACCCTCTCTGCCTACTCTCTGAAATAAATAAACAAAATCTTAAAAAAAAATATATATATATAAATTGCTCATGTAATAAGAATAAAAGAATTATGAGTGCTAATACAGTTGTTTGGTCATCTGCTTTTTTTTTTTTTTTTAAGATTTTATTTATTTGAGAAACAGACAGTGAGAGAGCATGAGTGAGGAGAAGGTCAGAGGGAGAAGCAGACTCCCTGTGGAGCTGGGAGCCCGATGTGGGACTCAATCTGGAACTCCGGGATCATGACCTGAGCCGAAGGTAGTCGTCCAATGAACTGAGACACCCAGGAGTCCCTCATCTGCTTATTTTGAATAATCCCCTCTCTCACTCATCATAAGATGGTCTCCTAGTGTATGTATTAGATAAAGCAACGCTTAAGGGTAAATAAAAGGAACAGGTCAAGTGTAAGGTTTCCTGAGGTCCAAGGACTCCTGGCTTCAGAGTCCAGGAACCCACTCCTGGTATGTAAAATGTGGTCGAGCCTAGGTTATTGTTCTGCCTGGCGGTCCATTGCTTTCAACAGATTCTCATGGGACTAACAATTGAAGTTCTGTAGTCCTATGTTAATACCACCCACATTTCATTCCTGTAATTAATTTCATTCATGTCTCTGTTATTGACTAAGAGAAACCTAAGACCAGTGTGCCCAGGGCAGTGTTTCCCAAAGTGTATTCTATAGGTTATCTGGATCAGCATCATTTGAGGTGCCCGACAAAAATACAGATCCCTGGATTAACACCAGGCCTGCTAAATCCGAGTCTGTGATGGTAGGGCACAGAAATCTGCTTCTTCAACTTACCGCCTCGTCCTTAGGTGCTCTGGTTTGTAAAGTACTGAGAGAACCAAGGAGAAAATTAACTCTTTCAAGTGGAGGGAGTGATTTTTTTAATGGATTAATAATAAAAAAAGTTAATATTAACTAACACTAAACACCTGCTGGGTGCTGTTCTAAACGTATATTATATGGTTTAACTATTTAAATGGCTAGAACATCATACATTATTCAATGTGAGGAAATTGGGAAGAGATTAAGTAGATCAAAGACACATTGTAAGTGGTGACTGGGATTAGAATTCAGTCTGGCTCTAGAGGTCACTTTTACTTGCTACCCCACATTGTTTTCCTTAAGGCAGACCATTTTGTTCATTTCCTCCAGGGTTTTTTTTTTGGTGTTTTGTTTATACTTTTAAAAATGTGGATTCTTAATATTTACTCTCATTTAAAGCTTCACTTTGAAGCAAATGTAAGGAAAAAAAAATCATTTTTTCTTCCTCAAAAATGTATAGCTGAAGGAATCCAGAAAACCTCTGGAATGCATAGCTGAAGTAACTAAGTTAAAAACTTTGATATTAGGAAAATATACTTTAAGTAAAATTTAAAACTTACATATTTACACTTGTTGATTTGGGTGGTGGTAAATTTTTTTTAAAATATTTATTTATTTAAGATTTTATTCATTTATTTGAAAGACAAAGATCACAAGTAGGCAGAGAGGCAGGCAGAGAGAGAGGAGGAAGCCAGCTCCCTGCAGAGCAGAGATCCAGATGTGGGGCTCGATCCCAGGACCCTGGGATCATGACCCTAGCCGAAGGCAGAGGTTTTAACCCACTGAGCCACCCAGGTGCCCCTCAGTGGTGGTAAATTTTTAATTTTGTTTCTGTGGTATAATGCAAATGTGTTAAAAAGAATCACTATCTAAAATAATTTTTAAACTCTGACTTACGGGGCGCCTGGGTGGCTCAGTGGGTTAAGGCCTCTGCCTTCAGCTCAGGTCAGGACCCCAGGGTCTTGGGATAGAGCCCCGCATCGGGCTCTCTGCTCAGCAGGGAGACTTCCTCCTCTCTCTCTGCCTGCTTTTCTGCCTACTTGTGATCTCTGTCAAATAAATAAATAAATAAAATCTTTAAAAAAACAACAACAACTCTGACTTATTACCCAAAGTAATATTCAGTTTGAGTGATTTGGAACTCTAGGTGAATCCTACATGATCTTTTGGGATCAGTTTCTATTCAGTCAGTGGTACTTATTCCTCATTATGATCTGAGATGTAAATTACACTGACCTTCACTTTTCTTGAATTATTTTGATAATGTTATATTACTGTAACATATTAAAACTCTTTTACTTTAGACAATAGCAAGGAATAAGCAATTCCAGCCATTCTTCAGAGATGTTTTTTTGTGTCAGATATGTGAATATAACTATTCAAATTATAAGCTACTTTTATCTTTAAGACCACAAAAAGCAATTTACCAGGGGCCAAAAGCTCTGACCATTAAGGTAGTTTTAGAAGTCTGATAAGCAGGGGCTCCTGGGTGGCTCAGTGGGTTAAGCCTCTGACGTCGGCTCAGGTCATCTCAGGGTCCTGGGCTCTCTGCTCAGCAGGGAGCCTGCTTCCCATTCTCTCTCGGCCTGCCTTTCTGCCTACTTGTGATCTCTGTCTGTCAAATTTAAAAAAAAAAAAAAAAAAAAAAAAAGAAGCCTGAGAAGCAAATTTATTTCTACACAAAAACTAAAGGGATACATTTATTTTTATTTAATTCCTTCACAAGAATATAGGTAAGAAACTGTGGCTTAGAGAAATTGACTACTCAAAACTAGTCCGCTGGTCAGTGGTGGAGGAAATCACTGTTTCACTAGTTTGGTATTTTCTTTACTTTTTAGTATTTTTAAGTTACCCACAGCTTAACATGCTGACATAAAACTAACAGTATGTTGCTTTATATTGATTGATGCCAGAAACCAGTCATTTATTTTATTGGAACTGTTACCCACGACACTCCTGAGTTCACTAAGTGAGTCACTATGGTAAGTGATCACACTGAGTAGTTGGGAATTTATTCCCATGTTAGAATGGTACCCCCCACATCTCAGTGCCCTTTAAATGTTTAAATATATACAAAATTTGGATGATGTAAATACTATATCCAGCAATTTGTTACTTCATTAACTATCAATTCACATTTTTTACGTCTGTAATTAGGATAGCACCACCTATATCTTAGCTATTCCAGAATGAATTAATGTTTACAATGTGTTGTGAGGTCTCTGAAGGAGTATTTGGTGGAATATTTAACAGGCATATTTTTCCATATTCCTAAATGGAAAGCTTTTCTTCCTTTTAAAATATCTCCTCCTCCTCATTTTATACATCTGGCAGAGATTTGACATAGAACATCAAATATTTTTAACCTCTAACTTCATTTCCTGTCTTGTGCTAGGTTTTCTGTATTCCTTAATGTGCTCACCCAATGCTCCCCTCTTCTTTCAAACTGAGGATATTAATTTCTAAATCGTTTTTACATACTATTCTTTATTCTGTTTCTGTTTTAGCTACAATTCGTTGGGCACCTATGTGCTGAGGTGTGTTGTCACAACCCTGTAGTTAAGAGCCAAAACGTACTAGGTGATTGCTGTGTAACAGACATTGTTTTAAGTGCTTTAATTAATTTAATATTAATTTTCACAAAAACTCTATGAAGCAGATACTGCTACTGATTCTCCCAGTTTAGATGAAAAAAAAAACTAAGGAACAGAGAGATGTACCCCAACTCATAGACTAAGTGATGGAAATGGGTTACGAACCCGGGGAGTCTAGTCTGCTCTCGAATTGGGAAAACTGTTTTACACCTCTTTCCTTTATACTACCACACTCACAATATTTCTTAACACCAGATGTGAGCCCCTTTCCTCCCCCTAGCAATTGTGACACTGGCTGGGTATTGTACAGTTTAACTAAATTCTGACATTCTCTACCTGGATAGTTCAAGCTGTTACCTGTGCTTCTGCCCCATCAGCTGCAAATCTGAGGTTCTCACGACCCTCTCCCTGGGTCCAATTAATTTGCTGGAGTGGCTCATAGAACTCATGGCAACACTTACTTAACTTTTACCAGCCTGTTAAAGGATAGGCGTATACAGGTGAACAGTCAGACGAAGAGATTCATTTAGTAAAGTGTGAAAGGGTGCCAAGCACAGGAGACGCTGTCCCCATGGAGCTGGAGTGCATCACCCTGTCCGCATGGATGCATTCACCAATCTGGAAGATCCCTGAACCTCACACTGTTGGGATTTTATGAAGGCTTTCTCACATATGCATCATAAATCACTAATTCCATTTCCAGCCTCTATCCCCTCTCTGTTGAGTGGGGGTAGGGCTGAAAATTCCAAGCTTTTAATTATGGCCTGAACTTTCTGGGCACTAGCCCCCATTCCAGTGCCAAGCAGGAGCCAACCCAGTCACCTCATTAGAACAAAAAAATGCTCTGAGTGCTCTTATCACTTAGGAATTAACAAGGGCTTAGGAGTTCTATGCCAGGATGGGGGGCAGAACCAAAACACATACTTTCTATTGTCTCAAAGCTCTTAACCATTGTTATATCACCTCTCCAAGGTAGGTACAGTTGTACCATAAAGAAAATGAGTTGGAAATCAAGTAATTAACTCAAAAGCACTGGAGTAAGTGAACTGCAAAATTTGTACTTTTCCTAATGTATCAGGAAAGGAAAGCCAGAAAGGCTGGACTGATGGTTTAGGTCCAAATCCCAAGCCTGCATCCTTTATAAAGTTAACCTCTTGGAATTTCAGCATCCTCCTAAGGGAAATCTATAAAACAGTACCACACCTCACAAAGTTACTATAAAGGTTAGATGAGGTGATGCACAACTGGTACATGGTGATTGTTTAATAAATATTAACCATTGATCATCTCTGTATCTCTAATGGCTAGGGATATTTAATTCACAATAGCTAATGAACGGTGACATAGTTACAACATCTTTTATGCTTTCCTTCACTAGGCTGGTCATTTTCTTCCCTGGCATCATCCCAAATATTTTCAAGTTCACCATCTCAGCATTTCCCTCCTACTTTAAAGACCAGAATAACTAAGGAAAGGTCTAACTTTTTTTCTCTTTTACCACTTGAACTTGTCACTCACCTCACAGTAATCCTACCAAATTTTCCGCAAGTAGAGTGTACAAACGGCAACTGTTGGAAGTCCCCAGTACAGTACTGAAAATGAAATTTTTACCTTATTTATCACATTAAGGACTATCAGAAAAATTAACATAATTGTCATGTCTTTTTCTACTTTTAACCAAAGTTCCTTTTCATTCCTAAGCTTTTACCACACAGAATGTACAAAATCCTTAAGCTGACATTAGACCTATGAGTTACAAGTATCCTGCTCAAGAATTACACTCAGGTAAATGAAATTAATATGTCAGAACTATTTTACAGGCCATCTTACAAATAAGATGATTCCAAAGGTGCATTCTCTTCACAAGAAAAATTATAAGTGTTCTAAGTTTGACAGTTGCTCCAGGAAACTTTCCTAGGCGACTACTTGACAGAATATCGGAGAGCTCTGGTCCACACCACCTCTTTTACCAAACACTTCTGTACTGCTCCCCAAATTCCCAGTATGACTTCAATATAAATTAAAGAACAACAACAAAAAAATTGAGCAACAAACCAAATTTTCCTGTTGACAAGAATTTTTAAAATCTAAGGTTAGGTATTATGTATCAATCCAATCACTTCACCAGTTAAAGATAAAAATTTATTGATCTAAAATTACTGCCGAAAAACTTAAGCCAAGTGAAAACGTTATTTAAGCTTAATGCTCTTTTTAACTCCCGCGCGAATGCCAGAGAGTTCGCCAGTGTAACGCTGCTCCTCTCTCCGGACTTCTCGGACCTGCCCTCTCCTGCGGATTTTGGCTCTTCTGAACTTCTCCCGGTGTTTCACTCTGGGATTGCGATCGATCTTCTTTCTTCTGGGTGTAAGTCCTCGATTTTTAGCGATCTGATAGGTAATGGCTCTCTTCGCATTCTGATCTTCAAGAGCCTGTTCGTCAACACTCTTTTCTTCTTTCTTTCTCTTCAACTTCTGCTTGTCTTCTATTTCCTTATAGAATTTCAGCGCAGCTTCTTCATCAAGATCGGAATCATCAGAGGAGGCTGCAACAGCAGAGGCAGCAGCAGTGGTCTCTGAAACGGATTTTGGCCTGGCCTTGGTGGATTTTGCTCTCGAATTCAGTCCTTTCTTCCCAGCGTCCTCTTTAAATGTGAGCAGATGACGGATTTCAGAAGACAGCTTCTGATCTACGACTGACAGCTTGTTGATCAAATTGCGGTAGGTGACAAGCCTCTCTATGACGGGGTGTCCATGCGCGGGGACTCTCCTGGCTTTCAGGATCAAATAGAAGCTGATGTTGGAGCAGTAGTTCAAATAGAGGTTGTACTTGGTCCTCAGGTACTGGCTCCCCTTTCCGGGGGGAATGACCCCTCGCTCCGCCAGCTGCAGCAGCGGCTCCAGCTCATCCTTCACTTCAGTCAGCTTCACCTTCAGGTCTTCTAGAAGCTCCAAGAGCTCTGGTGACTCCTTCCGCAGCATCTTCAGCTTCTCCTTCACTGAAACTTTCGCCAGATCCTTCACGACGCGGGTCTCCGCCTCATCGACCTGAGGTGCTGGTTTTGCAAAGGCCTCGACCCAGGTGACCCCAAAGTCGTCCTCCTCCAGGGCTTGCGCGAGGCGCCGCTGAATGAGCTGCGCTTCCTCTTCCTCCTCTCTTTCCTCCTCCTCCACTTCTTGTTGACTCTGTCGGCGTCGGGACTTGGAACCGTAGTCCGTGTCATAGTAAAGTTTTTTCCTCTGACCCCACGACAAACTGGGATCCACGGCCACCTCGGCCTCACTCTGCACGGAGCTCCCGCCATCGTCATCCGCGTCCTCCCCCGCGCTCTCTCCACCTTCGTCGTCCTCATCAGCAATATCCAGGGGCAGAACCTCCTCCTCCTCATCACCGTCCTCCTCCTCCCCCTCGCTCTCCAGTTCGCCCCAGCCTTTAGCCAAGGCAGCCCGGGATCGGGCCTCATGGAAATCGTCTACCTTGTCTTGGTAGTAGCTGGAGTCCCCAGGCGAGGGGGGCAACTCTGAATCGTCTTCATTTTCGTCCTCTGGGCCGGGACCAGCCTGGGCTCGCACAGCTGCCCACTTGGCCGCGCCGCGCCGCCGGGATCTCCCCACCATCACTCACGGGCTCCAGTTCCACAGCGACGTCAGGCCTTCGGTCACCTCCGACCGCCGCCAACGGCCACGCGCTGCAGCCACACGCCTCTTTCCACAGCCACGCGCTCCCCTCCCCGGACAGGCCGCCGGCGAACTGCTCCGCGGCAGGAGTTTCCACCTCCTTCCGGCCCCCAGGATCCTCTCCGTGCGGCGTAGGAACAAGGACTTCCGCTCCGTCCGGTAGGCTTTGTCACCTCAAGAGCACCTCCCTCTTCGCTTTTGCCCTTGAACGCCGATCGATTCCGGTTCAGATCCTTCCGTGTAGGAACACTAGACATAGGAAGTTCCGTTCCGTGGAGCCCTTTGAGACCGCGGTTCCTACTCTCGCGAGTCTGGGCGTGGCTGGGAGACGGGATCTTGCGGGAATCTCGCGGCGCGGCCTCCGGGGCCGCTAGGGGGGGCTCTGCCTCCACGCCTCGGAGCGGCCCGGGGGTGTCCGGTGAGCTGTCGCGTGATCGTACCGGGCGCTTCCGGCCGGCAGCGAGGGTAGACGTGTCGGAACTCCCCAGTGACTGCGTTGTGACACACCCCTCCGCCCGTCTGTCCCGAAGCTAAGCAGGTTTTCTGTCCGCGACGTCCAGATGCTGCCTTTCTGGCCCCGCAACCGCGGGCCCGGACGGCACCGCGGGCCTCGAGAACCCTGGCCGGGCCTCGGGGAGGCTGTTAACCCACCTCCAGCGCGCAGGGCGCGGTGACGGCGGTGGTTTGTGACCCCGAGGCGGCCCCCGGGGGGTCGGTGCGCGGGCGGAGCTGACTCTGCGGGCGCTCGAGTGGGCTGCACAGGGCGCCCGCCTCAGCGGACCGGCCACTCTGGAAGATGTTTGGACGCGACACGCTCGCGGGGGCCTTTTTTTTTTCAATCCATTCTTCAGCAGTTACTAAGCGTGACACGGTGTGTGAGCCTCTGGGGGAAACGGTGGACACGCGCACACGCTGTCCCGCAGTTCAGGAACTTGAGGTCTAGCAGGGACACGCGTTAATCAAATCGCACGAAGTGCGTCAGATTGAATCGGGGCAAGTGCCCCCGGCCTCCCGCGGCCGAGACCTCGACCTGCCTCAGGACCCAGCTCCCCGCGCTGAGGAAGGGTTGAGTCTCCCGCCCGACTCGGGGACGCGCTGGCTCTGTCGCACGAGCTCTGTCGCACCTGCTTCGTTGTCTTTCCTCCTCCTCCTCCGTCACCTCGTAGATCTCTGCAAACACGGCTGTCGCCAGGCACAGAACGCGTGTTCGACCAGCGCTGGTTCAGTGACTGAGTCCTGGAAGGACTATACCTGGTTACCGGTCGCAGGTGCTGCGAGAAACCGGATGCCTGATGCTGACGGCTGCAGACGTCCCTTAAAGGCGGTGACTGGGCAGGGACGAATCTTAGGAATCATTAATTCTAACTACTTAAGTCTTATACCTGTGGAAGCACACACTTGGGGAGGTTACCCTGGCACAGCTGGCACAGAAGCCTGGGACAGGGCTCCCCGACCAGCTCACACTGAGCTGTTACCAGTCCTTTGCCTCTTTAGTGGAAATTAGTTTCAGACTTTTTCCTGAGGGTAGGTTTTGCTGGGTGGATGACAGAGAAATTAAGAGCATAAATTAAAATATTTGAGGGGGGCACCTGGTGGCTCAGTGGGTTAAGCCTCTGCCTCTTTGGCTCAGGTCATGATCTCAGGGTCCTGGGATCGAGCCCCTGCATTGGGCTCTCTGCTCAGCGGGGAGCCTGCTTCCTCCTCTCTCTCTGCCTGCCTCTCTGCCTACTTGTGATCTCTGTCTGTGAAATAAAAAAAAATTTGAGGAAGAGGGTGGAAATAGGGAAGAATTAATCAGACTTGTCTTTGGAAGTATTATTAGGGCTAGAAATATGAAAGGACTGCCCTATAATCTTAGACTAGTTCAAGGTTATTGTTTTCAGATATTACATATGATAGATTCAGAGTATTAATGACACCTTCAAATGTAGGGGCCTAGAATCTGAACTTTCAATATGATGCAAAATTAAAGGTGACATAAAATTTCTTAGCAGAACAAATAGTGTCATTTGGAAAAATCATACAAATTTTTAGAAAGATAATATTTTGAACTAAATATTTTTAAAATGCCGGAAGGTATCTTAAGCATTTTAAAGCCTTTTAAATATAATACAATTTAATGAATTAAAAAATGTGGGTAAAAGTCCTATGTCCTGATAGTAAGCAAAGAATTCATTTTTGAATGTAAGTTTTAATAGGTTTTATTATTTAAAAATATTAACTACTTACTGTAGCAGCATACTACATGCTGTAGTAGATCCAAAGGTGAATTAGTCAGAGTCACTTCCCTTAAAGAATTTATAATCAGATATGAAAGAACACATGCACACAGATTATTAAAATACAAAGCAGTGTGTGATGTAAGCCCCATGCTGTAAGAGATCAGAGGGGTGAGAGACTGCCTCTAGATTGTTATTCTGAAATACTGCTTCAAGAATGTTGCATCTAAGTGGGACTGTAATTATAACCTTGCTTTAAATGTATTAAATTTTCATTATATATAAAAATTAAGTTTTATTTATACCCACACATCCCAATTTTTCTGTTTAATTTTATTGCGAATTACTGGAGAATTTATGGCCATACTTTAGGGCCAGAATGTGTGTATTTTTTTAATTTATTTTTTATTTATTTTCAGCATAACAGTATTCATTATTTTTTCACCACACCCAGTGCTCCATGCAATCCGTGCCCTCTATAATACCCACCACCTGGTTCCCCCAACCTCCCACCCCCCGCCCCTTCAAAACCCTCAGATTGTTTTTCAGAGTCCATAGTCTCTCATGATTCACCTCCCCTTCCAATTTCCCCCAACTCCCTTCTCCCCATCTCCCCATGTCCTCCATGCTATTTGTTATGCTCCACAACTAAGTGAAAGCATATGATAATTGACTCTCTCTGCTTGACTTATTTCACTCAGCATCATCTCGTCCATGTTGCTACAAAAGTTGGGTATTCATCCTTTCTGATGGGGGCATCATACTCCATAGTGCATATGGACCACATCTTCCTTATCCATTTGTCTGTTGAAGAGCATCTTGTTCTTTCCACAGTTTGGTGACCGTGGCTATTGCGGCCATAAACATTGTGGTACAGATGGCCCTTCTTTTCACTACATCTGTATCTTTGGACCCTGCAATTGCAGAATGTGTGTATTTTTATAGAGAACTTAGAAAAATATTTTTGATATTTTTTAATGGGAATGATCACATTGCTCTAATATTATTTATACTAAAGATTACATTGGCTAAGTATTTAGAAAAGAGTTACTGTATCCTGTGTGTGTTGAGAGAGTGCTGTAGTCCAACCTGCTCAGATCTTTGATAAAGAACCATTCAGAAGCCAGTTTTTCAATTCCAGAAGTTCCCATAGTCTGATCATCCATGGCTTAATCTTAGACTTATTTACCATTTAGGTGAGGATTTTTTTTTGGTCAACAATTTGTTTTTCTGAAAAGACAGCTTAATAATTTTGTTATGAGCCTATGGCAATTAAAGTGAAAAACAGGGTGCCTGGGGAGCTCAGTCGGTTAAACATCTGACTGGGTTTCGGCTCAGGTCCCGATCTCAGGGTCGGGAGATGGAGCCTCACATGAGGCTTGCGCTCAGTGCAGAGTTTGCTTGTCCCTCTCACTCTGGGTCTCCCCCCTCACTCACACACACCCTCTCTCTATCTCTTTCTCTAAAATAAATAAATAAAATCTTAAAAAAAAAATAAAGTGAAAAACAGTCCCCAGAGAAAATGAACAAATCCTGAATAACATTGGACATTTAACCATTATATTTGTGGCAACTATAATTTATCATCAACTTGAATATTTATTACATTAGTGTGATGCCTGCCTTAGGCATTAGCAAGCTACAGGTAATGAGGGCCAACAGGTTTTTGTTTGTTTGTTTTTTCAGTATACCATTTTGGCCTTAGTGTAGGAGTTTTGGGGGATTTTCTTACTGGAGAAGGTAGGGTTTTATGAATCTTGAAGGAGGTGGTATTAGGATACATTATTCAGGACATGAGTTCTGGGTGTTGAAGGTATTCTACCACTAGATTTGCTTAAATTGAATTCAATTATGGCTTATGCAGCAAGAGCAATAATAGTAGCAACAACAACAGCAACAAAGCTAACACTGAGAGCAGTTACTATGTGCCAAGACTGTCACAAACTCTTGAACTATATGTTACAAGCTCTTCAACTATATGAGGAAGGTACTATACTAATCTCTGCTGGAAGAAGCTTTAGACACACAGAATTTCAATAAGGTGATAAGGCTAGTCAGAGTAGAACTAAACTTGAACCCAGGTAATCTGGCTTCAGAATCCACACTGTGCTCTAGCTAACCACTTAGCTAGTCCTGGCTTTATAAGTCTCATTTCCAGTCTGTGCTGTATGTTTGATTCAGTATCATCAGATATATCAGATATGTCTAGGAGGACTTATATATCCTCCTAGAATATGATTTCTATCAACCTACATCCTTCCGTAAAAACTTCAGTGGCTCTCAGTATTTAGATAAAGCTCATGGCATACATGACCCTCCCTCAGTTTTGCCAAAAAATAACCTTTCCAGCCATACCTTTGATCCCTCCCCTGTTGAAACATTTTGTTCTAATTTATGTGCTCTACTACTCTGTTTCCCTCCACTAGATCTATCAGTCCCATTCAGTCTGGATCCATGTGGTCGTTTTTTAAATCCCCAGGATCTAGGTCAGTACTTGAGTAGATATGTTTCTAGACTCATTGACAGCATATGAAAACAGCAACCTTTAACAATGAATTTCCGTGTCTTTTGTCCTTCTCTAGTCATCAGCAGCTTTAAAAAAAAAAATTTTTTTTTTTTTTTAACAGAGATCTCACAAGTAGGTGGAGAGGCAGGCAGAGAGAGGAGGAAGCAGGCTCCTCGCTGATCAGAGAGCATGATGTAGGGCTCAATCCCAGGACCCTGAGACCATGACCTGAGTTGAAGGCAGAGGCTTTAACCCACTGAGCCACCCAGGCGCCCCCCCCTCTTTTAAAATTTAAAAGTGACATTTGAAACATCAAATGTTTATTATATGGCTTTGTGTACTTCAGCTAATAGTTAAATGCATTTTTACTTTTAATGCCAGTGTTACAGACTAGAATGTGATGACTGAAGTTGTCAAAAGAAGTACCTTGTTTTTGCTTGTTCTTTCATGCTCAAAGAAGTAGTAATGGTGCAAATAATTTTATGTTAGTAATAATGGGAAAACGCATCCTCGATGTTCAACTTCATTAGATAGTTTGATATAATCACAGAAACTCCTTGAACTAATTTTGGGTACAGAAAAGAATGAAGGATTATTTTTAACCATAAAAAAGAAAATGGAAGAGAAGACATAGTTGTCATCTGCTTTCATTTCTCTCAGAAACCACTTACCCTGAAACTAGTAGGTTATAGCTTCTTTTTTTCAACTAAGATCTGTGTCTATTTAAAGACTCCCAAATCCTAAAAGTAATTTGGAAGTAAAATACAGAACTTGTACTGAAATATGGGATACACATATGAACACGTCTAAGATTTTAACTGATGATGACTTGGTTTGGTGGCCTCAATTATGAAAGGAAGAATTTAATGAGATTGTAACACCATTTCTCCTTCCAAACTCTAATATAGCTAAATACTGTGTAATTGTTTTCCAAACATTATTTTAATCCTTTGTATCATGAGGCACCTTGTGGATACAATTATTTACATATTAGCTACTGATTGTATAGCTTTAATGGTGAAGGTCTTTTGAACATGGCTCAGAAAAAATGTTTTTCTTTAAGTTATTCCTCATTCTCTGTATTGAATAACCTAATATTCAGGGTTTACCTTTATCTGGTCCTGACTTATTTTTTCATCTACTTTCTTACTATTTTTCTTAAAGAATTCTACAGTCGAGCCAATAAAATACTCATGTTCTTTTTCTCTTTTTGAGATTTTTATCTCTTGGCTTTTGCTTATGCTGCCCTATATCTCAACTCTTGGCCTCTAAGGCCTACCTAAAATCATATTTTCTTCAGGCTGTATGTTCTGATATGCTTCCTTCCATTAGCATCTGATAGCCCTTTAACTCCTATGTTGGGATTTTAAAACATTTTCTCCATTGTGTTAAGAATATTTATATACTTGTCTCATCTTTCCTCCAGATATATCACTGTTAATCTCTAACCCTTATAATATCTAATACAATTACTCAATTACCCATACATAGTAAGTACTGATAAATCGCTAACCAAATAATGAGAGTTAAATTGAGCTCTGTTAAATTTCAGTACGGTATTAGAAGTTATTAAAAACAACCCAAGAATTTAATAAGCTTCTGCAAATGGGACATTGATCTGTATCTATTTGTGGTATTTAGAGATAACTTAAGACTTTATGTTAAGAGAAAAGATGGAAACCATTGGAGGGTTTTAAATAGGACAGAATTGATGGGAAGAGGTAAGATTATAGGCAGGATGTTTGTGTGGAGGTTGTTACATTCATCATTTAGGTGATGAATTTTAGTGTCTAAACTAGGGCCCTGGGAATAAGGGTATAAACAGTGGACAGATTAAGAGCTATTTGGGGAGATGGTATTATAGGATTTAGTGTCTGATTAAGTATGAGAGGTAAGGCGTTACAGAGACTTCCCAGGTTTTCTTAGACAAATGAGTAGATGATACACCTCCCCACCCCCCCACTAAGATAGAAAACTCAAGAGGAAAGAGGTTAGCAGCGTGCAGGAAACAGGCAGAAATGAGCTGTAGACTTCAAAACTGCTGCATTTGAGTCTTCTGTGAAGAAGTTCAAGTGTCTAATGTCTATTGACATCGAATATATGAGTCTGAAGCTATGGAGAAATAGCTAAACTAGAAAAGACATTTGGGGATCCTCAACATTCAGTTGGAACATGGAACTATATTTGATATTTAACTGAAAACAGGCAAAATAAGATTTGATTGCTTTTACCTAAGTATCTAGCCCGCATGAACTGGACCAGAGGGAGTATATTACTTGCCTGCTGCTACAGTTACAGGACTGTCTGTCTGTCTCTCACCAAGTGTCAAACTTAAAAGGTTCAGGTTAATAAATGAGCTATATGCACTTAAATGTATAATTTTAAATCTATTAAAGTTTAAGACCTGTAATGTGCCCTGTGAGACATATCACCATCACCAACAACAAAATCCATCTGAATAAAGCCTCCTCATGTGCTCAACTTGCATTTTTATCATGTCCACCAGTTTTAATACCTGTCTGGGCCTTCTCCACTAGCTATTATCAATAACACTTAGGGGCGCCTGTGTGGCTCAGTGGGTTAAGCCTCTGCCTTCGGCTCAGGTCATGATCTCAGGGTCCTGGGATGGGGCCCTGTATCGGGCTGTCTGCCTGGTGGGAGGCCTGCCCCCCCCCACCCCGCCACCCTCTCTGCCTGCTGCTCTGTAGATTTATGGTTTCTCTCTCTCTGTCCAATAAATAAATAAAAATCTTTAAAAAAATAACATTGAATATTATGGGAGATGCTAATTATGTATCAGGTCCTGCATTAGGTCTTTTAAGTACATTATCTTACTATAGTATATCACTGAGAAGGGTACCATTATCCTCTTTCCACGGATGAAGCTCAGAGATGTGAAGTAATTTGCACAAGATTTATATAACTGGTGGTTAAACTCAAGTCTGTCACACTGAACTTGGTTTTTTAAAATCATTTCATTGTACTGTTACCTAATCTATATTTTATCACTAATGAAAAACTTGTAGAGCCCACAGACCTATGCATTCCTGCTTCAATGTGTACTGAAAAACGTTGACTCAGATTTATAGACTAAGATTGGTCAGAGGTATGGTTTCAAATTCAACCAACATAATGGCAGAAAAATAAGAAAATTAGGAGTCATCAACCATATTTCATTTCTGGCATGAGTGTAATAGATGTGTTCAGGGTCTAGGCAAATAATCATAAGGCATAAATAAGGTTATCATTCAGAGATTGGTCTGCTATTTCCACATCGATTAATTTTGGGCAGATTTCTTCTTTTCCTTCTGTGATTTTGATAGAATTGTTTATTTGCTGTAAATTATTTTCCTTCAACTTCTTTCTGTTTATGCTAATTGCCATATTGGAACATTACTTCACACTGTGATTACTAACTACTACAATTAGCGTTCTGTTATACAATACTTAAAATAGTAGTGAACACATAAGTGTTTACCTAAGTATTTCCTTTTGTATAAATGTAGATAACTGATAATATTCTGATTATATTTGAAAACTTGTTTTATGTTGCTAAGGAACTGAACTGACGATATTTAATAATCAAGTATAATGTAATTATCTATACAAAATCACTACTCTACAACCAAATCATATAATAATGGTAAATTTACACCCATGTAAAACATTTTAATTTTGCACTGCATACAGCACTGTACTAGGTACTTAAGGGAAGAGATGTTGAAACATATAAAGCACATGGTGTCTGGATTTCTGTTGCCATATTGCACCTTCGTTTCCTTGAATAACCATGTTTTATCTCAACTCCAAATTGTGTTATATTTTATCCTAAACCATAGTCATCCCTCTTTTGCCTGACTTTTACTCATCTTTCAATCTCACCATTGACATTGCTTCCTCTCAGAAGCTTTCTTGACACTGACTACCCTCTCCTCCAACATCTGTGCTCCTATTACATTGCACTTGGTCATCCTGTGAATATATATTATCATTACCCAATAGACTGTCAACCCATCTAATCAAAGGTCGGACTTTTCTTGTTCACTTGTGTCCCTGCTATGTTGAGTAGATGTCAACAGATATTTGTGGAAAGAAAGAACAAATGAATGAATGACCATTTGAATTAAGGGCTAGGTAAGAGGCGTACCTACAGCTAGGTAAGGCATTAACCTTGTAGACCACCTTATACATATTTGCTATAATGGCAACTTTATTTCAGTGCCTTAAAGAGAATTTTTACAAGTTTTTTTTTTTTTTTTTTTTTTTTTTTTTTTAATTTGGCAGAGAGAGACATGGCAAGAGAGAGAGGGAACACAAGCACGGGGAGTGGGAGAGGGAGAAGCAGGCTTCCTGCTGAGCAGAAAGCCCGATGTGGGGCTTGATCTCAGGACCCTGGGGATCATGACCTGAGCCAAAGGCAGACGCTTAATAACTCAGCCAACCAGGCACCCCTTAAAGAGAAATATTTTAAAGTTTTATTTTTATTTATTTATTATATTTATTTTTATTTTTAAGTTATCTCTCCACCCAACATGGAGCTCAAGATCAAAAGGTTCACGCTTCACTGATGGAGCCAGCCAGGTGTGTAAAGAGAAATTTTTAAAAAATAAAAACACGTTGTTGCCCCAATTATACTAGGATATTGTGAACCAAAATGACACCGAATTTCTGATTGGTGCTCTAACAGATTACCACAAACTTAGTGGTAACAGCTTATAACAATACACATTTATTATCCTAGTAGTTCTGGAGGTTAGAAGTCTGACATGGTTTCCCTGGGCTTAAATCAAGGTGTGAGCAGGCCTGTGTTCCCTCTGGAGGCTCTTGGGGGAGGAAACCTTTTCTTGCCTTTCCCAGCTTCTAGATGCTTCCTGCATCCCCCTAGCCAGCAGCACAGGATCTTCAAGCCTTCCATTCACTTTTTCACTGACTGTCCTACCTCCCTCTTTTCTTTGATTACGTTGGACCCACATGGATAATCTAGCATAATCTCCCCAGCTGAGGGCTAGCTGATTAGCAAGCAAACTTCCACCTGCAACCTGTGTTCCTCCTCACCATGTAATGTAACGTATTCACAGGTTCTGAAAATTAGGACATGGACATATCTTAGATGGGCCACTATTCTGCCAACCTTTATACCTTAGCACTTATGTAATTCTGAAAGAAGATGCTATCTTTTCTCAACATAAAAGAATAATAGTGGCGGGATGCCTGGGTGGCTCAGTCGGTTAAGCCACTGCCTTCCGCTCAAGTCATGATTCCAGGGTCCTGGGATCGAGCCCCTCCCGGGGTTCCTTGCTCAGCAGGGAGCCTGCTTCTCTCTCTGTCTCTGCCTGCCACTCTGCCTGCTTGTGTGCGCGCGCTCTCTCTCTGATAAATAAATAAAGTCTTAAAAAAAAAAAAAGAATAAAAGTGACTAAAATAATTGAGTGTTTATGTTGCTGGCATGTTCTAGGTGCTTTACAACTGTTAATTCTCATCAATCCCACCTAGTATGTACTATAGTTATGCTCATTTTATAGATTAAACTGGGGAAAATGGAGGTTAAATAACTTACCTAAGTGCCATTTGAACCCAGGCAATCTGATTCTAGAGCATTTGCTTTGTTCAGTAGGAAGATGGTAGATAGAATAGTGTGTCTCTTAAAGCAGATCTTTACAGTGTAAAGTATTATGTTGTTTTAGGTATTATATAAATTATTAAAATTAAGATACATTTATAACTATAATATTGCAAAACTGGTTGGGAGATGATCAATTATTGCATACCTTTTGGACCAAAGCAGCTCATTCGAAACTCCGAGAGATACAAAGACTTACTACGATTGTCTTGAGAAAATGCATTAGGTATTTTAAAAATAGTTGACTCAGTATTCTCCATCATGAATTTATGCTTTCTTATTATTAGGAAAAACAGAATTAGTATAGTACTTATACATGATGTAAAAACTCTGAATAGAAGAGTTAGAGCAAAAAAATTATTTTTTCCTCCATTTTTCTGATTCTTTATAATTTTTTTTTGGTGTTTCCTCATATCCTATTCTTTGGTGCCATTTGCCACTTCTCTTTATTAACCCCCCTTCTGCGTCTAGAGAGCATTAATTTCATATATGAGATAAACTGTACAAATATGAAGAGAAGTAATAAGAATGTAATATGCTAACTCATGTAAAATGATATAAAGAGATATCAGATGGGCAGCCAAGTACAGGGAGTAATAGAGTGAACAGAATGAGATGACATTATGTGGGGAAGACTTATCAGAATTAATTTTAAAGGATTTTAGGACTTTTGAAAAGAACTTGCAAAAAGGAAGAAGAAATTTACAGTGAGGAAAATGACAGCGTAAAAAAGATTCTGAAACAGGAATTGCAAATCATATATAGGAAAAGGAAAGCAGACATATTTGAATAGAGCAGAGGCCTCCTCTGAAAATAGATTAGAATTTCCTTAAAGCATCAAGGGACAGACCACTGGAATTCATGAATTAAAAGGAGCATGTTATTGTTTGAGAAGTTTCCTGGAAATCTTGTTTATTATTGTGTCTCTGAAAAAATAACCGTGAAATCTGAACTGTTAGCTTTTTTTAAAATGGATTTTTGGAAATAGGTTATTTATAAACTAGGACCTGTCCAGAAAGTAGTGTGGTAAGAGGAACAGCTCTGCATAATAGTCAAACGACCGACATGTTAATATCCCAAATAGCAGTTCTATGAAAAGCCACTGCAGGTGCAAGTTTATTTAAAAACAGACCACAACACAGGTGCAATTCTCCTTATAAACATTTAACCACAGAAGATTACCCTAAAAGTCTCTGTGGAAAGGCGCTGGAAAAAAGAGAGTTCAGTTTTTTGTCTTAATTTTTTAATTTTTAAAAGGAATTTGGGATGAAGTTTCTTCCTCATGTTTCATATTCTTTTTAAACTTAGTTTTTGTCTCCTGATATCTAAATGCAAATTTTACATATACATGATTCGATATGGGTCAATATTAAGAGATTCTGTATGCAATAAGCAAAAATGTTTAGGGTTAAAAAATGTCAAATAGAAGAAATTTCTCCATGTATATATGAAACAACTAATATTAATGACTTGTAGCTTTGTAAGGTGAATTGGACTAGGAGTTAGGAGGCCTCTGGTCTACATTTAATGACTTAATTCTAAAATTCAAAATACATTCTAAATTTATACTCAAATGGGAAAAATATGACTCCTGTAAAGAAGTGCATGATATCATTACTATAGTTCTCTCCTTCACTCTGCTACGGTTCTGGGGCCTTCCTCCCTGCTACCTGACCTGTCCAAATTCTTTCCCATTTTGGGCCTTTTACTTGCTGTTTCCTTTCTTTTTGGAGCAGTGTTTGTGTGATTCTGTTGTAGGCAGAATAATGTCCCCTGCAACCACCCCCCACCCCATGTGCCCTAATCCTTAGATCCTGCGAATATGTAAAACTGTTACATAGGAAAAGAGATTTTGCAGATGTGGCTAAGGGTGTGGGCCTTAAAATGGGGGAGTTTACCCTCAGTTACCTGGATGGGCCAAGATAATCACATGAGGCCTAACAGCGGAGAACTTTCCCTAGATGGAAGCAGAGGAGATAGGCAAAAGCAGAGATCAGAGCAGGACTTGAGTCACTATCGCTACCTTTAAAGATCAAGGAGGCCGCTAGCCAGGGAATGCTGTCATCATGTAGAAGCTGAAAACAGCCTCCACCTGACAGCCGAAAAGGAATGGGGACGTCACCTCTAAAGCTTAAGGGACTGAATTCTGCCAAAAACCTGAATGAGTTTAGAAGTAGATTCTCTGCCAGAGCCTCAAGATAAGAGTCAGACTCTGTCTCTTGGCAGTCTGTTCCTGGCGTTTTTCTTTGGCCTCCTTCATGCTCTTGGCCCAAAGTTGAGCATAGTCTGCAGTCTCTTCCTTAATTTTCTTAGTACGCTCTTTCTTTAAAGCAATATGTTGATGTTTGTGTTGGGGGACATGTGTAGTAACAAGACCCTGAATTTTGGGTCCTTTGGTTTTAGGTGTCTCATCTTCTTTGTTTAGGGGCATTATTACAACATACTGTGGACATCTTTTTTAGAGATTGAAAATTTTGTGGGTTCTGCTAGCTATTTTAGTCTCCAGACAATGAGGCACAGTCGTATCGGTGAGTCTAGAAATATGCTTCTCACCCTTTTTTGCGATGAGAAGTTGAGAGCACTGAGATTGGCATCCACAATGCAACCCCAAACAGATTTGCCCTTTCTTTCTCTAGTCCTCCTTGGTTTGTGGCAGGAATGCTTACTCAGCTGCTAATAGACATAGCCATGGGTTAGGGACACCCTGCTTCATGACATTGAACACTTCCATTCCTCGCGCAGACTGTTACCAGCAACTTCTATGGCCGTAACTCTTCCTAAAGGGTACAAAGTTGCATCCATCCCCCACTTCAGTAAGTTTCTGGCCGCCAGTGGCTGGGAAAGGGATGTTTAGTTTCACCCTAAAGCAGTTTAAGGCCTCCAAGGCACCATGGAAAAGAGCTGATAATGGTTCCTGTTAAGTTCCATCTGCTCTTGTGGAATTGGGAGGAGAAGGCTCTACAGGAGCAATCCAGCTAGGGTCATCCCATGGGCAAGAATAGATTGCCAGTCAGGTAACTGACTCACTTTAGAAAATAACTCACTTTAGAAAACTCCCTCTGTAATCCTTGTGAATAACTTCATATACAACAGATTTGTGGGACTCTGAGTGACTATAGGATGTTTGGGGACTTTCAGGATGTTTAAAATTAAACCGGGTGCAATTATATATTCATTATTTCGGGTATATATAGACACATAAAGAATTTTCCATTTTTGAATGCTTTATCTTGCTTCATTTCTCTTGGAGATTATTTTTTTTCAGCTTGTCTTGGCTGAAGTCCCTTCCTCTGTTGCTAATAGGATCTTCTCTCAGTTTATTTTTCTGGATTGACTCTAAAGTTACTTTTGTATTCTGTAGTGTCTCAAAGGTCTAGAAGGTAGAGATATGGTACATATAGATAAGGTATAAAGGCCATGTTCCTGATGACCCTGTGGTGTATTTGAGATGGTCTATTTTTGGAGATAATTTGGACAATACCATTCATTACCAAAACTTGTTTTTAATATATCAAGTTCAAGGACAGATGGGAGCAATGACTTCTTAGACTCAATGCAGAATTTAATCCACTAAAAGGAAAATAAAGGTAGTCCAGCTACATCTTCGATTTAAAGCCAAGAAGGCTATTAAAAAATATCATCATCCCTTTAAGTGTGTAAGTGGCAAGATTCCAGAAAATCAAGGTCTTTTTATGTTATGAAAGACTTTCAAGGGGAGAAATCACATGATATTAAAGATATAGGCTAAGGAGAGACTAATTACTTAAGATAAGTATTCATACAATCCTTATGGATGACATGGAGAATTTTCGTCTGTGTGATAGTATGGTATTGTATGAATTAACTGAAAATGAAGTTCTATGCACCAAAAGTGCTTATGAATGGATCAGTGTTAGTTTAGAGGCAGGTCTTGCGACGCATGCTGAAGAAGTCTGTTTTCAGCACTAGCCCACTGAACATTTCTCTAAACAACTTAAAAAAGGACCCCGTTGGCATGGGTATCAAGTCTGTAGATGCTGTGAAGCTGAAAGAAGTAACCTATGAGCTGGGTTTCAGAATCTGGGTTTAAAAAGAATTCAGTAAATTATAATGTTGGTCTGAGTTTAATAAGATAAAACTTAAGGACCAATGCTAAATCTCATGCCCAAATCCCAACTGTTTAAATATTAAATGTTTATAGAAACACTTATTTATTTTTTTTTTTAATTTATTTTGCAGACAGAGATCACAAGTAGGCAAACAGGCAGGCTGTGTGGGGGGGGGAGTGGCGGTAGTGAGAAGCAGGCCCCCCCCCGCCTGGCAGAGAGCCCGATGCGGACCTCAATCCCAGGATCCTAAGTAGAGGCCTTTTTGTTGTTGTTAAGATTTTATTTATTTGACAGAGATCACAAGTAGGCAGAGAGGCAGGCAGGAAGAGAGGAGGAAGCAGGCTCCCTGCTGAGCAGAGAGCCTGATGTGGGGCTCCCAGGACCCTGGGATCATGAAGGCAGAGGCTTTAACCCACTGAACCACCCAAGCACCCTAGAAGCACTTATATTTTAAAAGGGGAATTTAGTTGACTATAAAGTTGTTAGAAGGCAATAGTGTGATATAGTGGCCCAAAGTGTCATACTCTTATCTTAAGTGGCATTTATTGAAAAATATTACTGTTCTGCTGTTTTATACTTGATCAGATAACACTTGGACTACTGTGTGCATATCTGGGAACAACACTTAAAAAAGCAGCATTGACACCATAAAGCCTGTTCAAAAAAGAGACTAATATTGCTGCATACAGTTAAATTAGAGAGTTTTCAACTCCTTAGGAAAACATTCTCCATTCATCCTTTATTCAATCAATATATTTTAGGTGTTTTTGTGCTCTGATCTTGGAAACACAAGTGAGCAACAGGACAATGCCATTTTCAGAAGCTTTTATTCTAATGAGGAGACATACTAAAACTAAATAAGAAATTCAAAGTATGGCAAATACTATGAAGAAAATAAAATAGGGTAATACAACAGTGATTGCTGGTGGGTTAGGATGGTTTGCAACCAGGGAAATTCTCTCTGAGGCAATGATCCTTAACTTGAGACTTGAACGATGATGAAGGACCAGCCAAGCAAAGATTTGAAAAGCGTTTTATGCAGAGGGACTAAAAAGTCCAAAGGCCCCGAGTAAGTAAGTAGCTGGAGAATGTAAGTGAAAGAGAGAGTTATGGGAAATCAGGCGAGATAATGAGTTTGAATTTATTCTAAGTGTAACGAGAAGCCAGTGTAGGTTTTGAGTCAGATATGTTCTAATTTACCTTTTGAAAAGATCACCGTCTGTGGGGCAAACAATGAGTAACGGGGGTAAGACTGGATGTAGAGAGGACTTCGGGGCAGTGAAGAGTTCAGTGAATTATAAACATGAAACCATTTTTTCCTCCAAATTATTGCTTCCAAAGTACCATGATTAAATTTTTCTTTGCCTTCCCTTGACAGTGTTTTAAGATGATACAGTAATTTTGTAAATTTTTTATCATTAAATGTCTAGTATATATTTTTGTGAACCTAAAACAGGTCTAAAGAGTAGTCAATTTAAAAAAAGTCTAGTTCATTGTAAAAACTTCTAAAATTCACTTTTAACTTCAAATCTCTAATATTCCATTTGAAACGGGATGGAATAACAGAGATCAGATCTACTCTCCCACCAGAAACAAGCAGAAGAAACTGACAGGCTTATGAAACAATGGCTTTTAAGAGATTGGACGTTAGGCAACAAAAGGCGCGATCTCTGAGAGACAGAAAACAAATGTGAAGGCCTCGGTCATTGCCAGCTTCTTGCCTTGAGAGGGTTTCCGGGACGTGGCCTCACTGCTGAAATCTGTCAAACATTAAAAAAAATAATAATAATACTAATTCTACACAAACTCCTCTAGCACATTGGAGAGGAAAAGAAACTTCAAAACTTATTCTACTGGGTAAGGATTATCCTGATAACAAAACTAGGTGAAGACGTTATAAGAAAACAATTTCAGACCAATATCCTTGATGAATATAAATGCTGAAGTTCAAGGCAAAATTTTAGTAAATTGAATCCATCAGTTTATAAAAAGGATATTACATCATGAATAAGTGGGGTTTACCCCAGAAATGCCAGATTAATTTAATTTAATTTAAAGTCATTATAATTCACTGTATTAACAAACTAAAAAATGAAAATCATGTGCTTATCTCAATAATCAGAAAAAAGCCATTTGAAAATGTACAATATCCATTTCTGAAAAAAAGAAAAACCAAAAAACAGGAAACTAGGAATAGGAGGGAACTTCCTGAACTTGATAAAGAACTTTCAAGAAAAACCCAAGATCATACTTAAAAACTGAATTCTGAAGAAATGAACCTTTAATAGCTTTATCGAGATGTAATAGATACACAATGAAATGCCCACATTTAAACTGTACAGTAACTTTTGACGTGTATATACAGTCAGGAATTTGTAGCCACCATCCAGACAATGAACATGTATCCTCCCCAAAGGTTTCCTTCTTCCTCTCTCCTCTCCCTGCCCTGCTTTCCCAGACAATCACTGATCTGTTTTCTGTCACTGTAGGTTTGTTTTCACTTTCTAGAATTATTTGTATTAAAGCAATCATTTTTATTAAATTATAATTTTATTATAATTATTTAGATTTTAAAAAGTAATATATTATTTAATACAGCACAAAATTTAATACCAATATCTTAAAGCATAATTTAAAAATAATATTTAAAATGTACTACTACATATTTTATAGTACATATTCAAATTTTTTTCTTTTAAGATTTTATTTAAGTTCAGGTTCGTTAACATAGTGCAGTATTTGTTTCAGGGGTAGAATTTAGTGATTTTCCATTTGCATATAGCACTCCCTGCTTATTACAAGCGCCCTCCTTAATGCTCATCACCCATTTACTCCACCCCCTACCTCCCCTCCAGCAACCCTCAGTGTTAACCCTATAGTTAAGAATCTGTTATAGTTTGCCTCCTTCTCTGTTTTTTGTCCTATTTTTCCTTCCCCTCGCCTATGTTCATCTGTTTTGCTTCTTACATACCCCATATGCATGAATCATATGGTATTTGTCTTTCTCTGACTGACTTATTTCGCTTAGCATGATACACTTGAGCACCATCCATGTCATTGGAAATGGCAAGATTTCATTCTTTTTGATGGCTGAGTAATATTCTATTGTATATGAACATCTTTATCCATTCATCTGCTAATGGACATTTGGGCTCTTTCCATAATTTGGCTATTGTGGACAATGTTGCTATAAACATTGGGGTGCATGTGCCCCTTTGAATCACTATTTTTGTATCTTTTGGACAAATAGCTAGTAGTATAATTGCTGGGTCATAGGGTAGCTCTATTTTTAACTTTTTGAGGAACCTCCATACTGTCTTCCAGAGTGGCTGCACCAGCTTGCATTTCCACCAACAGTGTAAGAGGACTCCCCTTTCTCCACATCCTTACTAACATCTGTTGTTTCCTGACTGGTTAATTTTAGCCATTCTGACTGGTGTGAGGTGGTACCTCATTGTGGTTTGTATTTCCCTGATGCCGAGTGATGTGGAGCATTTTTTCATGTGTCAGCCATTTGTATGTCTTCTTTGGAGAAATGTCTATTCATGTTTTTCTGCCCATTTCTTAACTGGATTTTTTATTTTTGGGGTGTTGAGTTTGCTAAGTTCTTTATAGATTTTGGATACTAGCCCTTTATCTGATATGTCATTTGCAAGTATCCTCTCTCATTCTATAGGTTACTTTTTAAAAAAAGATTTAATTAATTAATTTAGAGAGTCCATGAGCAGGGGGAGGAGCAGAGAGAGAGGGACAAGCAGACGCTGTTCTCAGCTAAGAGCCTGATGTGGGGCTTGATCCCACAACCCTGAGATCAGGACCTGAGCAGAAACCAGGAGTCAGATGCCCAACCGAGACACCCAGGTGCCCTGGCTGCCTTTTAGTTTTGTTGGTTGTTTCCTTTGCTGTGCAGAAACTTTTTATCTTGATTAAATCCCTATATTCAAATTCTCTCTCTCTTTCTTTATATAGAGCCATACAGGATATACTCTTTTTTAAACATTTTTAAAAGATTTATTTATTTGAGAGGGAACGTGTGTTTGTGTGTGTGTGTGTGTGTGTTAGAGAGAGAGAGAGAGAGGGAGGGAAGGGGGGGCAGGGGTAGGGGGAGAAGCAGACTCGCCGCTGAGCAAGGAGCAGAACTCAGGGCTTGATCCCAGGACTCCCGGATCATGACCTGAGCTCAAGGTAGACGCTCAACCAGCTGAGCCACCCAGGCGCCACACTATATACTCTTTTTAAGATATTTTGTCTGGCTTCTTTCACTCAGAATAAATTATTTTGAGATTCACCCTTCTTGTTGTTGTATGTTTCAACAGTTTATTCACTTCTCTTGCTGAATAACTTGCCACAATTTGTTCACCCACTTTGTGTATGGATGTTTAGGATGCTTCCAGTTTTAGGCTACCACAGATAAAGCTAACAGTTCTTCCAAGTGCTGTCTTCCTTCCCCACGTTAGTAAAACCGGTTGTATTCTTTTTCCTTTCCAGCTTTATTGAGAAATCATTGGCATATAACTGTTTAAGGTGTAAAATGTGATGATTTGATACATGTATGTTGTGAACTGGCTACCACAGGAAGGTTCGTAAACATATCCTTCACCTCACATAATTATCATTGTCCTTGTTATGCAAAGAACATTAAATTCTCTAATAGCAACTTCTAAGAATACAAAACAGTATTATTAACTCTAGTCACTGAGCTATACCTTACAGCCCCAGAGCTTATTCATCTTGTAACTGGAAGTTCATTTTGTTTTTAATTTAAATTCAACTAGCCAACATGTAGAACATTATTAGTTTCAGACGTAGAATTCAGTACTTCATCAGCTGCATAGAACACCCCATGCTCATCACATCATGTGCCCTTCTTAATGCCCATCACCCAACTACCCCATCTGCCCACCTGTCTCCCGTCCAGCAACCTTCAGTTTCTTTCCCATAGTTAAGAGTTTCTTATGGTTTGTTGCCCCTTTGATTTCTTCCCATTCCATTTTTCCCTCCCTTCCCCTATGATCCTCTACACTGTTTCTTATATACCTCATATGAGTGAAACTATATTCGTAATTGTCTTTCTCTGATTGGCTTATTTCCATCAGCATATCAGTTTGATATAAATGGTAATATTTCATCCTTTCTGATGGCTGAGTAATATTCCATTGTATAGATACACCACATCTTCTTTATCCATTCATCATTGATGGACAACTCGGCTCTTTCCATAGTTTGGCTATTGTGGACATTGCTGCCACAAACATTGGGGTGCATGTGCCCCTTTGGATCACTACATTTGTATCTTTGGGGTAAATACCTAGTAGTGCCATTGCTGGGTCATAGGGTAGCTCTATGGGACCTCATCAAGATAAAAAGCTTTTGCACAACAAAGGAAACAGTCAACAAAACTAAAAGGCAACCTACGGAATGGGAGAAGATATTTGCAAATGACATATCAGATAAAGGGCTGGTGTCCAAGATCTATAACTACCTTTGTACCCTTTGACCAGCATCTTCCCATTTCTTCTACCCCTCAGCTGCTGGAAACCACTCATTCTACTCCCTGTTTCTATGAATTCAGTGTTTTTAAGTTCAACATATAAGTGAAATCAGTAAGTGTTTTTTTCTTAATTTCACTTAGCACAATACCCTTAAGGTCCATCTGTGTTGTCATAAATGGCAGGATTTCCTTCTCTTCCTCCTCCTCCTCCCCCTCTCCCTTACCCCTCCCCCTCCTCCCCTTCTTCTTCTTCTTCTTTTCTTTTTTAAGTCTCATGCTCTACCACCTGAGCCAACCAAGTGCCCCTAGCTTCTAAGCTTTTAAGTTTCCAGTCTAGTGGGTGCGTGACTGATTCAATTGATACGGTCTGCAACTCATTTTATTTTTAAAGGTTTTATTTATTTATTTATTTGTCAGAGAGAGAGAGAGAGAGAGAGCGCGCATGGGCTCACACACGAGCAGGGAGAGTGGCAAGCAGAGGCGGAGAGAGAAGCAGGCTCCCTGACAAGCAAGGAGCCGGATGTGGGACTCAATCCCAGGACCCTGGGATCATGACCTGAGCCGAAGGCAGTGGCTTAACCGACTGAGCCACCCAAGCATCCCAAGATTGCCCTCTTTTTTATAGCATAAAAATATTCCACCATATATATCACATTTTCTTTATTCATTCCTGTGTTTATGGACCCCTGGGTTGTTTCCATGTGGCCATTGTGAATAATGCTGCAATGAACTTGGTGTGCAGATATCTTTTTAAGATAGTGTTTTAATTTCCTGTGGTGTTCTTTTGGATATTGCCCAGAAGTGGGATTGCTGGATCATATTGTAGTTCTATTTTTAATTTTTTGAAGAGCACTTATATTGTCTTCCATAGCGGCTGTACCCATTAACATTCCTGCCAGCTACACACAAGGGCTCCCTTTACTGCACATCCTCACCAGTGTTTGTCATTTCTTGCTGTTTTGGTAATAACCATTCTAACAGGTGTGAGGTAGTATCTTATTGTGGTTTTGATTTGTGTTTCCCTGACGATTTGTGACATCGAGCACTTTTCATGTACATGTTAACCATTTGAATGACGTCTTTGGAGAAATGTCTGTTCAAGTCCTCTGCCTATTTTTAAATGGGATTGTTTGGGTTTTTTGCTATGTAGTTCTAGGAGTTCCTTGTATCTTCTATATGTTAATTTCTTATCAGATAATATGGTTTGCAAATATTTTTCTCCCATTCTATAAATGATATTTTAATTTTGTTCATTATTTCTTTTGCTGTGCAGAAGATTTTAGTTTGATATAGTTCTAGTTGTTGATTTTTGCTTTATTTGTTTATGGTTTTGGTGTCCTATCCAAAAATTCACTGCCAAGGCCAATGTCAGGGAGCTTTTTCCACTATGCTTTTGCCTAGGAGTTTTATGGTTTCAGGTCTTATGTTTATGTCAATTCATTTGAAGGTAATTTTGTGAATGGTAGAAGGTAGAGGTCCAGTTTCATAGTTTTGCATGTGAATATTCAGTTTTTTCAAGGCTGTTTGTTTAAAAGACCCTCATTTTACCATTGAACATTCTTATCTCCCTTGCCAAGTAATAGTTAATGCCACATGTGTGAATTTATTACTCAGCTCAAGATTCTGTTCCATTGGTCTATGTATTTGGTCTTATTTGTTTGTTTTTTATTTTATGTGTGTCTGTTTTTATGCCAGCACCATACTGTTTTGGTTACTATAGCTTTTTTTTTTTAGACATTTTCGTTCATACCTTATAAGGGTCATATAGCACGAACACATATCAACTTCTGTGTTCCTCCGTGCCCACGACCCAAGGGGAAGTGTCCAGCTCTCCCATGAATGCTTTCCTCAAAGTAGATAGCTCCAGGCTGGGTTTGTATTTTGTGTAACTCAACAGGGAGTGACCACGATGGTGGTTCTGATGATAATAATGACTACTATCACTGCTTACCATATGCCAAGATCTTTGCTAACTTCTTTATATGTTATAATTCATGTTAAGTTCCCTAATGATCCTAAGAAATATGTATTGTTATTATCCCCATTTTACAGATAGAGATTACATGAGTGTTCAAGGTTTGCCCATTTCATCCAGCTAGTAAATGATAAGTTGGGTAATAAACTCAAGCAATCAGACTCAGAATCCTTTTTCTTAACTATTATGCTCTCTTGCTTCTCAATTTTCCTTTTTTGCAGCATCCCTGATTTCTTTGAATTATTTTCTTGAATCTCTCCCTCATCTGACTTTGAGGAGGAAAAACTACCCTGTCCTTCCCTCTCTCAAGAGTAAAGGGGGAGGGGCACCTGGGTGGCTCAGTGGGTTAAGCCTCTGCCTTCGGTTCAGGTCATGACTTCAGGGTCCTGGGATCTAGTCCTACACCAGACTCTCTGCTCAGTGGGGAGCCTACTTCCCCCCCTCCCCCGCCTTCCTCTCTGCCTACTTGTGATCTCTGTCTGTCAAATGAATAAATAATATCTTTAAAAAAATTAAAAAAAGAGTAAAGGGGGAAATTGTCTTACCACAATCATTCCTATTTCCACAAAACCAAGAGCTCCAAAGATGTTACTCCCCTTTTCCTTTGAAAGTCCTCTAAAGACTAGAAGAGAGAGCTTAAGAATGGGGGGTGGGTGTTGATGCCGTAAGTTGAGTTCTGTTCTTCCTCCTGGTAAGCCTTGAAGGAAGTATCTGACCCTCTTTAGAATTTGGGGTACCTAGCCATTCTTATTTATTAGCTGTGAGCCCTAGTAGCCAATTCTGGGGCAAAGGAAATATAACTTTATGACTGAGGCTATTGTAGTAGTCTAGGCTAGAGGATAGAGACTTGGGCCAGGGTGGCAGTGAAAATGGAGAGAATCAGATAAATCTGGGATATATTCTTCAAATAAAACCAAAAGGGTATGGTGGTAAACTGAATATGGGGGAGAAGAAAACAAAGGCATCAAAGAAGAGGATTTGTTTGAACAACCAGGTGGATTTACTGAGAGAAGGAAGGCTAGAGACAGGAAAAGATCAGATTAGAAGTGTGAGGGTGTCTTGATTGTTAGAGTACTGTTTGCCTGGTTAAGTTTTGGATACCTGTCAGACAGAGATATCAAATAGAAAGTTGGATGGAAGAGTTTGGAGCTCAACAGGCAAGGTAAAGTGTAGAATTATGCACTTGAAAGTCATGGCATGTCCTGAGTCAAAGCCATGGGATCAGATAAAGTTAATTAAGGAGAAGATGAGAAAAAGAGAAGGCTGAAGATCAAACCTCTGTATTCACCAGAAAATTCAGCAAGAGACTGCCAAGGAGTCACCAGTGAGATGGGAGCAAAACAAGGACAGCGTCTTTTGTGTCCCAAGAGAGTCAAGTCTTTGTCATGGTTTGACTATCCCCAGTACAGAATAAGCTATGTCCAGAGGAAGTAATGCATTGACCTATTTCAGACGGTTTTGAAGCAAATGCTGAGCTCAGACTGTCTGCCGTATAGGAAATTCAAACAAAACTTGAGTGGGAGTAAAGAAGGTGAGACTAAATTGTCTTAGGATCTCTTTAATCCAGATGATTGTCACTGAACCATTTACGTTCAACAGTCTTATATATGAATATAGACAAATAAACCATTTTTGGTGAAGAATTTAGAACAATGTGGCTAAGCTCCCAGTAACTTAACTAACTTGCATGGGAAGTGTTCTACGATTCACATTTTACATTTTTGGTGGGAAGAACGTAACTAAAAGTGGAGATTGAAATGGCTTAAAGATTAAACCAGGACCTGTTATTTATATAATTGATTAGTGCTAAAAAGATTATGAAACAATTTGCCTATAGCATAGAACTGTAAAAATAAATAGAAGCTTCAGCTAAGTTGTTTTCAATGTAAGCCTGTTGATTTATTTTTATTTATTTATTTATTTATTTATTTGACAGACAGAGATCACAAGCAGGCAGAGAGGCAGGCAGAGAGAGAAGGGGGAAGCAGGCTGCCTGCTGAGCAGAGAGCCCGATTCAGGGCTCGATCCCAGGACCCTGAGATCATGACCTGAGCCAAAGGCAGAGGCTTCAACCCACTGAGTCATTCAGGTGTCCCCTGTTTATTGTTTTAAAAATTACCTTTATCAACCTCTTAATCTTCTATAAATAGATAATAGCGCCATTTATTATTCCCCCCGCATGTTTCTAGTCTATGAATTTTCAAACTTCACTGTACATTAGACTCAACTGGAAGGCTTTCTAAAAAATACACATTCCAAGGTCACATCTGCAGAGATTCTGATTGGGTGTAGCCAGGAAATCTGTATTTTGACTAGTATTCTAGGTGATTCTAGAGAAGATAATCCCTGGACTACACTGGGAGATAACACTGGTCCTGATCCTATATTTCAGGTATCGGTAACTCTCTTTGGGTGGCAAAGGTGCCACTTGGGTCTCCACCCTTATTTTTATTTTATTTTATTTTTTTCTCTTTTAGATGAATAATTTACATAACATAAATACAAAACTGGAAGATTAAAAGACTAGAAACATCAAATGTAAAGCTTTTCTTTGGCATAGTAATTATGCATAAACTACTATTTGCTTTTATAAAAATAAGCTTTGGGGAAACTTTTTGTCCCCAAAGGTTCATCCAACTTGCTTTGGGGGAGAAATCTAGACTTGAGTTTATTTTCAAGGAAATAATGACTTTTAAAAAAAGAGTACTTCTAATTACTCTGTTTTGGAGTGAATGAATAAATCAGTTATTTGGAAACTACAGTTAGAGATGAAGAGCTCTTAAGTGTTGATACTTGTTTTGACATCCTGGCCATACGTTAATGTGTTTTCAGATTTGTTTTTTCCCCCTAATAGATACAATTGTTCTTGTGAATCCAGTATGTTTTCCTTAACACCAAATAGTTTCTAAGCCCTATGATAGTAGAAGTCAAAATGACAGTAAAGTTTGACAGTGTAGTAATTTTACGTGTTTATTATCTATGGGGCTTTGTTCATGTTAGACATTCGGTACATGATTGGAGCCTTTAATAATTATGTACGAGCCTTTAATAGTTAGTTTTCATTCTGCCCCCTTCTGTTCTTAGCTATGAAATCTGCTTGCCTACTTGATCCTGAAGCATTTCTTTAGTGCCTCTCAAGATTCTAGGAGACCCTTAAAAAATTAGAGAACTGAGAACCAAAAGTAACATAATTGATGTTGTATATGTAGATATATAAACAACATGTTCCTGGAACCAACCCTAAGAGATAGGAAATTCTAACATGTTGGGGCAGAGGGTAGGGGAAATGTCCTGTCCAAAAGCTCAAGGTTTTGTTTACTTGTTTGTTTGTTTGCTTTTTGACACTAATTAATAACAAAAAAATCACAGAAATACTGCAGTGATTAAGTTTTCTGTTGAGGCATTTCAGATGAAAATCATTTCATGGGCTTATAATTCCAAAAGCCAGTATCAGACACAAGGTCTGCCTTAATGCTATCAAATTAAACCATGGCAACTGATACATCTAGTATCCATCTGTTTCAAATTCCAATTTTGTGTTTGAGTTTATAAAGTAACTGAAAGCAACCATATTATGTATATATTATATATGTTATTTAGAATATGTATATTCAAATCTGGTAACTTGGTTAATTAAAGACTAGGAGAAAAAGTTGACATAAGGTACAACTGGGACCTTGAAAGGCTTTAATTAATTTCTCCTTCTTCTCGTGCCTTCATTTACTGCTCTAGGCACAACAAATGTCCTATATTTGATTTGAAACTTTATTATCTAAGAACTAAAGTTGAGAACCCCCATTTAAACATTCTTAATGTACTTATGTCTTGAAGTTATTAATAATATTCATGTCTAATTTTATAGAGTCATTGTAAAATAAAGAGTTACTGCATCAAAGTATGGCTTTTGGGGAGATACTATGGAAGAAAATACAGAAACCTGGGACATACATCTCTGTACAGGGCAGCATTTAAATTTCTGACTCCAACCACAACTGTGATTGTTTTTAGTTTGTTAACTGCCTGGGAGTGTTATTTTAAGAAAGCAGAAGCACCATCATTTGCACAGTCCTTATAGATCACACACCTTAGCCCTGACTTTTCAGCTTCGGTTTCTCAAAAGGATTGAAGTCAAGATGAGGAGCCCTTTGTTTTTCTGTGGAGTCCTAGCCATTTTTGTTAAGGCTGTTCTGGTAACAGGTACGTGCTGTTTTGAAAATTAACCCACATAAAAGGAAAAATGGAACACAGATCTGCTTTTTAGATTTAAATTTTTATGTTTGCTTTGGTTAGCTAACCAGCTGGCTACTTTTTCTAACATGCCTTAATCTTTCTATGGGCAGTGATCTTTATGCAGAGAAAACTCACTGTAATTTTTTTATTCTTTTTTCTCTTATTTGTTTACCTACTATAACTTAGAGAAAAAGAAAATATATATTTGTGAATAAGTATGGATAGCTATACTTACATAAATATCCATTTTAAATCTTGAAAATCAGTAATCCTCTTCTTGAGTATCTTAAATGAATATTCTGGAAAAATGAAGTAATAATTACTATAACTACCATATGGGATGCATTGGGCTTTTACTTCCCTAGAGAGACTGATACTAGTTCTAACCATTTCCCTGAATCTGAGCCTACAGATTTAGTATGATAATTTAACAGTGTTTAGTCTTGTACAGGTTGCTTATGTCTCCCTGGCGTAACTTTGGTTGTTTTGTTTACTAACCTTTGAAACTACTGTAGAGAATGGAATACACTCTGAATACAGATGTAATAATTGTCATCTAGAAGGGTAATGAGTTAGAAGTGATGTAATTTGGCCTGATGTTTTCTAACACTTACTGAGCTTACTCTTATTTCAGAACAGGGTATGATGTAATTAAGAATAGTCATTTTACATATATTTTTATACTAATTTAGCATTAGAAATAATGCATTTCTTTTTTTTAAGATTTTATTTATTTATTTGACAGAGAGAGATCACAGGTAGGTAGAGAGGTAGGCAGAGAGAGAGGAGGAAGCAGGCTCCATGCTGAGCAGAGAGCCCCATGCAGGACTCAATCCTAGGATCTTGAGATCATGACCTGAGCTGAAGGCAGAGGCTTTAGCCCACTGAGCCACGCAGGTGTCCCGAAATAATGCATTTCTAATAATATTTTAAACAAAAAGATAGTAGTATTAAAACAGGTACAGTATATGTATCTATATATGTAAATAAATGTTCATGAACATGTTTATATACCTATAAACATATGTAAAACATATATAAAAGATCTATCATTGAGTACATACTATTTTCCAGGCATTATGCTAATGGCTTTACATATACTATTCCATTTAATTCTCACAATAACCACTTGAGGGTAAGTACTATTAATATTTCTAACATATAGGGGTGCCTGGGTGGCTCAGTCGTTAAGCGTCTGCTTTGGTTAGGTCGTGATTCCAGAGTCCTGGGATCAAGACCTGCATCGAGGCCCACATCAGGCTCCCTGCTTGGCGGGAAACCTGCTTCTCCCTCTCCTACTCCCCCTGCTTGTGTTCCCTCTCTCACTGTCTCTCTCTGTCAAATAAATAAATAAAATCTTTAAAAAAAATATTTCTAACATATAGTTGAATCCATTGATCTTCAGAGAAGCAATGTAACTTACCTACAGTCACACAGCAAACATGTAGAACCCAGGCCATCTCACCCTATAGCCCATGGCCTAACTTCGATCCTATTCTGCCTATATTGGAGAATCACCCTTTAGTAAACTCATTATGTTCATATCTACTGTGTGTTGTTAAGTATATTTTATTTGTTTGAACTGAATTAAATTTAACAAATATTTATTGGGCACCTGCTATGTCTTAGGTACTCTTGGAGTAAAGCAAGGCACAATCTATAACGCAAGTTTATTTGGAAAAATATTGCCAGTAAGTGAGAATGTTAGAAACTTTTAAGGCTTGGTGAATTGACTGTATTTGTACATTTCCTGGTAGATATAGTAGACTGCCTGATATTTTTATTTAGTAACAGTAAATAGTAATAAAAATTAATAGTTTTTTTCCTAGGTTTCTGGTAAGAAAATACATTTTATACTAAAAATAAAATATAGAAATTTTCTATTTAAGAGTTTAGTAGTCAAGTCACATACTTGACTCAATCTGTATTTTTGTTAGGCATTACACATTCATTTGTATTTTATTGAGAACAACATTTAATAAAATAAGATGAAATCAGAGAGAGAGATAAACCATAAGAGACTCTTAACTACGGGAAACAAACTGAGGGTTGCTGGAGGAGAGGTGGGGGAGGGGACGGGGTCACTGGGGGATGGACAGTAAGGAGGACACTTGATGTGACGAGCACCGGGTGTTACATGCAACTGATGAATCACTGAACTCTATCTCTGAAGCTAATCATACACTATATGTTAACTAATTGAATTTAAATAAAAAAATAAAAACATTTAAGAGTCATGAATATAGGAGTAGGGAAGAGGACACCATTTAAGTCGTCTTATTCTTTTCAAAATGTTAAGAGTTATATTATTGTCTTGTATTCATAATGTTTCTTCTCCAGTACTATATATACTTTTATCAGAAGATGTATGAAGAAGTTACGAATAATGCCATAATAATGCATAGTAAAGTACTTCCAACAGAAGTACAAAACAATGGTCTTAAATGTTTTTGTAATGACTGTTATCATCAAGACTGAAATACTGCAATTAGGTCCTCTCTGCTTTGGGACACCTCTGAAATAATTAGACTTCCAGTTACAATTATATCTATCCTGATCATTTAACCTTTGTAACTTCAATTAATGTGTTAAATATATATATTTTTAAGTTGAGACTTGATGGGAGAAATTTTAAAGGTCATTTAAAATTAAGATTAAAGTTAAAATTATAGAAATAAAAACATATTTAGTAGGTTAATTTTATGGTAGTGGAGTATAAGTTTGTCTTAAGTACCCTACACTGACTAAAAGCTAACATTGGTAAATTCTATCAAATTGAGTATTCTAGTTGGGAAATTGTACTATAGTTTTTCAGGATGTTACCACTGGGAGAAATTGGGTAAAATATATATGTGTTCTCTTTTTAGTATTTATTATTACCGCATGTGAATTTACAATGATTTAAAAAAGTTTAATTTAAAAACAAAACAAAAATATATCAAACATCATCATTATTGTTTAATTAGCACTAATAAAGTTGTTATTGATTCTTCAAATGCTTGTTAACTGATCTGAGTCCAGATAATGTGAAATTTTCTTTGCTTCTTCCTTGCAGCAATTCCCAGACCTCTTTGTCCAATATTCAGATTCGACAATAAATGTTGATACTCGGAGTTAAGGCTTTAATGGTCATCTGTGTATCCATTCACTTACTATTTTTTCTGTAAACAGCATATTATATTAATATGAGGTACAAGTAGAGCTTGTACCTCACAGTATTTTCTAAATTGTTTTTGTAAGTTCATAGCACTTTACGTCTATATCTTTTAAAATAATTCCTATAGGAAATATTAATAAATATAACACTTATTAGTTTATTTGATTGAATCATTATGCCATGATAGCCTTGTTATTATTATGAAAAAGAAGAATACAATTAAGTTTAGGAAAATTGCATTAAAGAATATTTAAACATCTCACAAAAATGTAGGGTTATCTTGGGGGAAAATGTGCCTGTTCTTAACTGTAATCCAATCTAAGGAGAAAAAAAGAATGTAAGTGGGAGTTCAGGAAGGATGTGACACTTCTAACTGGGACTTATAAAGGCTAATATTATTTGTTGTTCACTTTTGAATTATTACTTTGAAGTGAGAGACATCTAGTCTAGATTTTTTTTTCTCTATCATTTTGTCATTTGGCACTGATATTTGTAAGGCTACATTATTCAGAGCTGTGCCTGTATTAAAAACATTAGATGAAAACTAGAATTCTTTTAGCCCAGGTTCCCACAGATGGGGCCAAGAGAAAAAGAAAACAATTTGTCTGAAGTGCATTTGGATTTCCTTCACGACGCTGTGAGATTCCACTTAGCATGTTAGATTAGGAAAGAGGACAAAAATGGAGAAAACTGAAACTGATCAATTATAAAACTTAGTTTTTCTACTGGAAAAAGATAAACTGACCCAATAAAAGTATAGAAATACCTTTCCCCCCTTTCTTTTTTTTTAAATTATTTTTATTAACATATAGTGGATTATTTGCTTCAGGGGTACAGGTCTGTGAATCGTCAGTCTTACACAATTCACAGCACTCAACATAGCACAGACCCTCCCCAATGACCATAACCCCCCCCCCCCCCCGCTACCTCCCAGCAACCTTCAGCTTGTTTTGTGAAATTAAGAGTCTCTTATGGTTTGTTTCCCTGCCGATCCCATCTTGTTTCATTTTTTCCTTCCCTACCTCCCTTTCTCCCTTTCTTTTTAATGTGTTTTATTTCTCAAGCCCAAGACGAAGATGGAATGACTGTTCTTGCTGACAACAAATGTCAGTGTGCCCGGATCACTTCCAGGATCATCCCTTCTCCCGAAGACCCTAATGAAGACATTATAGAGAGAAACATCAGAATTATGTACGTGGCTCTTTAAATTTCTTTTATTTTTTCATGTCGTAAGCAGAGATACTATCTGATATTAGCCATTGTTTGAATGTATTGACTGTAATACCTATGTCTCTACTTCTTCTTCTTCTTCTTCTTCTTCTTCTTCTTCTTCTTCTTCTTCTTTTTAAGGGAGAGAGAGAGAGTAGGGTGGGGAGAGAGGCAGAGAGAGCGGGAGAGAGAGTCTTAGCAGGGTGGGCATGTAGCTTGATGTGGGATTCTATCTAGCAAACCTAAAATCATGACCTGAGTGGAAATCAAGGGTCTGTCACTTCATCAACTGAGCCACCCACTAGCCTCTCTACTCCTCTTTTTGATGTGTAATACTTACATGAACCTGTTTCCATAGATATTATCTATGTATGTATAGATACACATGTACTTTATGTGAGGATTAAATATGCTAAATGGACAAAATTAAATATGCTAATGGAAAAAAGCATCTAGGACATTGTTTAAAAACCCAAAGTAGTACTCATACATGTTTATTATCTTTCTCATTATTCAAGGCTTCTTCTGATATTACTAGAGCCTTTACAATCCAATAAAGAAGAGATTCATTCATTCATTCATTCAGCAAACATTTACTGAGGGCAACTGAACGCCACTGAGGATTGGAGCTGGTGATCCAACAATTTATATAAAACACAGTCCATGCCATCAAACAGTTTACTGTCTAGGGGAGCTTTAAACAACTTAAAAGGCAATTGCAATGCCGTATTGTAAATGCTGTGATAGGAATCAATGAAGGTGTTATGGGAGCACTAAGGAGGGGCACCGGGTCCAGTCCTGGGCGGCAGTGGGAGGCAGGCAGGGGTGTTGGAGTATGCGAAGGCAGCGGCGGTTAGCTGGCCCAGTGGGAGTGACCCAGTGGGGGTTACCTGGCCCAGCGTGTGGGGAACGACAGGGTTGGTAGGTGAGGCAGATCATTCCAGGCAAAGGAGACAGTTGCCGTGCCGATTGTATGAGATCACCATAGAATGCACTTCCCATAGTGCCAGGCACATTGCAAGTACTTCATAAATGTTAGAACTCTGGGTACTTTGTGGTTGTTAAGACTCGGAGATGAGAAAAACATGGCAAGTTTGTGGAATTGCAAGCAGGTGTTTCCAGCTGGTGTTTAACGAGGGTGGCCGCGGGGAGAGAGGGGGCTGGCGAGCTGCAGGTGGATCATCAGTGCCTTCTGTGCTCTTCTCTGGGTGGGGACACTGTGGGGGTAAAGCCGAGAAGAACATGGGGCTTGCATTTTAGACGCCATTTTGGCAAGAATGTGGTTAATACATTGCAGGGGTCAAGACTAAAAGAGGAAACTGCTGTTATATAGGAGAGGAATGGCAGTGTCTGGAACGAAGTGCATAGATTGCAAAGACCCAGAATCAGCGGAACTGTGGGATGGATTAGATGTGGGTCATCACAGAGAGGGGGCACCCAGGAATGGGATCTAAGGGCTTGACTCGGTATCTTTGGAGACGGTACTGCTAAATCCGCCCTCACCTTTTCCTTTGTGTCATTTGGTAGGGAGGGGGGCATGGGAGGAGGAATGATGGCATGTATTTTTGCATCAACACGGACGGGGCCGGAGGAAATTATGCTGTATGAAATAAGTCAAACAGAGAAAGTCAATTATCATATGGTTTCGTTTATTTGCGACTCATAAGGAAGAGCATGGAGGACATTAGGAGAAGGAAGGGAAAAATGAAGGCGGGGGGAATAAGACGGAGAGACAAACCATGAGAGACTGTGGACTCCGAGAAACAAACTGAGGGTTTTAGAGAGGAGGGTAGGGGGATGGGTGAGCCCTGTGATGGGTATTAAGGAGGGCACGGATTGCACGGAGCACTGGGTGTTGTACTCAATGAATTATGGAACACTACATCAAAAACTAATGATGTAATGTATGGTGACTAACATAACATAACAAAAAATTTAAAAATGAGGAATAAAAAAAGAAAAAATGTAAAATTAATGAAATTACCTCAACTATTTGATGTTACCTAATTTTTCATGGAACATCATCCAATCAGGAAGTCTGGAGTCCAGTTACAGTTTTACTACTTAGTTGTTATGTGAACTTGGATAGGTCATTGAGATCTCTGGTTTATAATTTCGGTATTCCATAAATATGGATAATAATGTCTGTCCGTTTATTCCATAAATATTGAACATATTCTACATGTCACACATCTAGAAAAGCACCGAGAAAACGTAAATGGTTTTGCCTCAAAGAACTTATGTAATCTGGGGAAGCAACTTCTCTACAGACAAGAAACTATATGGCACTTATAATAAAGATACGTAAACTTCAGGGCACCTGGGTGGCTCAGTTGGTTAAAGCCTCTGCCTTTGGCTCAGGTCATGATCCCAGAGTCCTGGAATCAGGCCCCACATCAGGCTCTCTGCTCAGCAGGGAGCCTGCTTCCTCCTTTCTCTCTCTACCTGCCTCTCTGCCTACTTGTGATTTCTGTCTGTCAAATAAATAAATAAAAAATCTTAAAAAAAAAAAGATGTGTGAACTTCAACGAGATATAAGAGGAGGAGTTTGTTCAGGAGTGAGGCTGGATCATCATGAAAAGGGGAAAACTTGAGTTGATTTTTGAAGGAAAAGCAGGGCTTTGCCAAGTGAGCAATGATCATTGTCAGAGGAGTTTCTGTGAGGTTTACTTTGAATGGGAAATGTTTAAAATATGCAAATTACTGTGAAATCTGACTAATAGTATTACTGTAGAGTGGTTTTAGTGTTATAAAGTGCTAAATGTGCTAAATTCCTGATGAAATAGAAAATGCTGTCCCAGCAATATACCTATTACTAAAAAAGCAGTATCTGTTCATTTCATTGTTTTGATTTATTTTCTTTCTTTTTTTGTAGTGTTCCTCTAAACAACCGGGAGAATATCTCTGATCCCACCTCACCAGTGAGAACCAATTTTGTGTACCATTTGTCTGACCTGTAAGAGATTTTCCTTCATGCTAATATAGATACGGACGTTAATAACTTTATATTTGTTAGTAGCAATGTTTCTGAAAATACGGGGTATAAACATTTACCGATACAATTTGAGCTTTTGAGTATGTTAATTTCTATGTTAATTATTAGATATCATAAATTTATAAAACTTTATCACAGATAAAGGTTAGCTATGAATTTATTCTGAATAAGAAATTATTGTCAGTAGTACGGAAGGGCCAATTTGTCTTAAGTTAAGTAATTAGATTTCAGACATATTAATATGCAGCTGTTTCTTTGGAAGCTATAGAATCCAACATCAAATACTTCCTTTTCTTAAAAATATTCTGCCTTCCTTGTTACTGTAAAGAACTTGTTTAATCCCAGTGTACAGGTGGGAAAAACCCAAGAGAGTAGAAGTTGTTGTATGGCATAGACAAAACAATCATATTATATCATTAATTATATTGTTTACTTTCAACTAATTCTTTTATATTAAAGGTTGAAAAATCCCATTACCTATTCCGTAGAGTAGCTGAGGTCTGAAAGGAGTTATGAGCAAGAGCTGCTAATTTTGGATAGAAACGAATATTCACTCATATTCCGAGACAACAGTTGACGGGGATTGTCTAATGAATGCATTTGTTTTTCAGCTGTAAAAAATGTGATCCTGTAGAGGTGGAGCTGGACAATCAAATAGTTATTGCCTCCCAGAGCAATCTCTGTGACGAAGACAGTGAGACCTGCTATACGTACGACAGAAACAAGTGCTACACGAATTGGGTCCCTTTTACGTATCGCGGTCAGACCAAAATGGTGCAAACAGCCTTGACCCCGGATTCCTGCTACCCCGACTAATTTAAGTCATTGCTGATCGCACAGCTCCTTTTCTTGAAAGGCTCTTCATTTTGATCCAGAAAGTTCATGTATTTACTACCAATGAATTTGAAAAAGTGATTTTTTTTTGTTAATATAAAACTATCCCCCCAAATAGAAATAGTAACATTATTATTTTTATTGAAATTACTTTTCAGCTATATGTTCTCACTCTAAGTATTAAAATCCCTCATAGTCCTTGCCCAGAGGGTTATATGACCTTGAGAATTTAATTTCTAGCATTTAAAAATAGACAAAAGGATAAACTAAAACTCAAAGACTAAAAATCAGAAGACATAATCAAATTTCACTATTTTTTTTGGCCTTGCCTTGGAGAGCCACAGCTTTTGCACCTTCCACACTCTTCTCTTTTTAAAAAGTATCACGTGCAGAGAAAATTTATGTGTAAACAAAGGTCAATTACATGTCTTCACTAGAAAAATAATAATTGGAAAATATGTTTTGGAAATAATTGCAAAAATAATTTAAAATGGGGTCTCCCTTAATGAAACCAATGAGCTGCAAGTGACATAATTAAATGCATAATTAAAAAAATATACTTTGACATAGTACAGATTTGGCGGCAGATGATACAGACTCTTTTTGATAATCAGAGAGTGTAAGAAATTCCCATTGGAAATCATCTATGCTGTAACTGTATCTAATGAAGTATGTATCCAAAATATGTATTCTCTAGCACAGCTTAAACAATTAAATAGATTCATAAGCATATATCTGTGTGAAATAATTTATTGAAAAGTTTACTCGTGTTAACTTCATTGCATGTAAGGTAAAATACAATTTATTGCTGATGAGCAGTTCATAAGTATGGTATAATTATGCATTAATCACTGAATTCATACATGCACATATTTGAAGTAGCTTTGTCATTTAAGCCTAAAATTAAATGAAAAGGCAAGGTCCCTCTTGACAAACATAGTGTTTACCATGGCACATAAAATTTCTCATGGCAGAAAGCCCAAGGCCAACTGACATAGATACCCAAGGGTTCTGTGGAAAGTAAATGCTGACTCGGGGTTTAAAATAACAGGAGACTGTTTGGTAAAAGTCAGTTTCCTGAAGAGGCATTGTTCCTTTTTTTTTCTTTTTTTAAGTGGGAACAGTAATTACTCATAACTTCTACTGTGTTCATATGGATTTTTCAGTGTCGGGCTTTTTGTTGTTGTTGTTTTGGGGGGATAAAGCTTGGAAACTCTAGTGCTTCCGTAGGAAGCATAGTTGATGCATGAAAGACACATCATTCTTGACTAATCTAGTGTGTGGTTTTAGCCAAGTTTTAAAAATTTTATCTAATTAGTAAACATTTACTAAATATTTATGCCATGCAAGGAACTGTGCTACACTTTTTTGGCGATTAAGCTGTGATTAAGTGCGCTCCAAACAGTACCACTCACTCCCTAGGCGTCTGTCTGCTCAGTTGTTGGCTTCTCATGAAGCTCACCGTGTTTTTCAGAACTGTAAACTCTGTTTCCTTATCCTGGTTTACTTCTCCCTGTATACGTATTACCCTCTTGTGGACCATATAATTTACTTATTTACCATTTTATATTTTCTCCCCCCAACTAGAGTGTAAGGTCCACAAGGGTGGGCATTTTTATAAATTTACTCAGTGATGTATCCCCAGCACCCAGAATAGTGCTTGGCCCATTGAGGTGCTCAGTACATGTTTGTTGAATGAATGAGCATGAATACAGTTTACTTGAGGAGACAAGACATACACATAAAAACAACAATCATTTGGGGCGTCTGGGTTGCTCAGTGGGTTAAAGCCTCTGCCTTCAGCTCCGTCATGATCTCAGGGTCCTGGATCGAGCCCCACATCAGGCTCTCTGCTCAGCGGGGAGTCCGCTCCCCCCAGCCCCCCCGCCCGCCTCTCTGCCTAGTGATCTCTGTCCAAAAAAAAAAAAAAAAAAACTTAAAAAAAAAAGGACAATAATTTAACAGAATCTCATAAAGACAAACAAATAGGGCCCAAAGTGTTACGAGAATTTATGGGGGCACTTACTGTTGGGGAATGTGGTCAAAAAAGATGTGACCACTGATTGACTCGTGAGCTGCACCTGGGCACTTAGAGGCTTCTCTCCCCCTCCCTGTCTCTGGAATGTTCTGGTTCTGCTAGCCTATCCCACTCCTGGAGGCTGCTCCAAGGACATTGCCTTGAGATAGTGATGTGGTGTTGAAAATACTTGCATAGTATACATGCTTGAGCCAGTTAAGGTCTCTTTATAAGATTTTACGATTTGGCAGGCAGGTGCGGGGGTCCATTCTTCCTGTTGCTGCCCAAGACAAGTCTCATATGAAAGTTTCCTTTGCTATTATTAAAATTGCCACCTACCAGCATGGAGTGGGCCTGCTTGTTTCTTTGGTTTCTTCCTGACCTCTGCGTCAAGGGGCTGGTTTCAGGTTATACCAGGAAAGTCCCCGAGAGGCCTGTGAACCTACATTTCTCCCTCCCTCCACTAGTTTTATTGAGATATAATTGACATATAACACTGGATAACTTAAGGCGTACAACATAATAACTTTGCATATATATCTATTGTGAAATGATTATTGCCATAAGTTCAGTTAACATCTGTCACTTCATACAGTCACAAAAATTTTTTTTCCTTGTGATGAGAACTTTTAGGGGGAGACTGTTTCTGAAGAGGGTCCTCTGTTCTTTCCCCACCCTAGCTTTAGTTTTTCTGCATATTCAATAGAAAACATTTTGGGGCTGGGGCGCCTAGGTGGCTCGGTGGGTTAAGCCTCTGACTTCAGCTCAGGTCATGATTTCAGGGTCCTGGGATCGAGCCCCGCATCGGGCTCTCTGCTCAGTGGGGAGCCTGCTTTCCACCCCCACCCCCACCTGCTGCTCTCCCTACTTGTGATCTCTCGCTCTGTCAAATAAGCAAATAAAATATTAGGGGGAAAAAACATTTTGGGGGGACGCCTGGGGCTCAGTTGGTTAAGTCTGCCTTATGCTCAGGTATCGAGTTCTGCATCGGGCTCCTTCCTCAGTGGGGAGCCTGCTTCTCTCACTGCCTGCTGCTCCCCTCGCTTGTGTTCTGTCTCTCTTTCTCTTTCTGACCAATAAATAAATAAATCTTAAAAAAAAAAAAAAAGGGAAAGTGTTTTTGGCTATTGTGGACCTTGCTGCCATAAGAGATTCTTAACCAAAGGAAGTAAACTGAGGGTTGCTGGAGGGGGGCAGGGGCGGGTAGGAGAACGGGGAACCGGGCGTGTGATGTAAGGCATGAAGGGGGCGGGTGATGTGAGGAGCATTGGATGTTATCCGCAAACGATAACGGCTGAGCTCTAGAGATAGAGCTGAAACTAGAGATGAAACTAGAGATACTAGAGATACTAGAGATACTAGAGATACTAGAGATACTGAAACTAGAGATACTCTCTGAAACTAGAGATACTCTCTATGTCTGTATGTTAATTAATTGAATTTAAGTTAAAAGAAAGAAAATGATTTTGTTACCACGTGGCAGGTTCTTGTAAGAAAGAGTCACTGCATCATGATATGACAGCTGAACGATGACGGCAAACCGACGGTTCTGTAGGTCTTGCTTCTTGCAGAAGCTCAGTTAAACGCTGAGACCCAGCACGTTAATAACAATTTGGCCACTCACCATGTGCTAAGACACCAGTCTAATTGCTTTATCGAGCACTGACTCATTCAGTATAAGTCCAGAGCCGCTGCTGCCTTTTAAGGGAGGCTTGTTGAAGAAAGATTGTCCTACATTTGCTTGTATCACTGGACAGTTACCAGGGGAGCGCTAGGGAATCGGCATAGAAGAGGCAGCTCAGAAGGGACCGTTGGCTCCTTGCAGGTGGCTTCTCTGACCGATGGCTCTAGCAGGAATCGCCGCGTTTGTGTGAAAGGTCCATAAGCTGCCTCCCAGCTAATAATGATCGAGTGTGGCAAGAACACCAAGACCGGCTCGTTCCTGGGAGACACAGGACTCCCCTGATGGGTGACAGACTTGACTTCCCAATCAGTTTCACTACAAATTTCTTGGCGCGGCACTACCCTTAGCTATTACCTACCCAGTCTTCCTTCCTATCCTCTTTCCTTCACCTGGGCCAGACCTGCAGTAGGGTCTGATAGTTCTCCCGGTGTTCTTGGGCTCCTACCCATATTCTCTTACAGGCTTTTTTTTTCTGATAAATCTCTTGCACCTTTAATCTCATCTTGGCTTCCTCTTCTTCAGGACCTAAATTAAACGAATAAAGCTAATTATGAGGTATCTGATTTAATGATTGTGATACTGAGCATTCTTCCCATGCCAGGCGATTCACCTATGCCATCTCATTTAATCCTCACACTAACCCTTTGGGTGTTACTTTTATATTGTAAATGAGAAAACCGACTCAGTGGGTAATTAACAATTTGACCAGTTCCGTTGTCTAGGAAATGGCAATGAGACCTGAACAAATATTAATAGACGTTCTTTGGCAATCATTTATTCTCACTAATAACATTTTCTCAAAACCCATGAAGCATTTTGAGGTTAATGTGACAAATTCATTGACCTGTCAAAAAAGTAAATTATTTTTGTATTTCTTGTCCTTTCTTTTTAGTTTGAATTAAATAGATATTTTTAAAAGACAGGCGTAAGTGGGTATTCTTGGTGAGAATGTTTTCCTTCTGTAGAGTTCTTGACAAGTTAGCCATTTACCCGAGTGAGCACACTCAGCACCAGTAGAGAAAAAATGTGTTAATTAACACTAGGAGTAATGCTTTTTTGTTACAAGCCCTTAAAATCCAGTAGACCCCAGCCAAGTGTTCAGTTTTCACTTTAGGACTATTGTTATTTCTAATTGTTTTACATAACTTAATATTCAAAATGAATCATATTTATAGTACCATATCATAAATACACCAATGTACACACATTCATAATCAGACATGTGTGGAGTCCCTAACCTAGAAGCAGTGGGATAGGAAAATTAACCTTTGATACATTTCCCAGGTCTTGGGGATGGCAGTGTAATATAGTGGGTAAATCCATGGCTTAGGTTGAAATACAGACTGACTGACTGAATGATAGGTCGCTAATGGCAAGGTCATTGAATCTAAGGTTGAAAAATGGGGGTAAAAACAACTATCTTAGAGACTTTAAAAGAATAATTAATTAATTGATTAATTTTTATTAATATATAATGTATTATTTGCCTCAGGAGTACAGGTTTGTGAATCATCAAGCTTACACACTTCACAGCACTCACCATAGTCCATACCTTCCCCAATGTCCATAACCTAGACACCCTACCCCTACCCCTCCAACACCCAGAAACCCTCAGTTTGTTCTGTGAGATTAAGAATCTCTTATGGTTTGTCTCCCTCCTGATGCCATCTTGTTTCATTTTTTCCTTCCCTACTTCTCTAACTCCCCACTCTGCCTCTCAAATTCTTCATATCAGGGAGATCATATGATAACTGTCTTTCCCTGATTGACTTATTGTGCTCAGCATAATACCCTCTAGTTCCATCCACATCATTGCAAATGGTAAGATTTCATGTTTTTTGATGGCTGCAGAGAATTCCATTGCATATATATATATGCCACATCTTCTTTATCCATTCATCTGTTGATGGACATCCAGGTTCTCTCCATAGTTTGGCTATTGTGGACATGGCTGCTATAAATATTCGGGTGCATGTGCCCCTTCGGATTACTACATTTGCATCTTTATGGTAGATACCCAGTAGTGTATTGCTGGGTCATAGGGTAGCTCTATTTCAACTTTCTCAAGCACATCCATGCTGTTTTCCAGAATGGCTGCACCAGCTTGTATTCCCATCAACAGTGTAGGAGGGTTCCCCTTTCTCTGCATCCTTGCCAACACTTGTCATCTCCTGACTGGTTAATTTTAGTCATTCTGACAGGTGAGAGGTGGTATCTCACTGTGGTTTTGATTTGTATCTCTCTGATGGTGAGTGATGTTGAACACTTTATCATGTGTCTGTTGGCCTTTAGGATGTCTTCTTTGCAGAAATGTCTTTCATATCTTCTGCCCATTTCTTGATTGGATTCTTTGTTCTTTGGGTGTTGAGTTTGATAAGTTCTTTATAGATTTTAGATACTAGCCCTTTATCTGATGTGTCATTTGCAAATATTTTTCCCTATTCTGTCAGTTGTCTTTTGGTTTTGTTGACTGTTTCTTTTGCTGTGCAAAAGCTTTTGATCTTGATGAAGGCTCAATAGTTCATTTTTGCCCTTGCTTCCTTTGCTTTTTGGTAATATTTCTAGGAAGAAGTTGCTGCAGCTGAGGTCGAAGAGGTTGCTGCCTGTGTTCTTCTCAAGGGTATTGATGGATTCCTGTCTCACATTGAGGTCTTTCATCCATTTTGAGTCTGTGTGTGGTGTAAGGAAATGGTCCAGTTCCATTCTTCTGCATGTGGCTGTCCAGTTTTCCCAACACCATTTGTTGAAGAAATTGTCTTTTTTCCACTGGACATTCTTTCCTGCTTTGTCAAAGATTAGTTGATTATAGAATTGAGGGTCCATTTCTGGGCTCTCTATTCTGTTCCATTGATCTATGTGTCTGTTTTTGTGCCAGTACCATACTTTCTTTATGATTACAGCTTTGTAATAGAGCTTGAAGGCTGAAATTGTGAAGTCAACAATTTTGATTTTCTTTTTCAACATTCCTCTGGCAATTCAGGGTCTTTTCTGGTTCCATATAAATTTTAGGATTATTTGTTCCATTTTTTTGAAAAAAAAATTGATGGTATTTTGATAGGGATTGCATTAAATGTGTAGATTGCTTTAGGTAGCATAGACATTTTCACAATATTTGGTCTTCCAATCCATGAGCATGGAACATTTTTCCTTTCTTTGTGTCTTCCTCAATTTCTTTCATGAGTACCTTATAGTATTCTGAGTACAGATTCTTTGCCTCTTTGGTGAGGTTTATTCTTAGGTATCTTATGGTTTGGGACGCAATTGTAAATGGGATTGACTCCTTAATTTCTCTTTCTTCTGTCTTGCTGTTGGTGTATGGAAATGCAACTGATTTCTGTGCATTGATTTTATATTTTGACACTTTACTGAATTCCTGTATGAGTTGTCGCAGATTTGGAGTAGAGTCTTTTGGGTTTTCCACATAAAGTATCACATCATCTGCAAAGAGTGATATTTTGACTTCTTCTTTGCCAATTTGGATGCCTTTAATTTCTTTTTGTTGTCTGATTGCTGAGGCTAGGACTTCTAGTACTATGTTGAACAGCAGTGGTGATAGTGGACATCCCTGCAATGTTCCTGACCTTAGGGAAAAAGCTCTCAGTTTTTCTCCACTGAGAATGATATTCGCTGTGGGTTTTTCATAGATGGCTTTGATGATATTGAAGTCTGTACCCTGTATCCCTACACTTTGAAGAGTTTTGATCAAGAAAGGATGCCCCACTTTGTCAAATGCTTTTCAGCATCTATTGAGGGGATCATATGGTTCTTGTTCATTCTTTTATTAATGTATTATATTGACTGATTTGCAGATGTTGAACCAAGCTTGCAGCCCAGGAATAAATCCCACTTATCATGGTGAATAATCCTTTTAATGCATTGTTGGATCCTATTGGCTAGTATTTTGGTGACAATTTTTGCATCTGTGTTCATCAAGGTTATTGGTCTGTAATTCTCTTTTTTGATGGGATCTTTGTCTGGTTTTCAGATCAAGGTAATTCTGGCCTCATAAAATGAGTTTTGAAGTTTTCCTTCCATTTCTATTTTTTGGGACAGTCTCAGGAGAATAGGTATTAATTCTTTAAATGTTTTGTACATTTCCTGTGGGAAGCTGTCTGGCCCTAAGCTCTTATTTGCCGGGAGATTTTTGATGACTGCTTCAATTTCCTTACTGGTTATGGGTCTATTCAGGTTTTCTATTTCTTCCCAGTTTATATGTCTCTAGGAATGCATCCATTTCTCCCAAATTGTCAAGTTTGCTTGTGTGTAGTTGCTCATATTATGTTCTTATAATTGTATTTCTTTGGTGTTGGTTGTGATCTCTCCTTTTTCATTCCTGATTTTATAAATTTGGTCCTTTGTCTTTTCTTTTTGATAAGTCTGGCCAGGGATCTATCAATCTTATTAATTCTTTCAAAGAACTAGCTCCTAGTTTTGTTGATTTGTTGTACTGTTCTTTTGGTTTCTATTTCATTGATTTCTGCTCTGATCTTTATGATTTCTCTTCTCCTGCTGAGTTTAGGCTTTCTTTGATGTTCTTTCTCAAGCTCCTTTAGGTGTAGGGTTAGGTTGTGTACTTGAGACCCTTCTCATTTCTGAGAAAGGTTTGTATTGCCATATACTTTCCTCTCAGGACCACCTTTTCTATGTCCCATAGATTTTGAACAGTTGTGTTTTCATTTGTTTCTGTGAATTTTTTCAATTCTTCTTTAATTTTCTGGTTGACCAATTCATTTTTTTAGTAGGATGCTCTTTAGCCTCCATGTAGTTGAGTTCTTTCCAATTTTCCTTTTGTGATTGAGTTCTAGTTTCAGAGCATTTTGGTCTGAAAAAATGCAGGGGATGATCCCAATCTTTTGGTACCGATTGAAACCTGATCTATGACCCAGGATGTGATCTTATTCTGTAGAATGTTCCATGTGCACTAGAGAAGAATGTGTATTCTGTTGCTTTGGGATGGAATGTTCTGAATATATCTGTGATTCCATCTTGTCCAGTGTGCCATTTAAAGCCTTTATTTCCTTGTTGAACTTTTGCTTAGAAGATCTGTCCATTCCAGTGAAGAGGGTGTTAAAGTCCCTACTATTATTGTATTATTATCAGTGCTTCTTTGATTTTGTTATTAATTGGTTTATATAGTGGGCTACTCCCATGTTAGGGGCATAGATATTTAAAGTTGTTAGATCTTCTTGTTGGACAGTCCCTTTGAGTGTGATATAGTCCATCTCTTATTATGGACTTTGGCTTAAAATCTAATTTATCTGATATAAGAATCACCACCCCAGCTTTCTCTTGATGTCCATTAGCGTGGTAAATGGTTTTCCACCCCTTCACTTTTAATCTGGAGTTGTCTTTGGGTCTAAAATGAATTTCTTGTAGACAGTATATTGATGGGTCTTGTTTTTTTATCCATTCTGATACCCTGTGTCTTTTAATTGGGCATTTAGCCCATTCACATTCAGGATAACTATTGAGAGATATGAATTTAGTGCCATTGTATGTGACTGTTACTGTATATTGTCTCTGTTCCTTTTTGGTCTGTTACTTTTTGTCTCTCTCTTTGCTTAGAGGACCCCTTTCAATATTTCCTGTAGAGCTGGTTTGGTGTTTGCAAATTCTTTTAGTTTTTATTTGTCTTGGAAGCTTTTTTTCTCTTCTTCTATTTTCAGTGACAGCCTATTGGGGTATCATATTCTTGGCTGGGTATTTTTCTTGCTTAGTGCTCTGAATATTTCATGCCAGCCCTCTCTGGCCTGCCAGATCTCTGAGGATTGCTGCCAATCTAATATTTCTACCATTGTATGTTACAGATCTCTTGTCCCAGCCTGCTTTAAGGATTTTCTCTTTGTCACTGAGACTTGTAAGTTTTACTATTAGATGATGGGGTGTGGACCTACTATTATTGATTTTGATTGGGGTTCTTTGTGCCTCCTGGATTTTGATGTTTGTTCCCTTTGCCAAATTAGGGAAATTCTCTCCTATAATTTGCTCCAATATATCTTCTGTCCACCTCTCTTTCTTCTTCTTCTAGGTTCCCAATTATTCTAGTATTTTTTCATCTTATGGTATCACTTATCTCTCAAATTCTCCCTCATGGCCCGGTAGTGGTTTGTCTCTCTTTTGCTCAGCTTCTTTCTTCTCCATCATGTGGTCTTCTATGTCACTAATTCTCTCTTGAGCCTCTTTTATCCTAGCAGTGATAACCTCCATTTTTGTTTAATTGCACCTCATTAATACCCTTTCTTATTTCAACTTGGTTAGATTTTAGTTCTTTTATTTCTCCAGAAATTGATTTTATTTCTCCAGAAAGGGATTCTCTAATATCTTCCATGCTTTTTTCAAGCCCAGCTAGCACCTTGATAATCATCATTCTGGACTCTAGTTCTGACATATTACTAATGTCTGTATTGATTAGGTCCCCAGCCACAAGTACCGCCTCTTCCTTTTTTTCTGGTGAGTTTTTCCACCTTGTCATTTTATCCAGATAAGAATTGATGAGTAAGAGAACAAAATACTAAAAGGGTAGCAATGACTCCAGAAAAACACCAACCAAATCAGAAGATATCTGATACTGGGGGAAAATAACGTGAGAAAAAAGAAAAAAATATATATGTATATGACTGGTGAATAGAACAGAGCCATGCACTTGATTTTGGGTGTATTTTGGTCTGTTAGAAGAAACTACCTGCCAAAATTTTAAAGAAAGAAAAACATACATATACATAAATAAGGGTAAACACAATGAAGGGATGGAATATGACTGTAAAGGTGAAAACAAAAGAAGATTCTAAAAAAGTAATTGATAAGGTAAGAAGTTGACTGAAAAGAAAGAAAAAAAAAAGAGGAAAGAATGTGATCAGGCTGGAGACTAGAACAATGCCATGTGCTAAATTTAGTGTATATTTTAATCTATTAGAAGAAATTGTATCCCAAAAATTTTTTAAAATTTTATTTATTTATTTGACAGACAGGGATCACAAGTAGGCAAAGAAGCAGGCAGAGGGAGAGGGGGAAACAGGTTCCCTGCTGAGCAGAGAGCCCTATGTGGGGCTTGATCCCAGGACCCTGGGATCATGACCTGAGCTGAAGGCAGAGACTTTAACCCACTGAGCCAGCCAGGTGCCCCTGTATCCCAAAATTTTAAAGAAAAAAAAAAAAAACCCTATATGTGTACAAAAATTAAGATTAAATACAATGGATAACTATAACAATGAAAATTAAAATAGATTTTTAAAAAAGGTATTGATAAGATAAAATAGTTTTAAAAAGTTAAAATAGGAAAGAGGAAAAATTAAAAAAATAGAATAAGAAAATACAAGGTTAAAAAAATTTAACTTTGAAAGACTAAAGTATCATGGGGAAAAAAGCCATGAAGTCTGTGTTGCTTTCCCCAGCTGTGGAGTTCTGCAGTTCTCATTGATTGATGTACTTGGTCTTGGCTGGATGTTCTTGCTGATCTTCTGAGGGACAGGGCTGTTGCAGTGATTCTCAAATGTCTTTGCCCCAGGTGCAATTGCACCGCCCTTGCCAGGCGCCAGGCTAAGTAATCGGCTCGGGTTTGCTCTCAGGAGCAGCTTTTGTCCCTTGATCGCTTTCTATAGAGCTTTGGAAGATGGGAATGGAAATGGTGGCCTCCCCCAGTCTCCAGCCCGGAGGAGCGGAGACCTTGCGGCCCCACTCCTCAGTGCACCCTCAGAGAAAAGCAGTCCATCCCTCCCATCTCCCTGGTCTCCCTCCAGCAGTGGTCTGTGCTCACCCAGCATGCCAGTGAGCGTTTCTAGCTATGGGGCACCGCCCTGTTTGGAGTCTCCAAACCCAGCAGATTCCTGCCGCGTGCTCCCATGCCGCTCCTCCCAGAAGAGGAAGGTGAGTTTCCTTTGGGCAGGGGCCGAAAGAGCACTGGCCTGATTCTGCCTTCCATCAGGGTTTAAGGGAATCCCTAGTTTAGAGTTCACTGCTCAGCTCCGTCTCTGCAGCCGGCTTCCCTGCTCCCATACCTGGGAGCTCTGTCACACTCAGACACCCCCGGTCTTTCTGTGACCCCGGGGGTCCTGAGACCACACCTTACAGACTTTTTTTTTTTTAAATACAAAACCCCAATATACATAACATATATATATATATCACTTCGTACAGCTAACCTCCTGTAAACTAACCTTCTGTAAACGCTGTGGTTACACTGTGTTAATTGTGTTTTGGCTCTTCTTTCTACCTGGGGAACAAATCAGGGAAAAAATGTAAACATGTATTAGATCAGGGATTCTCAAACTCTAGAATGCACAAACTCACCTGGAGGACTTATTGTAATAGATTGCTGGACCCCACCCCAAGAGATTCTGATTAAGTAGTTCTGGGATGCATTAGGGGAAATAATAGGTCTCAAATTCCCAGGTGCAGTGGCTCTTCAGGAATTGCTTAGGAACTACAGCGTGAAGATTCGAAACATCTGTTGCCCCCTGGTGGCTGATTTATGAAATATAATACATAAGCTTTTTAAAAAAAATTTTACCAGTTTATCCATTTTATTTATTTTTTTAAATTAAATTAATTAATTTATTTTCAGAAAAACAGTATTCATTATTTTTTCACCACACCCAGTGCTCCATGCAGTCGGTCCCCTCTATAATACCCACCACCTGGTACCCCAACCTCCCCCCCCCCCCCACTTCAAAACTCTCAGGTTGTTTTTCAGAGTCCATAGTCTCTCAGGGTTCACCTCTCCTTCCAACTTCCCCCAACTCCCTTCTCCTCTCTAACACCCCTTGTCCTCCATGCTATTTGTTATGCTCCACAAATAAGTGAAACCATATGATAATGGACTCTCTCTGCTTGACTTATTTCACTCAGCATAATCTCTTCCAGTCCCGTCCATGTTGCTACGAAAGTTGGGTAGTCATCCTTTCTGATGGAGGCATAATCTTTTAAATATACCTTTCATTTAATGCTCGAAACTGCCCTATGAAATAAAGACTGTCTTCATTTTACAAATGACAAAACTGAGATATGAAGAGACAAAATAATCTTCTTAAGATTTTCATATGGAGAACCTGTGATTGGCTCCAAGACTCTCAGACCCCATCTCCATGCTCTCATTCAGTATGTTACCCTGTCTAAAACACATTTTCAGATCATTTCCCTCAGTAGTAATTCTACCTCTGAGGAAATAATAAAAAAATATGGACAAAGAGGCACAAAGATATTTATCACAATATTATTTATGATAATGAAAATGTATAAGAAACTTTACATCTAGCATCAATGAGAATGATAGTATAGGTATATTTCTGAATATTTCACAGGCAATGGAAAGCACCAAGTATTTTTTATTGTATGGAAATTGCTTATATAATTTGAAGAGGGAAATGTAGGATATTTCATGAAAGAATTACCTTAAGACCCTCATCCCCCATACATACATATGAAAGAAAATAGGACAAAATATTAGCATTAGATGGTAGATTATGTGTTCTTTTTATTTGAAGGATGAAGACTGGGCCTTACTTTTTAAGAGTTTCTTTCTCCTTCTATAGGCAGAACTAACACAGGAAAAAGGCAATATTAAATATAAAAGATGATGTGCTGTGAGCCCTCAGGGAAGCTGGTGATGTTGGGGCTGGGGCAGTCTTGGAGGAGATATTAAAGAAATAGAATGTAAGCAGAACTTTCTAGAAATACAGGGGTCATGCAGAGGCAGGAAGTAGAACATAAATGTAGGATTGGCCTGCTCCTCCTTCTCTTTGTGTTCTCTATTCCAACTACATGCTTTATTTATGCATATACTTTCAAGTTGGTTATATAATTTGTTTTCAGTGGCCAAGACCTTTCTGTTTCTACCCCACTGAGTGTGCAGTTGTCCCCTACTTATAAGAAATAGCCTAACTCTTCACAACTCCAACTTTGGTCTGCCAACTGGCTAATTCGTCATCACCCTGGGGGCTCCTTCATCCAGAATCAAAGGTCCCACTCCAGATGATGAAATCAAAATCTGCATTTTAACAAGACTTAGGTGCACATTAAAGCCTGCGAAATACTGGTATAGTAGGCAACACTGTCCGAAAGAACCTCAGTCCTCTGTTGGAGAGACAGCTGCCAGCATGGTTTTATAGCCAAGGGACTGACAAGGTCCTACCCAAATAAAATTTCCTACCATTACCCTATTATCCTCCTGTATTTATGCCATGATTAGATTCACTCTTTAATAGTGTGCTGATTGATTTGGGAGGACTGTATATTAGCCGACATTTGGGAAGGAATCTTTTTGCCAAGTTAACCACCGCCAATCCCTACATTGTGCAGTGCAAAAAAAAGGAATGAGGCACGGTTTTTTGGGTAAGCTCAGAGGAAATTACTGTCCAAGTTATGATGAAGCATAGAAATGGAGGGTTCTGGGTCCTCAGGCAGACGGAATGGAGCGCTATGAGAGCAGAGGACCATGTCCAGCAGGTGACGACGGATCGAGAGCAGTGTCAATCAATGTCACGATTTTTTCTGTGTCAAATTATAGCTAGGGTGTGCCCTTCTCTCTTTGCGGCATTTTCTTCAGCCAGCATGGAATTTTGTTTGTTCCCAGCTGAATCTTGTTTCTAAATATCATTGACTATGAATTTAAAGTGAGAGAAAAGGTCTAGTGTTGATATTATTGGGTTAGGGGTGAGGTGCAGAGGCAAGGAGGAACAGGTGGCCAAAACCAAAAGCTCTATTCTGCTGTGAAATGGTGGTGGCCTACTTTTCATCAAGAGTGGTTTTCTTCTCAATGTTCATTGGGAAGTTGGCCTGAGTCACAATGAAATCCTTGAGGTTTTGTAAAGGAGGGACAGAGCTGCTGATTTTAAGTCCAACTTTTCTAGTTCCTCTTTTGGTTTTTAGAAACAAAGTTTGGTTTTCTGAGAGCGAGATGGTTCTTCTTTAGAGTTGTGACTGAAGGGGGAGTTAGGCAAAGGCAGAGATGGGCCAAAGGAAGCCGCAAGAGTAACTCAAAGGTCATGTCCTGTTCTTGTGACTTTTCTTCAAAAATGTGTAAAGTTGAGACTCTGATAGGAGTAAAGAGTAAAACATGTTCACATCTGAAAACTAGAGGAAGAACCTCCATGACTGTGGCTACCAGTCCAAGTTTTCAGAGGTAGACGTCTCCACATTTCATCATCTTACTTTGCTTCCTACTTAATGTGAAAAAGTGTAAGATCTCCCCCAACCAACTGGATCTATGGTGAATACTCTCTAGAGAAATGTATTACAGGCTGGGTGACAGGAAAGCTTATAAAGCAGGTGTGTGCTAGTTTTGCTGGATTATCTTCCCTTTTGCTATTTTCAGGCATTATTGTCTCGTTCTCTATTCACTTATCGTCTGAAGACACCACCAGGTTATAGCCGGCACTTTAGAACCAGCAGGTGACAGCCTCTCGGCATAGGAACCCTCCATAGAGGTAGGGCTGTGGCAGTGGAGTGTGGGTGCTAGAGGACAGGACCACGCTCAGAGCCTTCCATCTTCAAGTGTGCACCTTGAACTTAGAGCTTATTAATAACTTACCAACAACGCATGGAATAATCACTTTACTGTAGGGAACTCAGGCCTGGTGTCCAGGTTTGTATAAAGATACCTGAATGATGAGGTAGAGGGATTTTCTACAGGAACATTAACCACCCCCTTGTTTTTTCACTCTATATCCTCAAATTCAATAGGTATTTTTGTCCCACGTTCTTTTGCACTTTACATTATGGAGGTCTTAGATGATAATTTATGCTATGGTGCCTCGTAGAAGAAGATGTCTCAATATATCTACTGAAACCAATGTAAGATTCAAATATTTTATGAAATATTGAAGTGAATGCACATCATACAATGAAAGTATTCCTATCTAGATGAAAAGTCATTTGGAAAGAAAGTGAAACAAAAAATGTAGTTTTATTTTGATGAGGATAATTCTTAAGAGACAGTTTTGTATAGAAAAAGTTAATGACTTTTGAGTGTGTGATTAAGATGTAAAAGTGTGGGTGGGGGGGGGTTTAGCAACTAGTGAGTGGCCTAAATAATTTGCCTCTAAGATCCTTCTTACCCTGAGATTCTATGTTCTGCACATGTTGCTGAGTATCTAAAGCTACAGAGTACGCCACGGCTAACTCGGAATCCTGTATAGTATATCCACAGGAAAAGCACACCAAAGGATTTTCATGGGAGCTGTGAAAGCCATTTTAAAATTGGTTAATCAATAAATATTTATTGGGTATCGACTATATGCAAGACACTGGACCAAGAAGTTCAGAAGACTCAAAGGACAAGACTCCTTTCCCCTTGAAGTTTTCAACATTGTATATTCTTACATTTCTGAGCTCTTCTTATGAAATCTGTCCCAGGAAATTTTCTTCTAAGAAACTCCTTAGAGTTAGAAGTAACCTTCTAGATAATCCCAAGAATTCTTCCCCTCTAGGAAGGACTATACAGAGAGTCGACCAACATGCCATTATTAAAAAGACAAAACAAAACTCCTGGACCTATTCTAGCAAGGCAATACAGAAATGTCTACTTTACAAAATAATTTACACTATTTAATCAGGATACAAAGGAAGTATGTCTGCAAGTAATTGTACCAGGACATGAAAAATAAGACTTTATGTTGGTAGTAGCATACACTGGTAGAATCACTTACATTATGCTATCAAGGAAAACTGACCATTGAGTGTTTCTCTTATTTGATTAGGATAGTGTTTCCTCAAATGTACTCTCCAGATCCTGCAGAGCGCGAATTGGTGATGGGGTGTGGCGAGTTCCACACATTGTTTCTGTGCTCTCAGTCCCAGTGCTGCAGGCAGTTTCCCTCCCCACATTCCTAAGCCTTGTCCCCAGGCTGCTAGTTAACTAGCCTGTCCTTCACACTTCCTGATTGTGTTCCACAGGCCGAGCTCTATTTACCTGGTAAAGACCACAAGAAAATTAAAAACAAAAGTAGGTACCAGTATTTACTAATTCTGAAATATATTCTACAATGATGGTTAGGTTGGGTCAAAAAAACTAGCCCAGGATTTGGAGAGTAGATACAAAAAGGAAGAGAGATATGTGGTCTTATGATGTGAAAACGGTGTAACAGGAAAAAGGTAAATTGAAGGGAAGAAAGTCAGAGAAGAAAAGGTTTGGTTGGCAAGTGATCCATTAGGAGACGGAACAGAAGGGTGGGAAGAGAGGAAGACAAAATGAAGAAGGTAGACGTCAAGACTAGTGATGGCTGAAGATACCTTAGGATATAAAAAAGTGTCAGAAAGTGGGAAAGATGAGCAAGAAAAAATAGGAAGCGAAATACAGAATAGCTGACAGAAGGAAAACACAGAAGGAAGCAAAGAAATGATAGAGTAAAGAGAGAAACAGTGGAAGATAAGAGATATCAAAAGAATATTAGGGAAAAAACTGACAAAGACTAACACAAGAAAAAAATATACAGTCATCTGGATTATACTGATATATCGATCTCCATGCACAAAATGGAAAGTTCATCTGCCTTTCTGTCTTGCAAAACCAGAGAATTTTGCAAGTACGAACCTTTGAAAGAGAAAGGAAGAATCAGCAAACAAAGGGAAACTAACCCAGACAAATGGCTTCCAAGTTTCAAAGTGCTGGAGGTCATAGCCTTTCTGGTTATTTTGAAGGTCTGTGTTTGTGACAGTACTGAATCTAGAGGCCCAACCTCATCACCTGGGCCACTACTCCTATTGCTGGAATGGGGAAAAACTTAAGGATCACCAGCAAGGTCAGATACTTAACTGAGTCTGGCGGGGGTTGGGGGGACGGTGTGGGAGGGGAAGAATGTTGGGGAACCACTGTAGAATATCAGGTATTTTCCTTCCCCAAAGAATGTTTGGTTGAGATAATCCCTAGGCCTGAAGTAGTAAGCAGTCTTGCACGTGGTCCTGTGGATTGGTCCCTAATTGAAGAGGATCAAATGGAGTGTGTTCATCTGCATTAAGTGGGTCTACATTTATACTCTGAAACTCTGCTCCAGTAGCTAACCTAGACAATGAGTTCGGACTTTCGGTAGGCATAATCGGCTCTTCATCAAATGGGTCTTGCCTTCCAATGCTAGAGGGAGTTCCAGTGCTGGAGGAGTGATACTTGGCTATTTTGGAGCCAAAGCATGGTAACTGTAGGATGCTTGATGGTCTTTGTTGCTGCCTTTCCCCCTCATTTCCTTGCATTTCACTTCGGATTCCTTCTGGTTGAGGGCCTTCATCAGGTGCGCCAATAACAAGCTGTTCTGGAGTAAGGTCAACAGTCCTTTCATTGAACTGGTCGCCTTCAAATATTGGTTCCAAAACTTTGTTCCCATCTCCAAGATCACTTGTGTGACAAGGTGTATTCTTCGACTGAAGGGAACTGGCCTCAGGAAAGGGCACAATTCCCCTCTGACTCAGTTGATTCTTCATAGAGCATGGTGTGTTTCTTCTCAGAGTAGACACATCATCTCTAAAAGAATTTGGGTTTTGACTTTCCCCAGGCAGTCTTTTCTCTGAGCTGTTTCTTTGGTCAGGCAGGTTGCTTGTAGGGGAGATGGTATGTCTTGCATGTTTAGTATGGCTATCTTCTGTGTACAGAGGGTTGGTATCTTGATTCTCCCCTGGTGCAAGACCAAAGGATGGAGTGTAGTCCTGGAGAGCAAGTGGATTGTCCTTGTGTCCTGTGGAGCCACCAGCACAGCAGGGACCTCTCTGGCTTAGGTGAAATACATGTGCTTCTTTTTGACCTGCTGGGTAACTTGGAGGAATTAAGTTTGGGGAAGCCGGATGTTCTCGCTCTGGTGGATTTAACCTGGTAATTTGCATGCCATAATTCAAATTCTCACCTTCATGCCATGTTGGATTTTTCTGAAGCCCAGCTGGGGAATTACTGGGATAGGGCTGGTTCTCTTTCTGGTGTGGTGGACTAGGGGGCATTTTGTGTAAAGTTGTTGGCTGATCCCAGAAATTTCTGTTAAAATATGGCCTTCTTTCTTTCTGTCCTTGGGTTTGAATCTTGTGCTCCCAGGAGTTCCAAGAAGGAAACAGAGGGCTTTCTTCTTGTCCAACAGCATTATTAACATAATAGCCCCTGTTCTCCACAGGTGGTGGCACAGTGGGAGCTGTATTATAGGATGGAAAATTCTCATCTGGGTTCCAGGGGTAAAATTCACCGTAAGGGAAATCCTCCCTAGGTTTTGATGGATTATCTAAGGAATAGGGAAGGTATTCCTTTGGTTGATTTGAGGTATATTGCTCACCTTCATAGTGCCTAACTGTTGGACCTTCTTTAAAGCTTGTTTCCTCCGTACCCCATCTACTTTGTCCTGGGAAATGTTCATCTCCAGCTGGATCAACTGGGTCCTCTTCATTATAGGGGACGATTTCTTTCAGTTCTGGAGTATTTATGCGGTACAGCGAATTTCTGGGTTGCCCTATATTATTGGGAGAATCATCTCTCTCATCCCACGTATTGCTTCTAAGGTATGGTGCGTTTTCCCTGGGATCATAAGAGTTATAGTCAGGGTAGTAAACACCTCCCCTAGAGCCATGGGACGGATGAGGTAAGTGTTCCTCCTGCCTCCCAGGGTCTTCCTTAAAAGATGGAGAGATTTCTTGGTGATTCCAAGTATTTCTTCCAGCAGGAAAATGTTCTCTTCCAGGGGAAGGAATTTCCTCAGGGTATGCAGGTTGATATGTACTGTGCTTTAATTCTGGCCGATTAGTTTCTGATTCATATGGGTTTCTTCTTGGCTCCAAAATAATCCCTTTGGGCAAATTCTGGTTTTGGGTTTGTCCATCAGAATTTGGGGCTCTACTGGAATCTCCTCTTGGGTAATAAGAGTTTTCACGTTGGTCAATAGAATTAAAATTTGGGACTAGCATGTTACTCTCAGGGTGAGGCATTTTATAGTTTGGTTCATTAACTCCATAATCTTGAGAGTTTCTCCAGGAGCCAGATGGATCCCTTGTAGGAATGACTATTCTTTCTTTAGGACCTACTGGTTTCTCTCCTGGATTTTGGACTTTTTCATTGCGGACAACAGTACCATGTTTGGGACCCAGAGGAGGAATATTGGTCCCCACAGGGTGTTTATTTGGTCCCTGAGGCTTTCTTCTGATATTTCCCAGATTTGCTGCATGATTGGGAGAATTCCCTCTTGCAGTAGATGCATAAGCCCTGCGATAAATTGGATTTCCTGGACGAACTGCTTGCTTGCGTTCCAAAGCAAAGGAGTTCCACCGAGGACCCCTTTGAACCTGTTGATTTCGGTAAAAAGGCCCATTCTGTCTGTGCCCCATGATAGTACCAGTGGGACGCCATTGTCTCCCTGAAGGAAAATTTCGGATGTTAGGATTTGGATAATTTTCACGAATATTTGGCTGACTTGGTCCCCATGTGATTTGAGTTCTTGGTACTCCCTGGCCTGAAACATTAATGGTAGGGGGTGAGATAACCCCATTCTGAGCCGTGTTTGTACCAGGGCTGTTTCCTGTTGGGCTGGTGTCATTTCCACCCTGACTCCCTCCAGAACTGCGTGCATTTGGTTGAGTAGAATTAGTCTCAGGACCTGTTGAATTAGCTGAGGGCTCAGTGCCTGGACTCTCTGTTTTAGGAGGATCTTCTTCTTTGGGTTTTTCGAAATCTTGTTCAAACATCTCTTCTGAATAATAAGGAGGACGACCCCCAAATCCTTGATATCCAAAATATCCAAAGTAAGGATTCTGTAGGGAAAAAGATGGAAACTGGTAATTACTCTTTGTTTCCTATCATATTGTTGCTCAGAATAATAGGGAAATTATCAACATGCTTCTTTTAAAACAGTTAGCTATGCGTTCTTTCTTGAAAGTTAATTCCACCTGGGTTTCCTTGACCCTAGTCCCTTCTTGTTCTGTCTTTGGGTACTCTTTCTGACTGTTAATGTCTCAGTTTTCTCTTCCTAGACCTAGATCCTAAATCTGAGGGGGTTTTTGTTTTTGTTTTTGTTTTTTAAAGAATCCCATTTTCTACCCTTCCCATTCTTCTGTTCCCATTTTACACACCTCTTGAGCAATCTATGGCAGGCCAATTTGCTCAGTACAGATATATACCAGTGACTCCCAAAGCCACAAGTCTGGCCCATGACCCTTTCTCCTGAGGCTGAGGCAGCAAGACTTCATCACTAAAGATTTCATGGGCACCTCCAACTGAATGTAAGTTAAACCTAATACTCCCAAAACTTCCTTCTCCAATATTCTATATCTAAACAATATTCACTGCTATCTACCCAATTTTCCAGGTTTCTACTCTTCTCTAATTTCCCCCAGACAGTTAATAACCAAGTCCTATATTATCTAAACTTCCATTCTGTCCCTCCTCCTTTATCCCCAGTACCTTTGACTATTGCAATAGTTTTCATACTGGTCACTCTGTGTGTAATTTTACTTTCTTCTAGTCTTGTCTCTCCACTGCCATCAGAACAGTACAGCTTGGGGGTGGGGGTTGGTAGAACATCTATCACTTTCCTCTTTAAATATTGTCGAAAGTTGCCCTTACCTTTAACGACAGACTCTAAACTCCATTGCACAACATCAAAAGCAGGTCTAAAGAGTGGGGTTCTACACAGATATGGGTTAAAATCTCTGTTCCATCAGTATTAATAATATGACTCTGGGATAACCTCAATTTATGATAACCTCAGTTATTTGTAAACTCAAGATAATAATAGAATATCTACCTCATAAGTTGTCATGATGGTCAAAAGAGAAAACATCTGTCAATCTCAGTGCCTGGGACTTAGTAAGTACCTAACAAACGTTATACCTTGTAAAACACTGCTACCACCACGCTAATAATTTTTAAGTATCATCTGGCCCATGACTAATCCATCCAGCCTCATTTCCTCCCCGTTGTACTTTATGCGGTTGCAAATCTCAACTGTTACCTGCAACGCTGTTCACAATAGAACCTAAAGGTCTATCGACAGATGAATGGAAAAGGCATATGTGGTAAAGACACAGCGCGGAGTACTGTTAAGCTTTAAGAAAGAAGGAAACTTCAATATGTCAGAACATGGATGAACCTCAAGGACATTCTGCCAAGTGACATCCCAGGAGGAGGAAAACAGACTTTTTCATGCCTACGCTGACTGCCTGGGCCATTCTGCTTTATTTTCTCATACTATCTTTTTTTTTTTTTAAACATTTTATTTATTTGACAGACAGAGATCACAAGTAGGCAGAGAGGCAGGCAGAGAGAGAGAGAGAGAGAGAGGGAAGCAGGCTTCCTGCGGAGCAGAGAGCCCGATGCGGGGCTCGATCCCAGGAACCTGAGATCATGACCCGAGCCGAAGGCAGCAGCCCAAACCACTGAGCCACCCAGGCGCCCCTCATACTATCTTTTGAAAATTTAAAGTCCATGTTTCTGGGTTGCATACAATTATCTGAATCATTTTTATCTGGCAATTTTAATCTCTAAAGGAATTTTTATTTTACTTTTTAAACTTTTAAACTTTTTAAAACATTTTAAAAAGTTTTTTTATTTAAGTAATCTCTACATCCAACGTGGGGCTCAAACTCATGAACTTGAGATCAAGAGTCGCATGCTTTTCTGACTGAGCTTGCCAGGTACACCTTTTTAAAAGCACCTTATGCCATTCTGACATAGTGATTTCCAGTGTCATTATTTTAACTCCCTCCTTGCTCCATTTCCCTTCCCTGGTCCCCTAGAGCCATTTCACTGAGGACGTATATATTTAGGGGAAAAAGAAAGTAAGTTCCAGGGGTGGAGTTCCATGCCAGAATCAAAAATGATTTTTGGGGCGCCTGGGTGGCTTAGTGGGTTAAGCCACTGCCTTCGGCTCAGGTCATGATCTCAGGGTCCTGGGATCGAGTCCCGAGTCGGGCTCTCTGCTCAGCAGGGAGTCTGCTTCCTCCTCTCTCTCTGCCTGCCTCTCTGCCTACTTGTGATCTCTCTCTGTCAAGTAAATAAATAAAATCTTTAAAAAAATGATTTTTGATGACGCGGAGTATTTTCACAGTGTATATCACTCTGTGACATGCATTTGGCTCTTCTAGTGTGGTGTGGTAAAGAAGCCATTGGACAGGGTGTCAGAAGAGCTTGGGGTCCAGTTTATCCACTAACTCTGTGGGTGAAATTGACTCGTAATTTATCTTCTTTGGGTTTCAGCTTATTTGTACAATGAAGGAGTTAGATGATTACTTAATTCCCTTCTGGTGATAACTTTATAGGATGCATTTCCTTCCTTCTCTGTTTTTAGTTGCTCCATCACTGTCCAGAGTCCAAAGACTCTGGGAACAAAGGTTTTAAGGTTAGTCTTCTTAGAGAGAGACAGAGAATAAAAGAGAGAAAGAGGGAAGGAGAGAGGGAGGGAGGGGGAGAGAGAGAGAGAAAGAGGGAAAGGGAGGGAGTTAGGGAGACAGGGAGAGAGTTCAGGATATATAGAAGAGAAATGATATATCACATTTATTTTTGTTACTGGATATTTTTCTTACATCATGGGCACTTGAGCTATAAATTCTTATGTTGAATTTTACTCTTTTTATTAGATAGAAATAAAAAAGCAGAGGCTAATGGATTGCAATTCCTAATGGGGCATGTAGCTTTACTTGTACTCACTCCTCCTTCTTCATTGCTGACTGGGGGCCGTCCATAAGCCGGTGGTACCCTCTGGAATGGGAAAGCATAATGAATGCAAGGGGAACCATGTTCTGTGCTGCCATTGGTTTGCACGACTCATGCTGTCTTAAATTAGTTCAAGTCAATGATTTGGTGTTAGCATTGTTCGTTTTTAGCTTCTGAGACTTTAGCTCCCACAATCTTTTTATTATAATTATTAAAATTATAATCCATCAGTGAATACTGGTAAATGCAAAGTTTTCAGCTGGATTCTAGATTATCCTACTCAGAATACCATGTGTGGCTGCATCTCCTAGCAGTCACCCCTTCACCCCCCAAACACACACACACACACACACACACACACACACACACACACAGAGGAAGAGAGAGAGAGGGAGAGATTTGAGTGCTATTAGGATCTAAACATCCATATTAGAACATGTAATAATGGAGATTAAATAATGATGCTCTTTTTAGAGAGTCTATGTCACATTTTGGATGACAAACTGACAACAGCTTCTGGATTATTGCTATACCTTTTTTATTTGAGTAAGGTCTATTTTCCTAATCAAACTTGGAGGCTGAGCATTTGCTCAGGGGAGGATTTAGAAAATCGATCCACCTCCCACAGACCTTCAGGATGTCCTATGTGGATGAGATCATAGTTGAACACAAGAATCATGCTTATCTGCAATTCTTTTTTTGCTTATCTGCTTTTTGAATCTTCACCTGGTACTGCCTTAGTTTCCTGAGTTTAGAATGACCAGTGAAAGGAAGTCACTCTTTTAAAGAAAAAAAAAAGTAAGGAACTCTTACTTCTTGAGTGAATTGTTCCTTATCAATAAGAAGGCCTCTTGTTTATAGAGTTATAGACAAGAAAAACCAATGCCATAGCTGAAAAAAAGTCATCAAATATTTGCTGCTTCTGTTAATTTAATAGCAATTGGGCTTTAAACTTTTCTTTAGTTCAGTTTATTTTGTGATTTGTATTTTTAATTCTTGTGATATAATTTCAATATTATGTTTTATTTTAATGAATTTTAAACTTTAAAGGACTCTCATAAATATTATTTTTCAAGATTCTTTATCCTGAAGTCTCTGTGGCTAGAAATAATAAGATATCATGGAAAAATCTTAGTCTAATCATAGCTCATGATTTTCAAACTCCATTTTGTCTCAATTTCCCCATGACATTCAATGAAATAATCTTTGTATTTTCTCATCTTTTAGGGAAGTGGGGAATAGTAGCAAAATAGCACGGTCCTTTAAAATCATTTCATTAACTAAGTTATTAGTGCTTGGTGATTTCAACTGTTCATGCCACCAATTTGCCAAAGTAAAAAATTCATTAAACCATTTTTTCCCTACATGATTGCTGATGTGATGATTTTTTTCTCTCATGCTCTCCAGATAGCATTTCATTTAGGGAGTGTGAACTCATACTAGTTTGAGATATAACACGTTAATATTATTTTTCACTTCTAGTATAAAGAAAAAAACTCACGTGTGGTACTTGCCAGGGTGGTTGTTGATAGAGCCCATTGCTGAATGGTGGGAATAGCCCATTGCCGAATGGTGGGAATGCCTAAAGAGAAAGAAGAATTCAGTGATGGGGACGCGAGAAAGATAAATGGAAAACAAGACAAACCTATTAAATACAAGGTACAGTGTTTGCTACTTGGGAGTCTGCATCTCCCTTTGCATTAATCTGTGATTTCCTTTTTTTTAGGGCTGAGATGGTAATAACAACAACCATTAGTATCAGCATCCGTGAACACTTCTGTTGTAGGTACTGTGCTATGCATTTTACTGAGGTAAGCTGATTGAATCCTCATATAAACAGAGAAGACACATGCCAAAGATGTAATTTCCTTTTCACAGAAGATTCTGGGGTTCAGAGAAGTTGAGTCATTTGCCCAGAATCTCTCAGTTGGTAAATGATCCAGGAGGGTCTTTTTATTCAATGTTGTATTCTCTACATCTGTAATGGCGTCTGATAATAAATATAGTGAATGTTAACTGACGAAGGGATAGCATTCTAGAAGCACCACACTGGATAATACCTTGAGAAATCATTTGCACATCTTCTCATTTTACATCAGGAATGTTCACACCACACAGAAGTACTGGAAGCATTTTCACCTTTCAAGTATTTTGGGTTATCATAGCATAGATCTGGAAAGGACTTAGAGATTGTTTCTTTAGTCATGGGGAGCCTGGAGCCAGAAAGCTAAGGTGGCTACTCAAGATCATTCAACTAACAAGGGCTGGGGGTACAACTTCAATCTCTGTTCCCTGACTCATCTGTTAGTGCTCATGTTATAATACCATGCTGTCTCTGCGTTTTAAAAGGAGCCTCTAAGGCAACAGTATTTTGGTAAATTTTTTTTTTAATTAAAAAAAAGTGTGTGTGTGTGTGTGTGTGTGTGTGTTTAATAATCTGTGCACCAAATGTGGGGCTCAAACTTGTGACTGAGAGACCAAGAGTCACATGCTCTACGGACTGAGCCAGCTGGCCTCCCCTGTTTGGGTAATTTATTTTATTTTATTTTTTTATAAACATATAATGTATTTTTATCCCCAGGGGTACAGGTCTGTGAATCGCCAAGTTTACACACTTCACAGCACTCACCATAGCACATACCCTCCCCAATGTCCCTAACCCCACCCCCCTTGTTTGGGTAGTTTTTAATCACACAAAGACTGGAGGTAACCTGCAAGGCAATTTTCAATAGGTGGTTCAGGGTCACCTGAGAAAAATGTAAAAATGAACGATTTGATTTCATACATGGCAGTACCTGTATTGAGAAACATCGGACAAAGTGTGTATGTGGGGATGGTATGCTTCTCCAAAGCCCTCTGATGCCATTTATTGACTCTGGTTTGGAATTTTGCCGCGCAAGCCTCACCTGAGGTGGCTGGGTTTCCTCTTCCGGCTGTGCTGGCGTAGGTGGTGGCTGCTTTAAAGGCCGCTTTGGCGGTGGCTTTTTTGGTTGAGGCTGGCTGGGTTTCTGAGTCTCTGGGACTTGATCAGTCTTGCTCTTTTGGCGTTTGGGTGCTGAAGGGGATGAGGGTTTCTGTGGGTGGCCCGTGTTGGGCGGCGGTTGAGGCCACATGGGCATCTGGTACTGTGGTAAGAACTGGGGCATGCCATTCCCATACAAGGGGCCCAGTTGTGCCATCTGCAAGGGTAGCAAAAAACGGTCAAATTGTAGGAGGGCCGAGGTTCCAGCTCTCCTCATCCACTAATGTTAGTCTCTAAAACTCAGACAAGCGTCTTCAAATTTCTATGAAACTTAACTCAACCATAGAAGCCTCAAGATCTTTAGCATTTCTTAAAAATGTTGCCTTGCAGAAATGAAACTCTGTCTTTTAGAAAACCAACCAACGAAACAAAGCAAAAGATAGGATAAGGTGAAAATGTTTCGTTTTAAGAGTTTGGCTGATAATTTTCTAACTCTGAAACACTGACTCACGTAAGTGTATGAGTTAGGTTACAGAGGAGTTGGCATCCAGTTCAAAACTCCTGTGACTTGTTACAGGCTGGAAAAGGAGAAAAAGCAAAAAGAAGATAAAGGAAGGGAAAGTGACAAAGAGAAAAAAAAAACAACAATGAAAAAGAGAGTGATAGAATAAAAATTCCCTTTGTAAACATCCTTATATGGTGCCCATGATTTTTGGTTGCTGGTGAATTTTCATTAATTCCATCTGCATTATCACAATCTCCACAATTTCAAGGTTGGCAGGGAAGCAAAAGTAGTTCTAATCTGAAGAAGCTGATTTTTGAATTGACCTCCTACAATGTCAGTTCCCATTCAAACATTCCTGCTTTGGTTTAACACCAGTCTCTATGCCCAGTCTTCATTAATCAGTCTCTTGCTGTCTATTGGGTGATGGACACAAAGACACAAAGACAGCACAAACACCATATGGACTGATGGAAGGTGAAATTGTGAATCTTGCATTATGATGCAGAATTTCATGACCATTAACTTGGTGAAAATTTCAGATCACAGGCAAAGTCACTAAAACCGAGAATGAAAATTTGAAAGAGTTGGGCCAATCAATAGTTAGAGAGAAAATTGACCAGGATGATGATGGTAGGTAAGAAGCTTTCAAAGACAATGGCTTGAATAAAGGATTAAGAGAAAATGGAGGAAGTCCTTGATTTTTCCTTCCAATGGTTCTTAGGATCATCACAAAAGTCAAAAGTGACATATAATATTGCTGCACTGTCATATAATTTTTTCAGAAAAACTATGCCAAAAAGATCCAATGGATACATGATTCATTATTAGTTGCTTCTGAGAATTAGCACTAGTGGTAATTTTAACTTAAACTTATTTGAAAAAGATAAAAACTTATTTCATAATTTTAGTGTTATCTTTCAAGATAATCCAAATAAAATTTACCCCCCCCACATACAACTGGAGTATTTACTATGCTATTTTTTGTCGTCATTATTTGTGAATGCATGTTGTGTGATCTTTTCCCAGAACTAGTTTCTCTTGGATATAAAGAATGTTGGTAATTAATAAATAATTTTTATTTATGTAAGAGAACAACAGTAAAGAATAAGAAGAAAATTTGGGGTGAGGAGACAGGTGAAATGATTTTCCCCTTTGAAACGCTTATCATGATTACATTACAATTAAAACATGTGGATAACTATTAGTATCTTTATTAGCTATGACAAACCTTATAATGTAATTATCCATATATAAACAAGAAATTGTCAGAAATAATACAAAGCAGAACTTACATGTGGAGCATTCATAAAGTTGAATTGACCATATCGCATCATCTGTGACCGAAGGAATGCAAAAGTACAAAGTGAAAACTTTTTATCTAATCAATCTACAAATCACCAGAAATAAGATGAATTTCTGATTTTAACATATAACAGTCATAATGTCTTTTACTAGTTATGCATGAATTTAAAATAAGTATGCAATTAAAACCCTAGGTCACTTTAATTTTTAAGTCAGAATTTTATTTTGAGAAGAATTGATAAAGGATAATAGAGAACAAAAATCTTGTGTACTTTGAAGTTTTTCAATGTTCTACTCAAGGTTTGATGTTTGGAATTTGAGAATGTGCTAATTCTATGAAAAGATGATTCTCCTTTCTGATGTGTATTGAATTTGACTAATGGTCTTGGCTAAGAGTCATGTAGAAGATACTATATGCTTATGTGTTTACCTTCTAAAAACCCTTGGTACAAATGTCTACCTTTGCTAGCTTAAAAACTTAACGAAGAAGCTAACATTAACTATACATGGACCCAAATTCACATTTACCTTGAAAGTGAGTAGGTGGTATGAAGCTGGGGAAATTACTACTTTGCCTTGATTTGAAGGTTTGTCTTTCAAATTTCCCTCCCTCTGTTTCTTTCATAAGAAATTTTATATATCATAAAGTTTTCCCTTTTTTTAATGGACTCTCCGGGGAGGGCTTAGGAAAACTTCTCCCCAGGGACTTAATATACATACCTCCTCACTTTTACTGCTAAATCCAGGCATTCGGGGCATTTGCATCTGGAAGTGAGAAAATACTGGTGTCAAATTCAGAACATCACTTGAAGTGGACCCAGTAATTATTTCTAAGCTATGCAACAATAGAACACAAAGAAAAGTCCCAAATTTTGTTTTTTTAAAAAGATTTTACTTGTTTATTTGACACACACACAGAGATCACAAGTAGACAGAGAGGCAGGCAGACAGAGCGAGAGGGAGAAGCAGACTTCCCGCTGAGCAGAGAGCCTGACAATCCCAGGAGGCTGAGATCATGACCCAAGCCAAAGGCAGAGGCTCCACCCACTGAGCCACCCAAGCGCCCCCTAAAATTTGATACTCACTGGCATAGCAACAGAATTACCAAGCAGACCTAGAAAGACCAGGAGAATCTTCATTTTTCCACTTGGTACCTGGAATATAAAACTGGATTTTATTTTTGGACTGTGAAATGATTCTGCTGGTGACATTTTGCCCAACTGTCTGTCGAGGAGAGCACACAGAAATAGACCGTGATGGGGGCCTTGGCCACCGTTTTTGCTTTACAGTAAGAAACTGCTAGTTACTACCTGGTACTGTCCTAAACTGTGAAAAGTGTCAGATTAAACAGGAAAGATAAAAATGAGGTAGAGAGAGAGAAGATTGATACTTGAGAAGATGGGAGATGGTTTATATCACTGGAATGTGACATTAGAAACTAGGAATTTACCTGAAAATAGGAATATTGATGATTTTGAAGTGCTGTTGCTAGGCTGGTTTAGAACAGCATAGTAATGTCTGATTATAATCACCATTCAGAATAATCTCAGTTTCAGTGAGTGTGCAATCCAAAATCAGTACCTTGAGATACTTTCTAAGGTGCCATAGACAACATTCCATTATACAGAGGCTAATTAAAAAAGCTAGAATATTCCAGAATCCTATCCTTTTATTCTTTCCTCTATTGTTTTTATTATTATTATTGCTTTTATTATTATTATTTTATCTTTAAAATATCACTTCTGCTCAAGGGCTGGTCAGAGAAATAGAAAAATATAGGCAAAGGTATATTTATATCTTTGTTAGATACTTTAAACACATGGAAGAAAAGACTGAAGACTTACTTGTGAAGGTTGAGAATGTTTTCATGGATTTCGTTTATCCCACTCGAGTTAATTATGCAAGCCTGTGTCATTAAGACTTGTAGTTATATCTTTGAACAAGGGTTTGGTTTTTTTTAAAGCATTTACTTGTATAATTCTTTAAGAAAACTCCGTTCCATTTGCATATACAATGGAGTTATGATGGTTTTAATCAGAATGAATTATTTCCATGGTACATCAGTTACAACACAATTCCTAGCATAGTAACTAGCATGTAGACACCAGTGGTAGCTCAGTCTTTTTTGTTCCTCTTTCCTTTTTCTGGGCTTGAAATGCATCTAGCAGTATTTTGAGACAATGTTCGCCCTTCTGTTTGCTTCCCATAGGAGCAATTTAATTAAAGGACACTTCAGTATTTTCCTAAATTTTAGGGGTGATCAATTACCTTTTATATATCAGAGGAATCGGGAGAGTCTAAAGTCTCTCTAAAGAGAGTCTTTACTTTCTTTAAACAAAGAAAGTAGTAACATGTAAATGCCTTTCCAGTTAATTAAAGATTTTCAGAGTCATGATATTATAGAAAATTAAAACTAACAACTGAAGCTAGTGTCTTCAGTATAGGCTCACCAGAACACAAGAAAGCTAATAAAGAGAATATTGGTGAATGCTTTCTTTTCTAAATCTACTTTCTAAGATTGTGGCCCAAGATTTTGGGGGGAACTGTTAGATATTTAATTTCTTACCTAATCTTGTCTAATCATCCATTTAATCTCTATAGCAGCCGTCACTGAGATTTTTGATAATGTCACACACTTAAGCAAGAAGATGTAGCTTTTTACTTTGCCAATACAAAATGCCACTCATTTTCTCTTTTTGTGAAATTAATATATTATATTGGATGACTGATAGTTTCCTTCCATCTCAAAGGTTCATTATTGGATGAAAGTCTATGATTAACTCTTTCTTTTTTAACTGAAAACACACATTGTGGTGGCTGTGGAGTACAAAGACTATATAAGTTCTTACTTCTTCATCTTATCTTTGTTTCTTCTGACATACTTAGTAGTGTCTTACCCTCTTAATTGTACTTCTGGCTGTATTTAGTTGATATGTGACCTGTAGGTATTATAAAAAGTGAATAAAAATACTCACCAAGTTATCTAGCTTAGGAAGAGGGGCTCCGTGCCTGTCAGCACAGTGCCTCAGTGGCAGCATGTTTTCACCAAAATTTTGAAAAACACAGATTTGGCATGAGAAGAAACTCAAATATAGAAATGAAGCAAATAAACGAAATGAATAACAAAAATTCAGCTCTAAGGCAGCGCATGTCATGTTAATTATTTTATCCAATTTTTTAATTTTACCCAATCCAAAATAAATCAAATTTTAATTGGATTAAATCCAAAAATTAAATCTAAAATCCATTATTAAATCCAAAATATTGGATTTAATTTGGATTATTAAATCCAAAATCCAAAATAATTATACAATCCAAAATATTATTAAATCCAAAAATAAAAATTATTTTATCCAATCATAGCCTTATTAGAGGGACTTCAAGCTGAATCTTCTGTTGTGTTAAGAGAAGGGTAAAAGCTAAATTAGAGAGAAAATGACCCAGGAATGGTATTTTTGAGATACTTCTAATGCAGTATTGATTAAACTTTATTGCTCTATAGGGAGATGTACAAAAACATAATATTAAATGAGATCTAAGTAGCTTGGAAGAAAAATTAGAAGAAAACAATCCCCCAAATAAACCCAATTTAAAGTTTTATCAGAAGGTCAGTATGCAAACAATGACTATATAACCAACATCAGAGAATGCAATAAGGAAGTCAACCAATATCTATGAATTAAGTTCATTTTTTGGCACTATATTAGTTATGCTGATAATCTCTAATACTCACCCAATTTCAGTTAGTAGCTCCAATATATAACAAATAAGTTTTACTTGAACTTTGTTAGCCTGTCTTTGAAATATATTCTTACTTTCTACAGTGGAAATAACACAAGTTGCTGAAGCCAAGGAGATCTCAAGGAGCAAGACACGTTTATTTCTTAATAATAAAACAAAAATTCTTCACGAAGATGTCATGTTGTGTAACAAAAAGGCTTAAAATAAAAAAATTCCTCCTGTAAGAAAGTTTGGGATAGCAAGGTCACATTTAAGCTCTGTTGCAGACCTGCACAACCAATCAGCTTTGAGAAAAATGGTTTTGCTATCACAAGAGTTTAAGGTTAAAAAAACACATCCAATGTAAACTTATAATGTGTTATTACCGGAGCTGTCAAATCAAGTCTCTTATTATGTATAATAACAGTCCAGGAAAATGAGCTTACAGCTGTAAGTTTTGGAAGATGCTTTCCTTGATGAATTTGGAGTTTTTCAAGTATAGAAACTTTGTTTTTGCAAAGATATTTAGGGAACAAAAGTGAAAATTAACTATATCCTATTGTGATAAATCATGGACTATCATCGAAATGCAGGCCAACATATACTATAATTTAATGTATTTAATTAATATTTATTTGGTACATAATTAAAATGAGCTGTAATGTTATCTCCATAGACAACTCAGGGACTTCCTTTGGTTTGTATTACATAAGGCTACCAAGACATAATATACCAAGACATACGAAGACGTCTTTTTTTTTTTTTTAACATTTTATTTATTTATTTGACAGACAGAGATCACAAGCAGGCAGAGGCAGGCAGAGAGAGAGAGGAGGAAGGAAGCTCCCTGCTGAGCAGAGAGCCCGATGCGGGGCTGGATCCTAGGACCCTGAGATCATGACCTGAGCGGAAGGCAGAGGCTTACCCCACTGAGCCACCCAGCTGCACCCCCCCCCCCTTTTTTTAGATTAGATTTTTAAAAGAAATTTTAATTAACATATAATGTATTATTAGCCCCAGGGGCACAGGTCTGTGAATCATCAGGCTTACACATTTCACAGCACTCACTATAGCACATACCCTCCCCAGTGTCCATAACCCAATCCCCCTATCCCTTGCTCCACTCCCCCCAGCAACCCTCAGTTTGTTTTGTGAGATTAAGAGTCACTTATGGTTTGTCTCCCTCCCAATCCCATCTTGTTTCATTGATTCTTCTCCTACCCACTTAAGCCCCCATGTTGCATCACCACTATCAGGGAGAGAACCTAGATGTACTTTTTTATTTTTTTTGAGTAAGATCTAGGCCCGGTGTGGGGCTTGAACTCGTGACCCTGAGATCTGGAATTACATGTTTCACCGACTGAGCCAGGCAGCTCCTACTTTTGACCACTTTCTTTAGTTACCCTAGTTCCCTCTGCCACAGGGTTGATTAGTGACCATGAGATAATTCATGTCTTAAATATTCAGCTGAGCTACTGAATGGGTGAATTCTTAGTAGTGGTTGGTAGGATGGAGGAAAAATCAAGTCTCTTTTTTCTTTCAAAACACTGAAAAAGTGCTTAACTTGATAAAATATTTTGAAACCAGTCATTTGTGAACTTTCCCTTTGACTCTGGTCATCTCTGCTGATTTTATAAAAAAAAAATTTCCCCTTCAGACAATTACTACTAGTAGTAAACATGTTAATAGTATGACTTTTAAAAAATTTAAGCATCTCTCCTTTCTTTTTTCTCTGTTTCCCCTCTTGTCCATGAGACAAGTCTTAACCTCTTAACTGGGATCTGTAAATGTATGAAATTGTATGAAATTGTGTGTTTGGGTGTAAATGCTTTTTTTTTTTTTTCCGTAAAGGAGAACCCCTATCCTCCAATGGTCTCTGACCTCCAAACTGTTGTTTTGTTTTGCCTCCAATTATTAAGATTCTCTCATTGTCCTAGATGTGAAGCCAGTAAGAACAGAAAAGTCTTTTGGTTTCTTACTGTAGATATGGTAAAAAGAGGCCAGGCTTTGGAGTTGGCAGGCCTGAGTTTAAACCTTCCACAAATATCCAATTGTTAGTTTCTCCATTTAGCAAAATGGGGATAATATGTTTCTTCTAAGAAGTAATTAAATAATGCATGCAAAGGGCCTAGCGCTTAGTAGGCACAGAATGATGATCAGTGACTGATAAGTACATGGTTCCACATTACACTTTGTAATGATTTATTTTATCTTATTTATCTTGTTTTAATTCTACTATCATTAACACTAACCTTGTAATGATTTACTAAGGACTCAAGGACTAAAGGCAGTCGGAGTTCTCATAGAAAATAGATCGTCCTCTAAGCACAACCGTGGACCTGAAGTTCTATGAATTATTATTAGTAGAACATTCTAACAGTGAAGGATTAGTGAATGAAACACTTGAGATAAACAGAGCTTTAGACATTTGTTACTGGTGACCAGATAATCTCTAAGTATCCATAACCTTGACTTCTCAATGGAATGGCTCCTATAGCATACACAGAGGCTCTAAATGTGAGACACTCTTCTGTCACAGCAGAAGAGGAGTTGCTGTTGAACTCTTTTTTTTTTTTTTAAAGATTTTATTTATTCATTTAGCAGACAGAGAGCACAAGTAAGCAGAGAGGCAGGCAGAGAGAGTGGGGGGGGGGAGGCAGGCTCCCCGCTGAGCAGAGAGCCCGATGCAGGGCTCGATCCCAGGACCCTGAGATCATGACCCAAGCTGAAGGCAGAGGCTTTAAGCCACTGAGCGACCCAGGAGCCCCTGAACTCTTGCAGATTAAATGGCTGATAGAGTTTTATTCTACAAACATTTCATGAGTGGCCTCTTCATGGGAAGCTCCGGCTTAGGTGCCCACGCTTCCCACACAAGAAACCAGGGTAGGAAATTTTCCCAGTCAAAACTCAGCGTCGAGTCCAAACTTCCGACTTCTATGACTTTCTTGTTTTAAAAAACTTGGTCAAGTGAATTAATCTTTTTTTTTTTTTTAAAGATTGTATTTATTTATTTGCCAGAGATAGAGAAAGAGCGAGCAAGCACAAGCAAGGGGAGCAGAGGGAGAGTGAGGTTCCCCGCAGAGCTGGGTGCCCGATGTGGAATTCCATCCCAGGACCCTGGGATCATGACTTGGGCCGAAGGCAGCCACTTAACTGACTGAGCCACCCATGTGTCCCTGAATTAATAATCTAATTAAGCTTTAGTTTCTTCATTGGTAAGGTGGAAGCTAATAACAGAATTTCCTTCATTAGTTTGTTAAGAATTCAATGAGATAATTCCTTGGAAGTTCAAAGCATAGGGGATTCTGGGTGATTCAGTCATTAAGCGTCTGCCTTCGGTGGTCATGATCCCAGGGTCCTGGGATGGAGCCCTGCATGGGGCTTAAGTCTGCTTCTCCCTCTCACACTCCCCCTGCTTGTGTTTCCTCTCTCTCTGTCAATAATAAATTTTAAAAAATCTTTAAAGTTCATAGCATATAGCTCAAATAAATCTGATAAGTAGATAGATGTTACCCACGGTCATGATTAGAGCTTGCTTAATACCTGCTTTAATACCGACCACTGATACATTTCTTGGACTTTCTGAGGCATATTTCACCTCACGAGGCTTATTCATTAAAAAACAAAGCAAAAGTGGAAAACAAATACACCCCCTCCCTACCCTTACTCCCCCCAGAGCAACCAAACATACATACATAAATATAGAAAAAAAAATGGGATCGTAAAGTTGACCAGATTTATCCCGTCGAAGTGCAGCTTTTGGCCTTCACGTACAGGAGTTATTCTGTGATTATCTGTGAGTTCCTGCTGGTGGGTGCCTATTTATTTGGACCACACTCTGAGGTAGTATTTACTTCTTGGAACTCTAAGTCATAACTGTCTTGTATGTACTCAAGATCAGTTTTAAAATGATTCAGAATCTCGGGGAGACTATCTTGTTCTCCAACATCCCTCTTCACCTGGAGAAGAAAATGTAACCCACTGGCTAAGAACACAGGCCTCAGGGTTCAAAATACTGTGTAATGTCTACACTGTGCTTAAGAACAGCACCTGACTCCTACCCAAGTCCTTCATATGGGTTAAATGTTTTTCTACTTCTTATACCTCATTTAAGCTGGTTGTGATCTCGTCTCAGGGTAGAAATAATTTATTTGTCGACCATTTGCTGTGTATGTTGAGAGCTGTTTTAAGCACCTTTTATGGATTAACTTATTTATTCCTAACCACATTCCTATTAAATAGCTTCTATTAGTACACGCAGTTTACTTTAAGGAAACCAACATACAGAAGGATCAAAGAGTTTGTTCATGGTTCCACAGCTAGTCGATGGCTAAAGCCAGAGAGTCTGCCTCCAGGGCCCCTGTTCTGTCCTCCACTCTGTGCTACATTGGCTTGAATTGAAGCGATAATGGGAAGATAGAGATTTTATAGTTTTTCCTTCTAAAACAAAGGTAGCCAGTGTCCCTATTTAGGTGTCTCTATGTTCACTATGGAGAAAAGTCACAGGAAGTCAGACTTTCTAGCTTCTAGTTCTTGATAGATGACTCACCAACCCTGGAACTTTGGCAATGTCATTAGACTGCACAGTGTTTCAGTTTCTTTAACAAAAACCTACTTGTTTTCCTAAGCATATTGTTCTTTCCCAGTAGAATAGAATATTAGTGGGCTGGACATTCAGTCTAAGAGAATCCTAAAATAGTTGCAGTGCAGTTCTGATGAAATGCCTGATTGAGGAAAGTGGTTTTGGAAAAAGAGCTCTCGAGGCTCCTGGAAAGTCCGAGATCTGTCCCTGGATCAATCATACTATCAGTAGCCCATGCTTTTAGATTAGCTTACTCCTTTAAGAAAATCACCTTCATTAAGTAACACTTACTAAAGCTCACAAATGAGACAGACATAGGAAATATGCCTTTATTGAGTGCCCATGTATGTTGGGCACAGTGCAAGTGAGTGGTGGTAGAATGCTGGGCACCATGGATGGTTTATACCTTCCAGGAGCTATTCACCCAACAGTAGATCTAGACACTGGATTATCAGGTGGGATACTGCATAACGAGAAATAAAGTTGGGGGATTCCGAGCCCCTAAGAGCGATTTTAGTATGGAAAGCGTCCCAGAGGAAGTGAGATATGAGCTGCTACCTGGTCTCTGAGTTGAAGGTGGCCACAAGAACATAGGAAAGGAAGCAGGGCCGAGAACAGCAATCGGTGACGTCTGGAGGAAGAAAGAGAGAGCTGAAACCCAATTGACGGACCACAAGAGTCAAAAGAAACAGCAGTTTCAGCTAATCTTGTACAAGTTTAAAAAAACACTCATGGTCATGTGAACAGATTGCCTGGGCCCCTCTAAGGGGGGAAACGGCTCTGTGCTTCATAAATGTAATGGTGAAACCACCTGTGACCCGATGTTGAGCCTGTCTGTACTTCCTTTCTGCTTGTGTCTAGACCTTCTAATTTTACTAACCTTCCGACTATTTCTTGCTGTTGTCTAAAGTATCTTTTGAGAAGAGACAGTTATAAAAATTTAATTCAGGAGATAAAATAGTGACCACAAACCCAGCCTACTTACCATTCTTTTATAGTAATAAACTTTGGAATAGAGATAAGAGTAATCACTTCACTGACTACGTGCTGAGCACGGTGCTAAGTGCTTTAGATGATTTTTCTTATCTAATATTCACAAAAACCCTCTGAGATAACAACTATGATCCTCCCACCAAGAGTTCACCATTGAAAAAATGAAATCTTAATGAAATTAACTCACTGCCGCAAGACTAAGTGGTAGAATGGGGATTTGAACCCAGCTCTGCCTGTGGTTAACCCGGTCACTCTAAATATAGTGTAGCCTTACCCAGTATGCGTGTTTTCGCCCATGGGGTCAAGACACCAGGACCAAGATTTTATAAAGGACTTGTCTGGAGAAATGAAGTGGGGTGTGAACTTAAATGAAGTGGGTTTGTGAAGTTTCAATCTCAAATACCAACACAAATTATGGCTTTTTAAAGTTCAATTGCATGGAAAGTAAAGAAACAAACAAACAAACAAGCAAAAACAAAACAACAACAACCAAAAAACCCCTTCTCTTGAAAGCAAGAGGCTGTCTCTTTGCATTGGGAATGTAGTGCATGATGGGCCAGATGAATCAGCTTTTAAATGAGCAGTTAGAGCAGACTAGATAATTGAGTTAAGTTGAAGCTTATTGAGTCTATCACAGCATTTCTTACCAGACATCATCTAATCACTTTTTCCAGAAAATGCTAGCATTTACACTGACACGACTACATTGAAACGGTGCGTATCTTTCAAACTTTTCTCCCTAAACAGGCTCATACATATGGGGTGCAGCCCTTTGTTCGTGGCTTTTGTATAGTGTGGGTTCCCTTCCAACCCATCCCCACCCACATTCACCCACCTGTTCTCAGTAAATGATTCTCAGAAGCCCACCCACAGGATGTTAGATCAGCTCCTTGGATCCCAAGGGGTTGACACTCATTTGTTTGGCATGGGACTTAGGGACCAATTATGTACTTCAGATATACTGTTTTCTGCTCAAACTCTGAATGGTAGATATTTAACGATTACAGGGACTGAGGCTCAGGGTGATTAAGTAACAAACATGAGCTGAGGCTCCACAGACAGAGTGTCGGTTTTTCACGGAGGTCCGTCTGTCCCTGTTTTCCATTTGTCATGTACCATCATCCCAGGGCAGGGCAAGCACAAGGGGCAGCACAAGGGGCACCACTAGAATGAGGCCACCAGAGTTAGTAAGTGTTATCTGCAGGCAACTTCCCCCTGGCCTTAGGCCTATCTTGGTTCTTTTACTTTCTTCTTCTGATAATGAGATCATTCTAGGTCCAGTAGCAATTCAATACTTGCCTTATCTACAAGAAATGTAGGGACCCAGTATCATTTAGTGTTCAAAGGATAGGTAACTGGAAAAGACTGGGGCTCTAAACAATGGATATTTTCCTTTTATTATTGTTAAAGAAAGGCTTTTGTCACAGATTTTTTATTATAAAGCTTTCTGAAGAGAGAAAATAATTTTAAAAAGATATCATATATTTTCAGTTTTTTAAGAACTAGTTTCTAATTGAATGGTAGTTTCCAACCGCAGAAAAAAGAGAAGAAGCATCTCCAAATCATAGAGTGTCAAAGTCAGAAGATACTTTAGAATCACCTGCAGGGATGTGTCTACATCTTCCTAGTTTCACAAACCTAAAACCTTGGGGTCATCCTTGACCCTTCTCCAAGTCCTGGAGAAATCCTGTCAGCTCTACCTTCAAAATAGATCCAGAATCAGACATTTTGCACCACCTCCTCCTCTCTGGCCAGGTCTTATCACCTTAGCAGTTGCTCTGCTTCTTGCTCCCCTTCAGTTTGTTCTCAAATCAACAGCCAGAGTGACACATTACATATATAAGTCAGACCACGACTCTCCTTATCATAGCCTGCATTAAAGATAGTCCTACATGGCTACAAGTTCTCATGTGATCTGATCTCACTGGATATCCATCTCCCCTAGCCTTCTATCCTTCCTCTGCTCCAGCCATCCTGGTCTTGTTACTTTATCATGATACAGGTGTGCTTCTGCCTCAGGACCTTTGCACTGGCAAACCCTTTGGTTGGAATGCTTTTTCCCAGAGTTGACATGGCTCACACTCTTGCTTCCTTTAGGTCTTTCACACAAATGCTACCTTCTCAGTGATGGTTTACCTAATGAAAATTGTCATCCCATCACCTTCCCTAATTCCCTTTTTGATTTATTTTTTTCTATTGTACTTATCGTCAATTCACTCATATTTTCCTAACTTAAATTTTGTTGTCTGTCTTTCCTTTACAATAAAGGCAGGGACCTTTGTCTGTTTTTCCATTACTAAATCCCTGGCACCTAGAACATAGCAGGACCTCAGTAGATACTTGTGGAATTAAATAGAATCTAATAATGTATCCCCATTATCGACCGGATGAAGGAACTAAAACCTAGAGAGACTACGTGATTTTTTCCAGGGTTTCATTGCAGGTTGGTCTCAGTGTTTGGGTGCATTGACTTTCAATGTGGTGCCCATTTCACCACATGATATTTTGTTTTGAGCAACTCCTAGCAACTGATGCTATATTCTGAGTTTGAGCCTCAATACATCAAATAATGACAAAGGGAGAGACAGAGCGATGGAGAGAGAGAGCGAGAGAGGGAGAGAGAGAATGAGAGAAAGCAGAGAGCCAAAGAAAGCAAGAGGCCAAGAGAGGTATACAACCCAGGGTTCGTACACAAACACACTCACAAGCACACATTAGGAAGACAGAGAGACCACAGACAGGAAGAAAGTCTCAGAGGACAGAACAACCCTAACTGGATATGTGCCTCCAACCATGCCCCATCCAAGGACACCCTCCGCCTACCACCCAACTACCAGGGTTCATTTCACTCAAGCCTGTTCCTGGCGTATAACACCCTTCTCTGGGAGCTATAGAACAAAATAAAAACTCCTTAGCTTAGCATAAAAGTCACCATCTGCCTTTTCCTGTTTTTCCTAACATAGCACAGCAGAATTTTTCCTGACATCATGATACGTCTTGCCATATTGTTCTATTTCTTCTCCACAGATTTGCCCATCTGCAAATGTGGTTTCCTGAGCCCAGAGCTCCTGCTTTTCTTCTTCCATTTGGAAAACTGTATCTTTCCAAAGCCAGCTAAAAAAGCCCCTCCTCTGTGAAACTTCCCTTCTCTCTCCGAGCAGGGTCAACTTTTTTGTCGTTTGAGTCCTTTTTCTAGATCGCTCTAGATCCCAGAGCGTCTTGGTGCCATTGCATCTCTAGGGGCTAGACAGAGTACCAGGGCCGAGAAGGTGCTCAGAACATCTTAGCTGAATGGATTTAGAACATTGCAGCAGCTTAACTAAGCTTGCTTCTTCTGATACGTGGTTGTGGGGAATATGAAGTAGGGGCCACATAGATGAAGCTGCTTGTGTAAAGTAAAGCCAGGCTATGACTTACTTAAAGCCCTCTCTTGTGACAACAAATATCAAGTTCTACATTGAAGCCTCATCCAGTCAAAGTGGGATTTGGCAGCTTTTCCTGGCAAAAGTCTCATCGGCTTTACTTCCTTTCCAATGACTATGGTAATTGTGCATTTTAAACTCATTAATTTATTCAGTATATGCTTATTGAGCACATTCTGAGTCAGGTACTGTTCTGGGGTCTGGGAACACTGAGGGAAAAAGACAAATATAGTCCTGCCACCAGAGAGCTTATCCAGCAGAGAATTAGCAGGGGAGGCAGGTTTTAAACAAATATGAAACACATAGTTCATTGTCCTAGTAGTCATGATAGATGATATTATATACATCAGCAGTTCTAAAAAGGACAGCGATACCTAGTATTTATTGGGTTCCTAATATGCAAGTCATTACCTCTCTTACCCTTGAGTGTTTTGTTTTCAATAAGGAAGTTGTGGCACAGAGAGGTTAAGTAATGGGGTCACGGTCGGGAAGGACAGAATTGGGATTTAGACTACTATGTTCTATTGCTGTATAGTATTTGTAAGAACTAATGTTTTCAAGTTCAGATGAAATCCAGGCATAAAGTGAGGGTTAATCTTTGTGTTTTCTTTCATCTGTATAACACCCAGACTAGGAAGGTGCCCTAGACTGTGGTAGGAGGTAGCGGAGGGTACCAGACTGGAAATGCTTCCTTCAGGTTCGCTTCCAACTGTGGGTCCCCTAGTCTTCTCTGTGTCACCTCGAGCAAGTTCCTCAGCTTCTTTAGAATTCAGTGTTCTATTTTTAAGACTTTAAAAGTGTGTGTATGACTAGTTTTTCTCTAAGGACCTTTCAGTTTTGAAACCATGGCATTCAAATGTTACCTCCTCAGGGAGTGCTCCCCGACCACCCTGTCTTCCCTTCTTCCTCTTTCTTCCCTCCCCCTGCTTTGGCTTTCATCACGAGGCTTGTCATTGCTTGACACTGTATCACACGTTTGACCTTCTGCTCGCTGCTGTTTTCCTAATGCCTAGAACAGGGCTTCATGCATGGTGTTCGCTGGAAGCTTCGTTGAGCAAACATGTTTTCCAGAAGACTGGGCTACGGTACAGTCCTTCGACCCGCTGTGGTGTCGTCCACAAAAATGTATGCTTTGTGCTAACGTTTCTAAAACTGAAAAAAGAAAAAAAAAAGCAAATACGATGTTTTTGAGAATCTGCTGTTAAAGGGAAAACTACCTTTCATAAATTTGGCTTGAAAGTAGCTCACTTGGCACATTCGTGCATTGGGTGGATACGAAAGAAAGCCCTAGAAATCCCAGGCAGAGAGACCCCCTCAGTCAGGGTTTTTTCCTCCCCCCTCCCATTCTCTCTCTCTGTGTGTCCCTCTTTCCTTCCTTCTCTCTTTCCCTCTTCCTTTCTGTCTTCCATTTCGGCCAGGGCTGCTGCCTGTGTTGCTGCCGTAGCTTTGGTTCTCCTGGACGCAGCCCTCCTCGCGGCCCAGAGACCACAGAGCCCTAGACGGCCGTGTTGAAATGAGGTTCAGAGTGTGCTAGACACTTAACTCTAGGGTTGACCTTTTTTATGTCAGTTTCTCCAAACCCATCTTTAAATATCACCTGCACCTTTCTAGTTTGTGAATAAATTAGAATGTAAATCCCCATCCACTCTGGGAAACCCACACTCATTTCCTTCCCGGCGCTCACTGCAGCTAATCTTTAAGTCATTTTCAACCCTGTTGTTAGGTGGGTCTCTGGGTCGAAAGCTGCTGAAGCCTGGGGAAAGATGAAAGTGCAGCGGAAAGCTGAAGGCATCAGCAAGCGTGTTATGACCAACGGCCCCATAATGACCGTTTCTCAGTGCTTGGGGACTGTGTTTCTAACGTCTGGCTCCCGAGCCGTGTGGTTGCCGTGGGGGTACTTCTGCTCTCTCTCCAGTCTCTAGTGCTTATGGAAGAAAGAATTGTTTAAACTTCTGGTTTGGTTTCCTGCTTTGCCAAACACAGCACCGTCTGAGTTGGCATCATTTGGCTGGTCGCCGCACGTTGTCTGTACGAGGCAACCCTTTAGTGCTGAGCAGTTTCAGATGGAAGCGGGATGTGTTTAGGGATTCAAAGCTTTTCTGTATTTGAGATTTATTTTCCCAAAGAGAAGTATGTTCAAGTTCTAAAGACATTCAGATTGTGAGTCTGGGGCAGTGGGAGTATTCGCTTCCGCTCATGCGCTACCATGTACTGGTGGGTATTTGAATGATTACATTTTGGACTATCGGAGTAATCAGGAGAAAGAGAGATTAAGGAGTCAAGCTCATTTGCAATTGCACCAAAAATCATAAGATACCTGGGAATAAACCTAACCAAAGAGGCAAAGGATCTGTACTCTGAAAACTATAGAACACTCATGAAAGGATTTGAGGAAGACACAGAGAAAATGGTAAAATGTTCCATGCTCACAGATTAGAAAACAAGTATTATAAAAATGTCTATGTTACCTAGAGCAATCTATACATTTGGTGAAATCCCAATCAAAATACCATCAACTTTTTTCATAGGGCTAGACCAAATAATCCTAAAACTTGTATGGAGCCATAAAAGAAAAGCCTGAATAGCCAAAGGAATATTGAAAAAGAAAACCAAAGCTGGAGTCATCACAATTCCAGACTTCAAGCTCTATTACAAAGCTGTAATCATCAAGACGGTATGGTACTGGCAAAAACACAGACACAGATCAATGGAACAGAATAGACAGCCCAGAAATGGACCCTCAACTCTATGGTCAACTAATCTTCAACAAAGTAGGAGAGAATGTCCAATGGAAAAAAGACAGTCTCTTCAACAGACAGTGATGGGGAAACTAGACAACCACATACAGAAGAATCAAATTGGACCATTTTCTTACACCACACACAAAAATAGACTCAAAATAAATAAAAGAGCTAAAGGTGAGACTGGAATCCATCAAAATTTTTGAGGAGAACACAGTCAGGAACCCCTTTGGCTTCACCCAGAGCAACTTCTTGTTAGACATGTGTCCAAAGCCAAGGAAAACAAAGGCAAAAATGAACTATAGGGACTTCATCAAGCTAAAAAGCTTTTACACAGCAAAGGCAATAGTCAACAAAACCAAAAGATAACTGAAAGAATGGGAGAAGATATTTGCAAATGACACATCAGATAAAGGGCTAGAATTTAAAATCTATAAAGAAGTTATCAAACTCAACACCCAAAGAACAAATAACCCAATCAAGAAATGGGCAGAAGACATGAACAGACATTTCTGCAAAGACCTCCAAATGGCCAACAGACACGTGAAAAAGTGTTCAATATCACTCGGCATCAGGGAAATACAAACCAAAGCCACAATGAGATCCCACTTCACACCAGTCAAAATGGTTAAAATTAACAGTTCAGGAAATGACAGTTGTTGGAGAGGATGCGGAGAAAGGGGAACACTCCTACACTGTTGGTGGGAAGTAAGCTGGTGCAGCCACTCTAGAAAACAGAATGAAGTTTCCTCAAAAAGTTGAAAATAGAGCTACCCTATGACTCAGCAATCGTCTTATTGGGTATTTACCTTAAAGATACAAATGTAGTGATCCAAAGGGGCACATGCACCCGAATGTTTATAGCAGCAATGTCACAATAGCCAAACTATGGAAAGAGCCCAGATGTCCATCAACAGTTGAATGAATAAAGAAGATGTGGTGTATCTATACAATGGAATACAACTCAGCATCAAAAAGATGAAATCTTGCCACTTGCAACTATGTGGATGGAACTAGAGGTTATTATACTAAGCAAAATAAATCAATCAGAGAAAGACAAATACCATATGATTTCACTCGTATGTCGAATTTAAGAGACAAGACAGAAGATCATGGGGGATGGATTGAAAAGTAAAGCAAGGCAAAGTCAGAGAGGGAGACAAACCATAAGAGACTCTTAATCATAGGGAACAAACTGAAGGGTGCTGGAGGGGCGGTGGGTGGGGGCATGGGGGAACTGGGTGATGGACATTAAGGAGGGCACATGATGTAACAAGCCATGGGTATTATGTAAGACTGATGAACCACTGAGCTCTACCTCTGAAACTAATAATACACTATGTGTTAATTAATTGAATTTAAACTTAAAAAATTATATATTTACAAAGTCAAAAAAAAAAGTCAGGGACAACACAAACTTTTACCGTGTTGCCTCAGGACTGTGTCACTTTTCTTACTGTCTGTCATAACACAGTCCTAAGGTCACTGGACCATCTTTCTATCCCATAGGAGTCATGCTAGTCCCTGACACTGAAGGCACAGCTCATCAGGTTCTGGTTGGCATAAACCACAAGCCAGAAGGTGGGAGATAAATATGGCACAACTTCACAGGGATGCTGACATTTCTGGAGGTCAGGTTGTCTGGGCCATGTCAGGAGATCTAAAGTGGAGGGCAAGCTGCCGCCGCTTCCACCACCCTGCATGGAGAGAAACCAGAGTGCTTGTTGGACTTCTTTGTGTTTCGAAGATAACACATATCACTCGAAAGCCTGCCAGGTTTGTGCAGAAGTTAGCGCAAGAAAGGGGTCCATGCCGCAGCCCTGGTATCCCTGTCCCTGCAGCATTGTGACTCAGGGACCCACATGGATGGAAACTGTCAGTGGCTGTAGGGAATTCTCTGCCCTGGCAGGGGAGTAACAACACAGAACTTCGGAGTTTTCTTTGTGAAAAGAAGTTCTTGCCTTGCTGCTGGACCCTTATCGAGACAGTCTGCCTGACTATGGGAGGCCAAGTGATAATGTTGAGTTGCTTGTTGAACTGGGTGGTATATGTTCCACTGAAACCGTAAAACAGAATACGGGCAGCAGCATCCCTGGTACGTGGAGATGGTGGATATGACGCCAGGTTTCAGCCCACCCTGGGGGGCTCTGGCAAATTGCACAAGCAAGTGAGTCAGACTTCCGAGTATTTCCTCTTTAGGACCTTGATGCCTTTCCTTCAATGCACACCTCTAGCTTCATGGGGATTCCATAAGACAGACAAACCAAAACAAAATAAAGACCCGAAAACAGATGTCCCGCTTTGCCCTGGGTAGTACTGGTTTATACCTGTTGTCAGCATTCATTTATCATTCATGACACTACTTTTCTTTCTTTCTTTTTTTTTAAGTGATTTTATATATTCCCTTGACAGAGAGAGAGAGAGAGATAAAGAGCGAGTGCACAAGCAGGGGGAGTGGCAGGCAGAGGGAGAGAGAGAAGCAGGCTGCCTGCTGAGCAGGGAGCCCAGTGTGGGCTCCATCCCAGGACCATGACCATGACCTGAGCTGAAGGCTGATGCCCAGGGACTCAGCCATCCAGGTGCCCCATGACACGTCTTTTCGTTATCAAAAGTGTCCCAGTTTGGAGAATCAATTTCATGGCTTCCCCATCGACGATCGGTTAGTGGAGAGGAAAGAGTGTGCCCCTGGTTTGTGGATTTCTGCATGGGATTCTAGCATCAGCTGCAAGTGTGCAGTCAGGGTGCCACAATCCTGCTCAGTGGGCAGGACACTGAAAGGTATGTCTGGTTGTCTATTTTGTTTGGAAGGAGAGATGGCCTGAGACAGATTCATCCTGCCTCAGCCTCAGTGCCATATTGGTCAGCGCGTTAGGGCCTTGAAGAGTAAAATTGGAAAATTGGCCATAAGGAGGTCTAGACGGCAAGCTATCAGCATGGGCCTCCCACGGTGGGATAAAATATTTGTTTCTCATTATTATGAAAATATTTGTTTCTCATGTAAATGTGTGATAGAGGGGAGCCACCGTGGAGGAATTCTCAATAATTAGGGTGGCTACTGTGGGTGACATGTAGCCTCTATCCTTGGCCAACTTGGTGTTTGCTCACTGGACCCGTGTTTGAGGTGGACGTGGTGGCAGGGAGAGAGGTTATTCAAGGGCTAAACAACACTGTATCCCCCCGGTCAAAGCTGATCTACCTATCAGTGCTGTTCAGTGCCCAGCCTGCCAAAAGGGAGGCCACCTTTGAGCCCTTGGTATGACCACATCCACCGGGGAAACCAGCGTGTGCGATCTCACAAATGCTCACTCTCAACTGCAAAGAAGCAGCCGGTGGTGTGCAGAGTGTCCGTGGAAAAGCACACTTCATCAGATAACGGGAACAATTCGGTTCCCTTCTCATTGCTGCTCTCTTGCTCGGTTCTCTTCGTGAGAAGGACCAGTAGGAAAAGGAGGAAACTGCTGGGACTCAGCGATTTCCTCTGAGAACCTCATGTCCTAGAGTTCTCACAACAACCTTGGGAGGTGGGTTGGGTCCTAGCTCCATTGTAGAAATGAAAACACAGGATCAAAGAAGTAAGTCTCACGTCCAAAGGCTCATAGATGAAGGTCGAACCCAGATCCGTCCATACGTCTTTTACCGCACTCTTGGTCGGAGGCCGTCTAGCCCGCTATGGGTCTCAGTGGGCACCTGCTGGCTCATGGGGACCTCACTTTCCTAGCCTCGCACCTCTGCCGGAGCTGCTCCAAGGCACACACTGAATTGTAATCTGCAGGTCTCCCGCCACAGAGTGGGGGTGAGCAGAGCTCTGCCTGAAAAGAGGGAGACCACAGGGGGTGCCTTTGTGCTCCTGCTAAAACTCCTGAAGTATCCAAGGTCTGGAGGCCTCAGAGCGCCTTTCCTGGGCTGTATCCCTAGAATGTCTATAGGGGATAGAGGGGGGTCTGAGTTCTGTAGAGTCTAAGAGCTGGCCAGGCAACTGGGGAGGAGGTGGACAGAATGGGGCAGGAGGCTACTTTCCACAGGCGACCAGATCTGGTCTCAGAACCTCTTCATTTAGGCCAATAGTCCTGACTGACCCATACCTAGCTTCGGTGACAAGTAACAATCATTTTCTCGTTCCCTTTTTATCCAGAGCACTTCACAGGAATGAGCTAATTCTCACACGGCACCCACATGACTCTTCTTGGGTTTCTTCCTCCTGGAGGCCTTGTTCTGCAAATGCTTTCAATACTGTTCTGAGAAAACTCATCTGACCCGTCCCAGGCCCTCCAAGGCTTCTTAGGCTTCTGTGGCTTCGGGGGCACCCCGGGCTTGGCACTTTCATAGCATTTTTCACACGTGCTGTGGGTTTGGGAATATCTACTTTGCAGTGTTGTTGTGAGATAATATATGTTAAGTAGGTGATTTTGTCCAGAGTGGCCGTTTCTATAGCAGAACAAATTGCGATTGTCTGCTGTTCAAACATTCCCACTATCAGCACTGGGGAAGGGACTGTGTCTCTGTTGCCTAGCCAGGGCCTGGGACATTGGTAGTTACTCAGTAAACTTTCCATGAAAGAATGAACAAATCAAATAAAATGGGCTAAAGAGTAGCATGGAGAGGGAATGCATATGCCTTTCTTAACCATTTGAATATATGTAAATAATGAACATATAATTCCTGATATTTTCCAATGAGAAAAATTCTTTATTTAAAACAGGCTAAGTGTTTTTACTAGATTAAATAAAATGCTCTACAAATGAGAATTTTAAATCCAATATACCAAACCCAGTAATACCAGTCAGGGATTGCTCACCAATCCCTGTTTAATAAAGTTTGAATAATATATCTCCTAATTCTGCAAATATGTGCCTTTGCCTAGAGAAACATGTTGAAGCAATGTCACATTTCCTGGATATAACAGTGTCATGCTAGTTAGAGAAATTCTGTAATACCAAAGACAGCTGAGAAACAGTGATTTTCCAATGCAGAGACCCTTAGACTTGCTCTAATGTCATTAATAGTGTTTCTAAATCATAGAGATGGTCGATACATTTTATTTCAGTAAGAGAGTGAAAGCAAGAAGGGGACCTACACTATTTCTAGCCACTTATATTTATTAATATATGCTTAGCATTTTCAATGCCTTTGCTGCGGAAGGGTAGTGTGTTAGCAGAAAGATATACTACAGGGACAAAGCTGGGAAGCTTGTGCATACAGAAGGAAGCTGATAATCTCCAGGCTCTCAGGGCTCTTGGAAACGCCACACATCGTGCATAACCTGAGGCTGCTGTGCGTTGTTTTCTGGCATCAACGTTTGCTGAGTGTCCGGGCTGGCTGTGGTATCTGTGGGCGTTTCCTCCAGAGGTGTGGTCACATCAGCACCGTAGTTCTCATAAATATCAGCTAATCCAGGGGTCATCAGTGGGTCAGCGTCTGCTGGGGTGACCCTGAGGGGTCCCCCACTCTGCCCAGCTGGGCCTCTTGCCATGTTGGGGTCGTTGCCCTTTGGATGAGCAAGAAGCCCTCCGAGGGCTCCAGGTGCCCCCTCTGGCAGGAGAGCTGGGCTTTCTGGATTGGCTGGGTCGAGCTCGGTCAAAGGGGAGCCTTGGGCACCGCCTTCTCCCTTCTCAGGGCCTTTGGTTCCGGCGACCGGGGAGTCAAATTCCAGAGTAAAGTCTCCACCCATAGCTGGATTGTGGGGCATCCCTCCAAGGTGAGGCCTCATGCCTCCAAATCCTGGGAAGATGGCTCCATAGGCCATGGGGCTTCCTCGGCCTCCCTGGGGAAAAACCATTGACCGAAGACACCATGATCACATATGATGAAGTATACTATGCAATCGCATGTGGTCAGCTTCGCCAAGAAACCACAAAAAGCTGCTAGGAAACAAGGAGTTGACTGAGAGTTTGCGTGAGCACACTTCACACTAAAATGGCTTTGACGTAGAAAGGAGAGGACCTTGGACTTTTCTGGTTGCTCACTTCTGTGAAAGACAGGGGGACACCCTTTGCCATGCCTGGATGAAAGCGGGAGAAGGAGGCATGCGGGGAAGCAGGGCCGAAGCAAGGCTACAGGCAGAAGATAGTTTGAATTTAATGTTAAGAATACAATAAGCAGGCAAAATAGACAACACCATCATAAAACAAAGAAAAATGGATCCGCGGCTGAGTGTGTTGAGGGATGTTTTAGAGAACTAGGTCAACATCATTTCTAAAATAATTGAAGCCTCACGCAAGATTTCCTTCTTTCCTTCCTCTCTCTTTCTTTCTTTCTTTCTTTCTTTTTTCTTCCTTCCTTCCTTTCTTTCTTTCAGAACATGTGAAGAAAAAGAAGCGTGATGTCTCCGGAGGGGTGGAAATATTTTTTTCCTATGGACAGTTAGAATTGTGGAACTGGCCATATTTCCTTTTTCTGCCTTTGCTGTCAAAAATGCCCAACCCAACCTCTTGGGCTATTTACTGTGACCGTGCAGAATCTGAGAACTTGCATTTTTGTCATCTCTCTTACAATATTGACTCATTTAAAATTTTATCTTCAATTTTTGGTTATATTTATTGTGTTTTTTTTTCATAAGCTGCAGAAAAATCTTTTGAGCAGACTATAAATTGAGGCAGACTATAAATTAATTAAAATTATAAGATGATAATTACCACTCGCTTGAATTTTTGGCCAGTTGAGTTGGTGGTATGTGGATCCAGTATTCTCTTCTCCTACCTTCCCCTGGATGTCCACTCTCTACATCTCCCCTCTCATATCATCTCCTTGAGCCCCTCGGCTGGGCTACCTTCCTCTCCCTCCTCCCTCTCTCATAGCCCTGTTGCCCTTTATCCCATCATTTTGACACTATCCGCTCTTATATCTACATTTTCTATTGGTGAGACCTAAGCTCCCTGAAAACAGAAACCTTATCTAATTTTTGTTGTCTCTGTAGCGTCTTTCTATGCATCTAGTTCACAGAAGGCCCTCCAGAATGTTGGGATGCGAGTGTTCTGTCACTGATAGCGTGTATCTGTATTTATTAATTTGATAGGACTGTAGTGGATGATGACTCAATTTAGTATGATGCTTGTCTTGATTTGTGCTTAACAGATGTAACCGGTAGAAATCGCTGAGGGAGAATATAAAATTGTGCAAGTCTATCGGTCTCAAATTTCAAAGAGGTCATATGCATGGATAGTAGAAAAAGAATATGCTCACATGAACTCATTCATGCACTTTGGGTTTTATACTAATCACATTTTAAACTTGGTTGGTTTTCTTTTCTTTTCTTTTTTTTTTCAATCTGAATATAGTTGACACCCAATGTCACGTTGGTTTCATGTGTATAACATTGTGAAGTGTTGTATGGTGACAGATGGGGAACTACACTTGTAGTGAACATGAGATAATATATAAACTTGTTCATTTTCTTCTTCTTTTTGACCTCTTGATTTTGAGGTCTAAAAGACCTCAAAATGCTGTTGCAATGCTGTTGAATTATTGTCTTGAGGGGTTAATAGTCCAAGAGGAAGCGGGAATTCTGTGCAAATGATATATCTCTTCTTTTGGTTTGAGCATATGCTATTCAGTGATAATGGCTTTTCAAGAGTGGTTTCTTCCCTGCTCATATTCAAGAAATGGGGGCAAATCCCATGTTCTAGAATGGTCATTGCTCAGAAATGATGATATGGGAAACATGGGGAAATCTTTGCATGTTGCATAAGAATCAAGTTCTTGGTTTTGGAGTCAAACCATCTGGAGTCCTGTGCAGTATATTCAGTGACATTCATGGCTAATGCCTCTTGCAGGAAGTCATCTGTGACTGCTCTCCCCAGACCACTATTTTAATAAGAACTTGAAGACATTACTCACCGCCATTTCTTCTGAACTCATGATGCCAAGTCTGGCAGGAGCGTTCTGTTCAAAAAGAAACAGGCATCAATAGCAGATTCCTATTATCCTATTAGCTACTCAAGACAAAGTTAAAAGTCACTTAGCTTTTCCTGAAGACTTAATGTTAATGCTGTGCCCAGAAGCAGAGTCAAGTGGAGAGATGAGTCATTATTGAATAAATGTGGCCAATTTGGATAATTCAGATAGAAAATGTACCTTTTCTTTAATGCCACTACAGTGTGCGCGTGTGTGTCTGGCCAGAGTTATTAAAATAGAAAGTATGGCTTCTTGTCATTTCAGTTGCCTATTTAGGTGTTCAAAGAATATGGGCTCTTTTGTGTGAGGCCTAGATTTTATAATTTTAGCTCTTAAGATAACATTTAATTTACAATGTTATTTTTTGTAGGATATAGACTTACCAGTTGATTTGCTCCATAGGACATGTAAAATATTCCCGGATAAAGCTAAATATAAATGCAATAATCATTATAAAATGCATTTTCCAAGATAAAATTTTAAGTAAATTGTAGGCAAAGACATATTTTTAAAAAACTTACTGACGATGGTTTATTTTGTGGCATTGGTCCCCGAGATATCAAACGGGCTATTTGGAACACCTTTAAGTGGTAGAAATCAAAATCAGTAATTGATTTTTGCTATAACTTAGGAAAGCCTCCCATTATGGCCATTTCTAAGAGTTACAGGAATAGCATTTTCTGGCGCATTAGCATAATAAATAAGTATTTAATATTTAAGAAAACAAAGGAAAGCGTTATACTTCACATTCATGGATAAATCGTGCTATCAAGGTTTTGCACTCTTCTTTCTTGAAGTATAGATATTTCCCCCAAGAAAGTGTCTCACTGGGATCTGTACTTACCGACGGACCCTGCAGATCAGCAAAATCCATTCCTGGTAGCTGCATCACAGATAAACATGAAAATTACTAACCCATAAAAATAGAACTGGATACACTCTTACCTCATTTATGACTATGAGAAAACAATCTAAAATGAATTTCCTGATTTTCACTTTCATTTAGTCTTGGACAGTACACCCAAGAGATAACAATTGGGTTTTATTGTCATGGCTCAAGTGCACGGGCCGGGAGACAGGACTTGTCTACCACGAATTTGCTTTGTTTTGCAGGGTAGAAAGTAATGAGTTTGGGAATCAGAGCATGCCAGGTTGGTTTGAATCCTGGTGCTGCCACTGAATTATTCGGTAATACCGGGAACATTTTGGAACTTGTCAGAGTCTGTCTTCTTTTTAAAAAGGATGATAATATCCATCTTTCTAAGAATGTCATCAGGATGATATGGGAACTGTCAAACACCTGCCACATACTTGTTACATGGTACCTTCCTTTCTTCCCACTGCTCTCGTCTCTACGTTATTACATGATCACCTTCTCGCTACCAGACAGAGAAATAATAATCCCAAATGCTACTTGCTATGCTGTGGGATCAATCACTTCTTTCAGTCCTTGCAACAAAGAAAAACATCCCGATGATAGGAAGAGCGGGCTTCTCTGGGCTGTCCTATTTCCTCTGAAAGCTTTCATCTTTTTGCAGCTAAGGAACCATCTTCTAGACACCGTATCTTTTAGGATCCGTGCCTTGTCTCTGATGACAGAGGACAGGAACGGAAATTTATGTTCTACTCCCAGATATGTCAACTGCTTAAAAGCATATCTGTATTGTATATTATGCCTGGAAGTTCTGATTATTGAAACGGGCTCCGCAAATCAGTTTTCCTTCTCTGAGCTAGTGGGGAGCCCTGATTTGACTTCAGAGAAAGGGAATTACCTCGGCTTTTGGTGGCTTGTCTGTGGGCGCCACCTGCTGCTCGAGCATCGGCCCTTCTGCCTGCTGCAAGGGCGGTTGTCCCTGGTAAGCCGGAGCCTGAGGTCCTTCCTTCGGGGCGGTGTCCTGGACGTCCGTCACCAGAGCGGACTGGAGGAAGGGTTTCTGTCCTGGCTGCTGAGGCTGCAGGGATGGCTGCGATGGGAGAGGTGGGGGATGCACAGGCAAAGAATATTCATACTGCAGAGAAATTTGAGAGGCGTGTCAGGAAGGGAGCGCTCTCTGGGCTGTGGTATTTAGAAGTTCTAAAGCAAAGGGCTTGAGAAAAGTTCTGCTTGCAGGAGAATTGCCTTGGAGCTATGTTTATGTAGGAAGCACCGATTTCTGTGCAGGCAGGGTTGTTTGGGGCGGGCTGTTGTGTCTCCCTTCTTCCTTTGGGACTACCTGTGCTCAAGAACGTGGAGAGCTCTTGGACTTCCCGGTGGAGTCACTTCCTCCTCCGAGTTCCTACAGGCGCGTCTGTTCTACCCCTTTCTCACTGGGTCACAGAGATTTGTTAGTTATCTCTGCCCCCAGTCCACTGAGACACAATAATATGTGTTTCTTGTCTTTTTGGCCTTGGACTTAACACGGTTCATGACAAATGCCTGGCCTAGGATAAATAATATATATTTTTCTGTTAATGAAAGGAGAATCAGTTATTAAATAAAATGCCAAGTTCCTGCATCAGGGAGTCCATTCTGGAAACAAGCAAGTGGAGAAACAGTCACTATTAACATAATTTATGGTCCTGTGAAATGTGGATTAGTGAGTAATGCTGCTTGTCACAGAAGGCCTTCTGGAACCAAAGGTTCTGGTTAAAACAACCGTGTTTATTTGTTCCTTTTTGAAATTAACTGTGGTGAAGGGCTCCCTGTTATTTTTCAATCCTTTGCAAGATCCTCAGAGTGTCCTGGAAGTCTCTCCTTAATCTGGCTCTGCTCTGCCTCGACAGCTGCTGCGTATCTCCAAACGCCCACGGCTATTATTACTTATTCCTCACAATTTGGCACCTTGTCCTACAGTGTCTTGTCTTATCCCCCAGGCAGATGTGAAACTTCATGGACCTTGGAGCGATTCTTAACCATTTTCACTCTCACTTCCACTCCTCAGTTGGGCGTCTGCGTTTCTCAGACACCTAACAACTAACGGTGAACCGAAGGATGTATTTTTGATTGCTCCAGGGTCTGTGGTATTTTACCCAGGGCTTTGGCATCATTTTAAACACGGTTTTGAATAATTATTTGGGGAATCTTGACTAAAATGAGAGTTGTCCAAGCCATCGTCGGCTTCGACCTTGAGACAGTTTATCTGTTGTTACTGTTCATGTTGTTAATGTAAGTCTCTTACTATATTTTGGAGGCCGTATCTTCCTATGTGAAATAAATGTATAAGTAGGTCGAAAGTTTGGGCCACTTTATTGAAAAATTTCCCAAGTCCTAAAAACAATGATAGGATTTGATTTATTAATACTTGGATCACTTTCTGTTCATTAGTATTATCTGTCTGTAGCTAGTTTATGACAATTTAGAGAAGACCAAGAGGGGAATTTTTTTAAGCTTGAAGTGTCAAGCACATTGATGTGAGTAACCTACCTGCTGAGTTTCATGCTCCCTCGGTCTCATCCATGGGAAGGAAGAATGTGGCGGGAGGAGACCATGCATCCACAAAGAATTAAATGATTTTCCAAAACCGAATCTTGAATACTAAAGACATGCAGGGGAAAAAACAAAAACAAATACATGCTTTTATTTCAGTATTGGCTTCAACTTGGTTATCATTTTCTATAAAATCCACGGAAAGTGTAGAGATAGCAAAAGTAAGTGTGACATCAGTGGATTTCATATGGGTGGGTAAATACTGTCTTCCAACAGACTTCCCTTCCATTCTGAGCCAGACTGCAACGTTTCCATAAACTTACTTAAGATTTAGCTTTTTAAGCCCCCTTATTTTGGACTGTTTAATAAAACTAATGGCACAAAACTTGAGCTTTTTTCTTACTCAAGAAAATGCCATATTGTTTTACCTACCATGCCATCCCAGGATCTTCTTTTGTTTTAGGTTATTTCAGTTAGTCATTTTTTCTTCCAATATTTAGGATAATGTCTACTCACTAACACATTTTAAGAGTTATGATGTTGTTGTTAATATCATTACCACCACCTCCATTAATTCTTGCAATAAGAGATATTGGAAATGCAGTTTACCTGAGAAAGCATGTTTAGTCCTTGCAAACTTCCCAGCTGTCTCATTGTCTAGCAAGAAAAAAAGTGGGTTAGTGTTTGCCACATATATTTTCTGTATGATACAACTATTTTGTCAACATGTGGTATTATTAGCACAAAGTTTGTGGTGGGTCGTTTTGAATAAAATAAAAATAGACACAAATCATTATTGAGAAGTAGAAATGTTAAATGTGGTTTTGCTATTGTTGTTATGGCCATTAAATTAGTACGCTTGCTTTTTAAATCACTAATCAAATAAGAGAAAAAGTATCATCTAAGTGGGGCTCTCATTGAAACATTGGAAATAGCTCATTCAATTGAAATAGAAATTCAACTGCAAGAATATTGTTTCATCGACTCCCCCCCCCACTTAATTTATTTTGTCTTTTATAAATCCAGCCCCCAAAGAGGAAACAACAAAAAAAGACAAAACAAAACAAATCCTACCTCCTTTCCAAATAAAAAAGGCCTCAAAATAATGAATACAAAAAATCTTGGGGGAAAATGGTGACCATCTGGATAGATGACCAAGAATGTTGACAATTCAACGAAAAGTCAATCTCAATTTAATGGGAAGAGATTTAGAGTGCTTTAAGTTGATTTTTAAGCTAGAAAGTGAGAAAAAAAAATAACTCAATGAAATTAGCTTCCTTTCAAAATAAGCTTCTAGCTTATGTAAGTATTGATTCCCCCAGATTGTCATGCTGCAAATAAATTCTGCAAGGTCTTACAAAAAATTTGTGATCTCATAAATATTTTTCTACTCAGAACTGTCAATATTTTCTATTGATTTGGTCAAATATTTCTATCATGCTGAGATTTTTCTAAGCACTATTATTAGTTATGAGAACTACAGGAAGGTAGACACAGAGTAGGAAACAGGTACTATAGAACTGTAGAACAAGGTTAGTGTGACCTACAGGAATTCTTATAAACAACTACATTTTATAAGGTAAATTTTCTTCATGGGAACATTTTCATATAAAATACCATGAGGTGATGGAATTAAATATAAACCACATGTGGCTTCAGGACAATGTTTTAATTAATGTAGTAATTATGTTAATATAGTTATTAAGTAGATATAATATATATTAGGTATTAAATATTAGTATTGTTCTGATTCACACACACACGACATTCCTAAGATACCTGAGAGTTTAAAATTGTGGTAAAATGATAATATGAGGCTCTAATAATTTTCATACACTTTTCTGAAGTTTCTCTAGAAAAGTCCTGACTTCCAGCTAGGAAAACAGAACCAGCCCATGGTGTTTCTCTTTCTAGGACTATACAATTAAATGTAATACTCTGACAATACATACCTCCAGGCTCAAACTAGCCATGCCTGGTGTCCCAGGTTGCTGAGGAAACACCTAGATGGAATTAAGAATAATTTTGAGATCTCTGTTGAGAACCTTTTTTAAATGCACTCTGGGAATACAAAGCTAGCCCAGTGCATAGAGGTCAGCTGAGGGCTTTTGACTTGAGCCTTTAAGTAGGAGAAAGAGGAATTTAAATCATTTGGGGAATTCACACCATACTTAATAATTTTGTTTCCACATGAACCATCTATCCTTTGTCTGTATCTTAATGCAGCAAAATTTGATTTAGTTGGAGGTTACACTGAAAACAAGAAATAAAATAAAACTACAAAATAGAATACCAAGAGTACTTTGTATTCTAAAAATTTATCCCATGAAAAAACAAAAGGGACAAACTTAAGCTTAAGTTTCTTGCACATTTGGCAAACTTACCTGCTTCTGGTTAATGGAATGTGGCTGAGATCATGGTATTCAGCAAAATCAAATGCAAAACATAACTTGCCACTCATTCAAGGGGATTCAACAAATCATCTGTCATCTTTCATGAAAGTTTATTTTATGTAAAAATCTATTGATCTGTGTTTGTATTTTTGGGTTCATATCCAAGATACAATTTTTAAAATAAATTTTAAATAAAATTTTAAAAATTCTAGTTATCAAGTGTCCTTATACTTAATGTGCTTAATGAGCTCATTTAAAAGTTGTTAAAAGTTGTTAAAAATACAGTTATACTTACACACTTCTTAAAGTGGGAGATATTTTTCTTTCTAAAGCAATCCTTATTAATACACACAAATATTGGTAGAAAAACATGAAGAATGGAGAAGTAAGAATTAGAGTACATTTTGGCGGTCTCTGGTTCTTTGGAAATCCTTATTATTGAGAGTCACAAGTTCTTAACTCCTTCCTTCCTTCATTTATACTTCAAATGCTGACAGAGTGTCCACTAAATATATTGGGATTATTTATCTTTTATGAGTAAGAAGTTCAGGGATAGATTCTTGAGTATGTTATCTACACTCCACCTTTTGCTTTTTTATACAGATAAAACCTCACCCTCTGGTGCAAATTTCTCCAAAGAATTCAGTTTTAGCAATGGATCATAGGAAAGGAATTATAAATGTGTAACAAATACTCCAGGCAGAGAAAAAGTTCAGGTGTGTAGACAGGAAGAGTGATGTGTGTGTTTGTGGCGGGGACGTGAGCAGGTTGTTCAGCATTTGAGAGGACTGTGAGAGGAAAGTCTTCCATCCTCTCACTGGCCAGTACACAAATAGGGTACCCTGGACAGATCCAGCTACAGGGCAAAGTCTACTTTGCTTTCCATTTGCTCCAAGTCAGGATTCAAACAATATTTACATGAATGTAAATGGACAGAGGATACATTTCCAACAAGGAAGTCAAAGGAGAATGCCTAACTTAACAGGCAGTCAGTTGGCAATCCCAAGCAATTGTGTCCCTTGGGGGTACACCTGACTGACACGGGTGTGGACCAGCATAGGTTCCAGAGGTGTCAAAGGAATCAAAGTATTCGACAGATAGTTGATGGCTGAGGCTGACCCCGAAGTCAGTATCACAGAAAAGCAAGCTAGGGTGGTGGCTTCCATTTTTCTTTCACTTTAGGTTCACATTGGGTAATAGAATAGAGCTCTTTTTATTTGTAGAATTGAGATTTTCATCCTTGTAACCAGTTTTATCCCTTTCCTCCCAGACATTTAGCTTTAAGAAACCCAAGGAGTTGGGGCGCCTGGGTGGCTCAGTGGGTTAAAGCCTCTGCCTTCGGCTCAGGTCATGATCTCAGAGTCCTGGGATCGAGCCCCGCATCGGGTTCTCTGCTCAGCAGGGAGCCTGCTTCCTCCTCTCCCTCTGCCTGTTTCTCTGCCTACTTGTGATCTCTGTCTGTCAAATAAATAAATAAAATCTTAAAAAAAAAAATAGTTAAAAAAAAAAAAAAAAAGAAAGAAACCCAAGGAGCTAAGCTCTTTTCTCAGGGAACTGGAATATTTTAAAGTTCACTGGAGTCCAACTATGAGTTAGTTCCTCAAGAGGGGAGACTACGTCATATTTACCTCCATCCCTCCAGTGCCCAGCACATTGCTGGGTACACGGCAAGTGCTCAATCAATATCAGCCACATGCACATAGAAGCTGAAGAAAGTCTTCATGAACACAGAAACACATACTACTGGCAGAGTAGTTCAGGACTTAGAGGACTGCATTTGTAGGAGGTCAGATCAAATAAGTGATAGAGTGAACCCGGCGTAGGACTGTAACACACAATTAGCCCCATTGCCGTGGCATGTTTTGACTTAAGAAACTTAAGCTCTCAGTCACACAGTATCTCCCCCATAAGACAAATCTGTTGATTAATTACTAGATTCAAATGGATCTCTTTAGTTCTGTTTGGGATCATCATAACTTGGCTAATATTCTTTTAAGAATGAAGAAAACATACTTCGCTTTTGTGGAGGAATTTCTTCTCCATTTCAATTACATAAAGGTAGCAAGTAGTTGACAATGAAAGGGTGCCCTGGCCCTGTGGAGGCTACGGAAGTACTTTATCTTTGAATGAATGGATTAAGACTTCAAAATTGCCTTTGGAATATTATAATATCTTTTTGAATAGAAAAGTTATATATTTGAATTAGTCCTTTTGGATGGTAAGACTGATGTCTGGGCAACTATGACTTTGACTCAATAGGAAGTCTGCCACTGGATTAATTCAGATGAGCTCATGCACGGACTTCAGGCCACATCCTTCAGCACTGCCTAGGATCCAACAATGTCCCTCTTAGGGCACAGTCTAAAAAACTCGGACTTACCGGCACAGCCGAACTCATTTCCAGGACGCATAAGATGAGTATCAGGTCCTTCATTTTGAAAAGTGGGATCTGAAATGGAGTTAAGTCGGAGAATTAAATCAGATGCATTTTTATTTCAGAGTGGTTAAAAGACAATATTTTGAATGAACCACATCTCTGTTCTGCTGCCACAACAGTTTCAAAAAAGAAAACAAAAAATACAACTAAATGTTTCTAAACAGCTTGTTTGTATTTGCTAGTTTTTGGAATGAATTGGCAATCAATTTAAAAAAATCTTAGTAATTTTTTTTAATGGAGCTGCGATCTAAATGAACCTGAGGAACAACTTCTGTGCTGTGCTCTTTAAATGTTGTATTCAACTTCTGGTGACATATAAAAATCCACTTTATAAAAGCTACCTAGAGATAGAAAAAAAGAATGTATAGGAATCACATGTATTTCCATTTTGTATTTTGTATTTTGTATTTCCATTTTGTAAAATGAATTATGATTTTGAAAACCCTTTCCACTATGTGAAATTTTGGTCTATTAAATGTCATCCATGTACTTTCTTTCCAGAGTAAATTTTGAAATGCATTCAAAATATAATACAACCAATTATTTTAAAGCAAACTTTTATTTGCAGGTATGTTAAAGCATCTGACTCTAGGCTTCAGTTACCATATAACCACGCCAAAATCTATCTTTTTGAAAATAAGAATACACTGATTTTTTAAATCGCCTTTGACATCAGTGGGAAATATGTCTCAAAACTGAGCTTTTCTCTTTCTTTTTATTTTTCGGAAGATTTTTTTTTATCTATGAAAGAGAGAGTGAGAGAGAGCAGGAGAGAGAGTATAAGCAAGTAGGAACAGAGGGAGAAGCGGGGTTCCCCCCAATGCGGGGGTCCCAGGACCCTGGGATCATGATCTGAGCTGAAGGCAGATGCTTAGCCAACTGAACCACCCAGGTACCCTGAATTTTCCTCTTTCTAAAATGAATTATCTCTTTAAGTTTATTCTGTAAGTTGAAAGGCTCTTTACTCTTACACAAACAAATCTGACTAGCCAAGATATTTGCTCATTCTTTTAATACCTTTCTACATTAGGCCTTCTCACTAATAATAACAAACAATAAAAAAAAAAAAGTCTATAGATTTGCTTTCCTTAGCTGATAGGGTATAAAAGACATGTCTTTTCTGGAACATACTAATGGTTTACAATAAACTATTATTCAACTTCTGGTGACATATAAAAATCCACTTTATAAAAGCTACCTAGAGATAGAAAAAAAGAATGTATAGGAATCACATGGAAATAATAAAAATCACATTTTACCTTTAATGCTGACATGCACTGTGTTCTCAGGGCCTGGTGATGCCAACCAAGACAGTTCTAAGAAGATTAAATTTTTTTCTAGACTGTGCCTAGCACTCACTCTGTATCTCTCATTCAGGGAAGACCAGAAACCTTTATTTAAAGTGCCAATCCACCAATCAAAGTGGAGAGAAACGGGGAAAAAACCAAACTCTGCTCCTGTAATTAGCCCACACCCTTTTATTGCATGCAAGGACATTGGCCCCGTGGAAGCTCATTATTTTTAACTGTAAACCAACCCTTGTATATATTCAGGGAACTCAACTGCACACAAGACAGTAAAGGAATAATGGACATAAGCTCTGAAGACAATCATTTTGGTGAACTGAAGGGAATATATACAAAAAATAGGTGTCAAATTAACCATTATCTGTTTGTGCAGGTTTTTATCTGCAGATAAAGCTAGTGACCCTGTGCCTGTTTTCAAGATGTTCACCCTCATATTTGTTGTTGTAAAAGTATCCTTACTCCCTTACATACACATAGTCTAGAAGGAAACGTAAAATAACGTTCTGAGCTTGAAGGAGAACATGGAAATATTAGATGGATAATGAATACATTGTGATTTTTTTTAAAGATTTTATTTATTTATTTGACAGAGAGAGAGATCACAAATAGGCAGAGAGACAGACAGAGAGAGAGATGAGGAGTCCCTATGCGGGACTCGATCGCAGGCCCCGGGATCATGACCTGAGCCGAAGGCAGAGGCTCAACCCACTGAGCCACCCAGGTGCCCCACATTGTGATTTTTTCTTCAGATTTTCCTAGACAGTTTTATATCTGAAGATAATAAAGTAGAATTAGCCAGGCTTTTTTTTTTTTCTTTTTGAGATTTTATTTATTTATTTGACAGAGAGAGAGAGAGAGAGATCACAAGGAGGCAGAGAAGCAGGCAGAGAGAGAGGGGGAAGGAGGCTCCCCGATGAGCAAAGAGCCCGATGTGAGGCTCGATCCTAGAACCCTGAGATCATGACCTGAGTCGAAGGCAGAGGCTTAAACCACTGAGCCACTCAGGTGCCCTAGCCGAGCTTTTGTAAGAAGTTTTAACTGGACCCTCTGAGAAGATCACTTCAGGTAAACCTTTGGTGCATGTTCTTTGCAGGGAGAGGGGTATAAATCAAAACATTCTCCAGGAAACAATCAAGTCAATGGGTACGCATCTCACCTCACTCATCTTCAGACAGACCCACTTTCACACATTCAGTAGGAAGCCAGGTTCGTCATATTTGTGTCAGTTAACTGGCTAACATCAACTTGGATGGGTTTTTCTCCAGGAGCAGATAAGAATGTCTTGGATGTGGATTGAACTTTAACTTCTTTTGTTATTTCTCTGCCCCTCCTGATCTTTCCAAAGCTGTGATTTTAGATATGGTAGGGATACGAATTTAAGATTCGTTTCTTAAGAAGGGATGAGTCAGTACACTCTTTAGGGAAGTAGGGATGTTGCCAATTACAGGGAACACTGCAGAAGCTGGTATTTTGGGAGAAAGATGTCTTCATACCTATGTGTAGGCCCAACGTCTTCAAATAATGTTATCCAAGAAATTGTCCTTGAAAAACTCCATCTCCTGTTGATCACAGAAGTATTTTTAGGATGCAAAGAAATAAGGAATGTGGATATGCTTTGTAAAGAGCAAAGTGTTATTGAAATAAAAAGTATTATTTTTGACCCCATCCTTCCCTTCTCTTTATTCTGGTTCTGGTGCAAATCAAGTCCTTTAATCTTTCTGAGCCCTCGTTTCTCCTCTGTAAGATAAAGATGATCATTTACTGCCATTGGTTTGTTTTGAAGATTTGGTGAGATGATAAAGGTATAGTAGTTGCCACACAGTGGGTCCTCAGTAAATGGGTCATTGTCCTTTGCATGGGAGAAGCATGTGGTCCCATGACAACGTTGGGTGTGTGTATGTGTTAAAGGAGAAGCAGTGGCATTAGGTCTACGAGCTCTAAGAAGAGTAGAGAAGGGACCTGATGGAAGACATTTCCCCTGCATAGGTGATGTAAATTCATTGGATTAAGATTCCTAGTTTTTGGTTAACCAGGGAGATGGGATGTGTGTGTATATGTCTTTTACGATTTATGAGCATGATCATGACATGCTAATAATGATGTTTTGGTAGAATTCATGTATTCTGGGACACCTGGGTGGCTCAGTTGGTAGAGCAGCTGCCTTCAGCTCAGGTCATGATCCTAGCGTACTGGGATCGAGTCCCACATCGGGCTCTTTGCTCAGCAGGGAGCCTGCTTCTCCCTCTGCCTCTGCCTGCCTCTCTGCCTGCCTGTGCTCGCTCTCTTCCCCTCTCTCTCTCTGATAAATAAATAAAAATAAAATAAAAAAAGAATTCATGTATTCTGCCTTTCTCTTAAGCCAGGTATCTGATATATTATAAATGATGTTGCTTTTACCAAAAATGACCTTCTCACTCAGTCCTGGATTATTGTGTTCCAGATGTTTACTTGTTAGTTTCTTTCTCCTCCAATTTCCTGTATACCCAACTTACCTTCCTAAAATATTGGTTTCAGCATTTCACAGCTCTGCTCAAAGACTTTTTAAGATCACTAAAGCTATAATGTAAAGTTTGCCCTCTGTAACTAGACAGCCAAATTAACATTTCAATTCAGTTCTCCGATATTATCTCTCATTTTACATGAGACTGTACATGGGTATATATACATATAATCATGATTGTTGTTATCAGTTGAAGTTGGTTTCATTTTGCATCTAGTAAGCAGTTTTTTATTTTTGGTTTATGTTACAGGAAAGTTAGCAAATATAAAATATAATCCCATTACATTTTATGTTGTAATTAAAAATTAAAAATATTTTAGTTACAAAGAAATATGGATTTTATTATCAGCGTATGAATGAGTGACAGTGATTATAGACATTAAGGAAATACCACAGCTGACGAAAGCTATCTTATGCTGATCAAGACCGTAACTGTATAAAGAAAAACGAGAGCACTAATTAAAAATTGCCGTGTCCAGCATATAGCAAAAATAAGAAAGCTCAGAATGACAGAAGATCTGAGATACATAAGGGCACATGTACCACAGAAGAAGTTATAAAGAAAAAGCCAGAGAGAGAATATCCTGTGGAAAATGTCAGTACAGTAGCTGGAGCACAGCTTTTGAAGCCTTTCTGTGACACTGATCATGTGACATTGGGTGAGCTACTCAACTTAAATATATATAGTATTTTCATATAATTATTTAATATGTGAAATGTGGTCTACCATAGGATGGCATTGATTTAATTTAATTTATTTAAATTAATGCTCAGCACGCTATCTGATATGCAGAAAATATTCAGCCACCATGAGTTATTATTGTTCTTGTTGAAAGAAATATATGTTGCAAATTTGCTTCATATTGGACTACGGGTCTTGCCACAAATATTTTAGTCACCAAGGGCAATTATAACGACTGACTAAAATGTGTAAGAATGATTTTGATTGCTAATGAGCATGTCAATTGCATGGGGCAAAACATGGACTTTGAATTTTGTTTTGTTCTCACACACGGTCCATTTCTTTCTTTTTTAAAATTTAAATTCAATTAACAAATAGTGTATTATTTGTTTCAGAGGTAGAGTTCCGTGATTCATCAGTCTTATATAATAGCCAGTGCTCATCACATCACGTGTCCTGCTTAATGTCCATTACCCAATTACCCCATCTCCCTACCCCCTCCCCTCTAGCAACCCTCAGTTTGTTTCCCATGATTAAGAGTCTTTTATGGTTTGTCTCCCTCTCTGATTTTGTCTTGTTTTATTTCTCCCTTCCCTTCCCCTATGATCCTCTGTTTTGTTTCTTAAATTCCATATATGGGTGAGAACATATGATAATTGTCTTTCTCTGATTGACTTATTTCGCTCAGGATAATACCCTCTAGTTCCATCCATGTCATTGCAAATTACAAGATTTCATTTTTTGATGGCTGAGTAATATTTCATTGTGTGTGTGTGTGTCTGTGTATACATATATATACACCCCACATCTTCTTTATCCATTCTGTTGATGGACATCTGGGCTCTTTCTATAGTTTGGCTGTTGTGGACACTGCTGCTATAAATACTGGGGTATTTGCATCCTTGGGATAAATACCCAGTAGTACTATTGCTGGATCGTAGGGTAGCTCTATTTTCAACTTTTTGAGGAACGTCCATACTGTTTTCCAGAGTGGCTGCACCAGCTTGCATTCCCACCAATAGTGTAGGAGGAGTCCCCTTTCTCTGCATCCTCGCCAGCATCTGTTGTTTCCTAACTTACTAATTTTAGCCTTTCTGACTGGTGTGAGGTGGTATCTCAATTCACCTGGTGGTTGAGCAAGGTGAGCATTTTTCCAACACATGGTCCTTTTCCACCTTCTACTCCAGCCAGACTTGTTTGTTCACGCTGTCTAGAATATGCCATGGTGTTTCCCTTTTTGAGTTTGTGATGGAACCTTTCTCTACTAAACTCTTTTCTTACCTCTTCACAAATGGTTTTCAAAGTTCCAGTCAAATTCTACCTCTTTTGTGACTCCTTCCCCTGCCCATGCTATTCCACTGTGATTTTCCCTTCTCTGATACCAAATATTTTTTTAGTCATTTGGCAATCATTCATACACTACATTTTGACAAACTGCTTGTTACAGATCACTTTTTGCATGCGATCCTCTAATTTTTTGGATAGATTCTCATATTTTGTACGCCATATCAAACATTCTTGTGGGAACAGAAATCACTCATTCCACTAAATTGCATCCTTTGATTTTATATGTACATTATAATAGGTAATATTCAGATAGTGTTTACTGTGGGCAGGCATTACTTTAGTGTTTTACAGATATTAATTTATTTAATCCTCTCAATGAATTTATGAAGAAGATACTATTCTCTTTTTATGCATGATAAAACTGATCTATAGAGATGTGAGCTAACTTGCCCCAAGTGATGGTCAGTGAGTGGTGGAACCAGAATGTAGACACAACCATCTCACTCTTATGCACCGTGTCAAAATGAATGAGTCATCCAATAGCAGGCGACACTGACCATTCAATCATTTGCAGATGCAATGAAGTACAATATAGTGCGCCTGTCTGTAGGGGATTTATCAGCTATTTACTCAAAGAAGAGAGATGCACAAAAAATAGTTAATGAAAATATGGCACACCAACAATAACTTCATTAAAAATCATATATTATATCAAAGGCACAATCCCACATAGATTAACTGCTAAAATAAGAATGCTACAGAACAGTGATTCTCAATCAGGGATGATTTTGCCCCAGCAGGAAAGATTTAGAAATGTCTGGGAGATAAAGGGATATTTCTGGTTCTCGCAGTTGGCTGGCAGCGAAGGCGGGGGAGGGACTGGCTATTAGCATCTAGTGAGTAGAGGCCAGAGATGCTGCAAAACATCCGATGATGTACAGGATAGCCCCTCATGAAAGTAACTATCCAGCCTGAATCATCAATAGTGCTGAGGTTGGGGAACTGCCATAAAATCTTTGAGTTTGGAGAAATCCTTTGGATGCTTTGGGGTCAGGCATGAGGGTCAAAGGTTCATGCTGAGCCCTGAAGGAAGGATATTTGTCAAAATGCTCAATCAATAGCTGATAACTGAGTGAATTGATACTAATTAAGTTTTCCAGGGAAAGACTCTGACGGTGCGTCATGCATTAAGCTTTATTGGAATGGAACAAGGAGCAGAGAGTAGCATCATGTCAGGGAAGGCCAATTTTTAAAGTTGATTTTTATATGCTAGAATAATAAAAGGAATAATAGAAGTTTTGCAGATCTTCTGCTAAAGACTACTATATTTTCTATTAATGGCTTATTTTATTGACAAGTTACCATGTGCCACATGCTGTACTTGATATTCTTTCTCTTACTTCATTTTCATGAACCACCTCATGAGATAAGTACTGCAAAAACAGGAATTTGGGAAGGGGACTCCCCTTCTAACTCAGTCCTTCAGAGTTAATAGCACAGCTGGCAGTCCATCTCCAAAGACCGTGCTCCTGACTCAAGGCCACCACACTGACAGGTATTACTTAGTGTTTTGCAGAATGCATTATCATGTTGTTTTGGGTTAATGTTTATGTCTGATTTTTAATCTTACAAAATATGGATAATAAAGTTTTGTGAAATCTATTGATACTTTGTTACCATATGGTCTTATAGGAGTCAAATTTGAATTATTTTTTGCCTTCTAGTCAAAGTTATTTTGAAAATTGCAGACAATAATAGAAATTTGTATTTTTATGGGCTTCTATTTATTTCATAATCAAGGACAATAACCAGAAAAATAACATGATGATGGTAATAATTATATATATATAAAACAAAAACATATTAGATAGGATTTTACTACCTCACCACCTGATTTCATTTTTTTTCTCTGACAATACTTATACATCTTAGATTCATATTTAGCATAGTTACAATTATATTGTAAGTATAGTTTTATATCAGGCATTATGCTCTATAAATACTAACTAGCTACAGAGATAAATCTTATATTTTAAGTTGTCTGAGTAATAGCTCTTTAAACTGATGCTCAAGATTCCGTTTTTTAAAAGATTTTATTTATTTATTCATAAGACACAGAGAGACAGGCAGAGGCAGAGACAGAGGGAGAACCAGGCTCTCCACAGAGCAGGGCGTCCAATGTGGGTCTAGGTCCCAGGAACCTGGGATCATGACCAGAGCTGAAGGCAGATGGTTTACCGACTAAGCCACCCAGGTGCCCAAGACTCCTGTTTTTTGATCTTTGATCATTTCTAATTTTTCACCATAAGTAAAAATTAGTAGATACTTTAAAAAATTATATTTGAATTAATTTCTTAGTATAATTTACCATGAATATGGTTCTCTGTTCAACAATGCATATTTATATGACTCTTAGTAAGTATTGCTGAATTGTCCATGTTGATATACTACCAATGATTTACGCAGAGCAGTTCACTTGTCAGAATTTGTTCATCTAATTGATTTTTCCCATAATTTAATAGGTTAACACAGTGTTTTTTTTTTAACTTTCTTTTTTTTGCTCTTTTTGTAGATGCTGACTGAGGTATAATTGATATGGGACATTATATTAGTTTCAGGTATAATATATAATGATTTGACATTGCAACTGATCATGATAAGTTAACATCTGTTACCATAGTTACATATTTTTTCCTTGTGATGATGACTTGGTGTTTTAATATATATTTCTTTGATCATTATCAAGTTTAAATACGTTCCTCACATATTTGTTTACTACCATATTTCCACTTTTTAAGTTGTTCATGTTTTTGCTTATTAGCCAGAGGGAAACTGATATTCTTATTAACTTGTATGTGTTTCCGTATATCATTGAGCATTTATTATAAAACATTTTATATAACAAATTGATCTCTTGCCATGTTTGATATAAATTTCTTGATAGGCATTTAAAAAATATGTAAGTTAAAATGCATATAAAGGCTTTGTATTTTGCAGTCATTTCTCACTAGTTCATTTCAAATATACTTACTAGAGTCAAGTTGAGCTCATTTTCCATTCCTTTTGCCTTCTTTGCATAGTGGATTCCAAAGTCACTTACCTGGAAACTCTTGACAGTGAGTAAATTTGGCATTGGTCCTTTGCAAACAAGGGAGCTTAAAGCAGAAATATGTGTAACAGCCGCAGTAGTTCTTGGCAGCTTGTCAAGTAACACACCTGCTTGCTTTGTATATTAGAATGATGATTCATTTGTTTCTATTCTGGATTATTATCTGCCAGTTGACAACAATTATAAACCCACTTCAGAAGGATTTTTGGAAGAATGAGAGAGGTGACCACAAGCCAATACAGAATGACTTCAGCTCTTCAAAACTTGACCTTGCCTGATGACATCAGAGTCAGTTTTCCCGCAGAAATGGCAATTTTTTTTACCCTGCCCGAAGAAGGCTCTGGCAGATCATTGGAAAACAAGTCAGGAAAATGTTCTGTGCTGGTCACTTAGTTGCTGAGTTTGTTAAAGAACATTTATTAAAGTCTCACTATGAACAGACTGTCACATTAAGTTCAGTGACAATAAAGAGACACCTAAGCTCTGTTCCTCAAAAATAGTTATAGTCCAGTTGAAGAAACCATACTTGACATTGATCCATGAATTAGCATGAGCCTTATTATGAAAAGTCTTATCATGTAAGAGGAAATAAGTTACAAAGTGCTCAATTGCAAAGAATGTGGGCTCTGGGATTGGATTGGTGAAACTGGGTTAGAGCTTCATGATTCTGTAGCTGTGTGTCTTGGGCAAGTTACTTCAGCGTTATGTGGCCCAGTTTCCTCAACCGTGAAAGACTGTCAGTAAAGGAATTGACACAGGAGAAAATGAACAGTGTCTGATAGATTGCAAACATGCAATTAATGCAAATTATTCCTGATGTAGCATAAATATTAAAGGAATGTCATATAAGGATATTATTAGAGTGGGAGAGACTTATAGATGCATTTTTGCAGAGTAAACATCTAATATTTGGATACACACATGATAAAAATTAATGCATACAAAAATAATAGATTATATTTATTAAGTCTTTTCTATGTCCAAGGCCCTGGACATTTATTTCATTTGTACTTATAACAACTCCATTAGGCAGGTGCTGTTGTTGTCAACATTTTGCAGATGAGGAAACTGAGTTGAGTGGGATTAAGTAATCTGCCCAAAGTCACACAGTGAGTACGTGGCGGTTCGGATGCAGTCCACAGCTGTCTGATGCTGGTGCCGAGCTGCACCAAAATATTTAAAACTTCTCAGTGAAAAAGAGCTGAATATAAAAGATGAATTATTATTAATTGGATGCTTGAATTCCATTGAAACTTAAATGAGAGGTTGAAATCGCTCACTTACACATTCAACCACTGAGCATCTAATGTGTACCAGGCAGTGTTCTGGGCACAGAATGACCAAGTCCAGCAAAAACCCCTCACAGAGCTCACCTGTTAGGGCATCAGTCATACAATCGGATAGGTGTCAAGGAGAAAGAATTAGATGTTAAGCAGGAAAGGAGCATAAAAATTGCTAAGAGTGTGTTGACATTTTAGGTAGGGTGGCCACGGAAGGTCTCTGTGCGAGGAGGCCATCTGAGGAAGAAATGAGGGAGAAGAAAATGAGGGGGAAGTCCATTCTAGGCAGAGGAGCAGCCTGTGCACACAGCGATTTTTCCAGGTGTGTTTAAAGATGGGTGACAGAGGCCAATGTTGATGGAGTTGAGAAAGAGTCGCAAGAGATAAAGTCATGTAGGACCTCATAGGTCGTGGGCTTTGCCTATTACTCTGAGTGAAGTAGGAAACCAGTGGGAGGTTTTGCGCAGACGAGGGGCGTGGTCGGCCATCAGATTGGGACTGTTCTGGCCAGGTTCAATAGACAAAGGCAGAGGCACAGAGAGAGGGTGGGAGCGATTGCAGTAATCCAGGCGAGAGCTGGTGGTGGCTTGGGTCACAACAGTAGCTGTGGAGGTGGTGAAACATGGCTAGGCTCTGGATATTTTTCAAGGTAAACCTTACAGAATTCTCTGTTGGAATGTATGTAGGGTGTGAGAAAATGAAAGGAATCAAGCAAAGGGTAGCGTGATATTTATCCAGTGGAATCATATCTCACTAACTCAAGTAATTTTTTATCTTTAAATGCAACTATCTATAACATATTCAAGAATGGAGAAATACACAAAAAATTCTTCAAAGCCACCCAAACAGAGAGCACGTAGTGCTAAAGCCCATGTACTTACAAGAGATTTTGTTGGCTCCTTTTATCCTAATTTGATTTACAGTTCCAATACAGGTCACCATTTCATCATGTTCAGATCGTAAGACAATCAGAAGGGATGCAGAGGTATTTCTAGTTTTAGAGACACTCAGAGGCACCAGAAATAATAGCTGAGACCAACAACGAAGATAAAAAACAGACAAAAACAGATAAAAACACAGCCCGGGGACACCTGATACAGAGTCGACTGTTTCTTAATGCTTGAGAAGCCCCTGTTGAAATAGGAACACGTGTTTGTAATCGTCACTGTGACGTACAATTAGGTTAGATAGTATTTTTATATTTTGGTCTAGGAAGCAGAGAGGTAGAATTATAGATGTTTTGCCTCTAAAATAATGGAATGTGTTGGAGTTCTTATCCATTTCAAAGGCAACCACAAGCAACGTTCTAGTATGATAAAAAGAGCTTGGGCCTCCCGTTATGATCTCTTTTTCAACCCCGGCTGGCTTAACAGACCAGAAGAAGGTGATGAGACTCTTTTAACTCCCCCTTTCTTTAAAATTGGAGCTTGGAGCAAGCATATCAGTGAATTCCTTGTTTCCTTTGTTCTGCGTCCCTTACGGACACACTCTAAAGGACTGCACATGCCCCAGAGACTCGTAGTTCTTTAAAATCTTTCAGTTTTGGGTCAATAACTATAGACGAATATGTCACAGAAATTTCCAGCTCGAAACACCTCTTTTTTCAGCCTGCCTACACTGCTCTCAATTTGGAATGTCACGTTTGCCCCTCTTCCCCCATGTCTGCATTTTCTCCTCCATTTTCTAGAACTCACTTCTGAATAAGTTGGGGTGAGTGGAGCAGGAAGTGGGACCACTGTAAATTCCATTTATTTGAAAACGCACTCATGTGACATAACTCCCTCTCTGATAAGCCCAAGGAATGCAGCATTCCTGGTTCTGTGATGTATATGAGAACTTGTGTTTCACACGATTACTTACTCCAGATTTAATTTTAATTTAAATTAGAGAAGTACATTTCTGAGAAGTGATTTCAACTATTTCCAGATAGATATGGATTACGGTAGTGATTCAGGAATCTTATTCTGACTCCAAGACACTATATTTCACAGCATGTATGAAATGTTGGGTTAAATGTCATTAAAAAAAAAATTTTTTTTTTTTAAATTTCCTGACCATAGGAGTCCCAGGAATGAATAGTTTGGAGGATGTTATTGAATTGTAGATAGAGATAGGTAACGTTTGGTTGATATTGGTAAAAATGTTGGACTCGGGGCGCCTGGGTGGCTCAGTGGGTTAAGCCTCTGCCTTCGGCTCAGGTGCTGATCCCAGGGTCCTGGAATCGAGCCCCGCATCGGGCTCTCTGCTCAGCAGGGAGCCTGCTTCCCCCCAACCCTCTGCCTGCCTCTCTGCCTACTTGTGATCTCTCTCTGTCAAATGAATAAATAAAATCTTAAAAAAAAAAAAAAAAGTTGGACTTGAAATTGATTGACCTGCATGCGAAAAACAACTTTTTCCAGAAGGCTACCAGGGTTTTTGTATTCAGACAAGACCGAGATCCTGTTGCTTTCCTTCTGTTGTCTCAGCGTTTCTGGCTGAAACACAGAAGTGCAGAGAGATACAAAACTGCCCGCAAAAATAACAGAGGAAGTACACAGTTTGAATCACATGTATTTGCTCCTTAAACCACAGGATGTGTTTATCCCTGTCCCGTTGTTCAGGACGTTACAAAATCTAGCGTCGAGTGAGGAGGGCAGGGGAAGACTCTCTGTTATTCGACTTCCACTCTTCGCCCCAAACTGTCCCTATATTATTATATTCGTTCTTCACGAGAACCCCAGGAGACAGTATTATTATGGTCCCTGTTTAGAAATAAGCATCAAGGAGCTCCAGGCCACGCAGATAAATTGTAGAATCAAATTGCGGATTCATCTGGGTCCGAAGCCCACAGCTCTCTCACTGTAGATATGTAGCGGTGACTTAATAGGGCTCCATATTTGTTAAATAAATGATTTAGCCAATAAATAAACTAATATCCGGCCACTCTGGCTGCTGCAGACAGATCTGCCTCAGATGAAGGGGCGGCAAGGCATCAGGGCGAAGGTCCTTCCCCTTCATCCTCAGCGTTGTGTCTAAGGACGTTCCGGTCACTTCTCCTGTGTCGTCACCTGTGCGTGTGCAACCGGCTTGATCCTTGCATTGCACTGGGGGAAGGGGGGATAGAAATGAGAAAAAGTACCACTTGTTAAATGGCTGCTCAGTGATGGAAAGTGGACAGGTGCTTTCCTAGGTTATTTCGTGTAATTCTCATATTGGCTCTCTAATAAGTAAGAGTAAGTAAGTTAAGTTAAGTAAGTAAGTTAAGCTCTTTCTAAGTAAGCCTTATTTCCCCCAGCCTTAGAGATGGTAACATGGGCTCTGAGAGGTTAAGGACTTTCTAAAGATACATTATCTGATAAGCATGTCAGAATTCGAATCCAGGTCACTCGGACTCCCAAATTCACACGGTGCTGTTGCCCCAGAGGAAACTGGACCTCGATAGGTTATATTAATGCAGCATTATTTACGTTGAGACTTTAACATGCTTTGGAGCGGTTGTATATTAATTCATAATGTTAATTCACAATATGAATTCATAGTTGTTATTAAAACAGAAGGAAGCCTAGGGCATTTAACTGAATTACTTTCATTTTGGTAATGGGCTCCTCCTTTTTTTCCTTTCCTTTCTTCTCTTTTTTTAAGAATACAAGATAAAAGCAGGCAGTTTCTACCACACTAATGCGTGGAGTTGCAATTGATGGCAGAGAGGTCTGCAGGTGTGGACGCTGTGTTGTCATATTGGTGTTACAGGTACAGGCTCCTTGTCCACTTCTTACTTTCTTTTTAAAAAAATTTTATGTATTTATTTGACAGAGAGAGAGATCGCACGTAGGCAGAGAGGCAGAGAGGCAGAGAGGCGGGGTGGGGTGGAGCAGGCTCCCTGCTGAGCAGAGAGCCAGGTGCAGGGCTCCATCCCAGGACCCTAAGATCATGACCTGAGCCAAAGGCAGAGGCTTAACCCACTGAGCCACCCAGGCGCCCCTCCTTGTGCATTTCTTAGCTAAGCTTCAACATTTGTACCTGTCATTCAGAGGCAGGAAAATGTACTGGTTTGTTTTGGAAGAGCTGGTCAGAACTGGCCGTCTCTGATTAAAGGCCTAAACCAACTTGGAGAAGATCACATTATGTTCAATCCACATTTCTGTCTGGTAGGCAATGTCTGAAGGTGTCTCTGTGGGTAATTACCCGGGGAAAACATAGGCTAGAGAAAACAAGAAATGGATAGGCCATCTTTCCCCCAAAAACCAAAGAAATGGTCATTAACAGAGAGTAAACCAGTAGAGTCAGCACACCTTAAATATTAGGCTACTTGTGATTCAGTTAAGAGACCCATTAAAACAGGAGCAGTATTTCTCAAAGAGCATGACCTAAAAATATTTCTGAGATAGACATTAAAGAATTCAAAAATGTACATTTGCCATGTCGTTTCATTTCTCCAGATGATTCCCAGAGAAATGTGGTGGCTGATAATGATTTTAAAGGACATAGAACTATAATAAGGAATATTCACGAGGTCTTGCAATACGCCAGGCAGACATAGGTTGTTGAAAGTTGTAGCAAACAGTGTGTCTCCTTCTGAATGATCGCTCTGACCTAAGATGGGATGAGACAGGACAAGCACCTTCCTGTTCCGTCTTACACCTGGCGGGCTTCTCTCGTGTATGCTACCTGTCTTGCCTACAAAGGCATTGAGGTTTGTGATGCCTGTTCTACACCTGAAGAGATTTTCACGGCAGCATGCAGGGTAACTATAGCTAAATTGGCTTTGGACTCTCATGGAGCCTGCAGCGTAATGTGGCTTACACCGCTGTAAACCATAAGAGCAAAATATGCTTTTTTTTTTAAAAAAAAATTTATTTATTTGACAGAGAGAGAGATCACAAGTAGGCGGAGAGGCACGCAGAGGGGGAAGAGGAAGCAGGCTCCCCTCCCTGATGCAGGGCTCAATCCCAGGACCCTGAGCCGAAGGCAGAAGCTTTAACCCACTGAGCCACCCAGGCGTCCCCCAAATATGCTTCTTAAGTAATGAAAGCAAAGTAGGAACAGATGTATTTTCAGGGCTCACGGAGATGGGCTGTCATCCTACAGCTTGTGATTGCTCTGGCTTCTGTTGGCAGTTTCAAGGCATTGTGGCACTCTAGCTCTTTCTTCTAGTAGCAGTCACCTGTAGGGAGACACAGCTACAGTCTGAATGATCTGGCCGCCACCAACCCTCTCTTCCAAAGTCTCCAGCGTGGATTTCCTGACAGGACCTGATGCCATTAGTCCTCTCTCCATACGGGAGGTCTGCATTGGGCAGAGCTTTTGACTCTAGTTCACTCCACAGATGGCCAGAAAAGGACCCATCCTTTTTTTTTTTTTTTTTTTTAAAGATTTTATTTATTTATTTGACAGAGAGAGATCACAAGTAGGCAGAGAGGCAGGCAGAGTGAGAGGGGGAAGCAGGCTCCCTGCCGAGCAGAGAGCCCGATGCAGGACTCGATCCCAGGACCCTGAGATCATGACCTGAGCCGAAGGCAGTGGCTTAACCCACTGAGCCACCCAGGCGCCCGAAAAGGACCCATCCTTAGTCTGATCAGTGCTGTCCAGGAGGCAGGGAGAAGAGGGAGGAGCGTCTGATTAAGGAAACTTCTACAAGGGGAGGTAGGCCTGGCAGACAGTTTGAAGAAGCGCCCAGAAAGGGTTATGACTGTCAGAATAAACTTGTCCAGACCTTTAGGATTATTATTATTATTGTTTTAAAAGATTTATTTATTTATTTATTTGAGAGGGAGCAGTGGGGGGGGCAGTGAGAGTGGGAGAGAATCTTAAGCAGACTTCCCACTGAACATAGAGCCTCACGCAGCACTCGATCTCAGGACCCTGAGATCATGACCTGAGCTGAAACCAAGAGTCTGTAGCTCAAATGAGGGAGCAACCCGGCAACCCTTATGTATTTTTAACACTACAAAATTTAGTTTTACAAAAACTCTACAAAATACATTCTTCTCGTATTCAAATACTGAAAGCTTTCTAACCCGGGGTGGGCTTTATCCTTTTTTTATTTTTATTTTTTTTTAATTTTTTATTTTTTATAAACATACATTTTTATCCCCAGGGGTACAGGTCTGTGAATCACCAGGTTTACACACTTCACAGCACTCACCCAAGCACATACCCTCCCCAATGTCCATAATCCCACCCCCTTCTCCCTACCCCCTTACTCCCAGCAACCCTCAGTTTGTTTTGTGAGATCAAGAGTCACTTATGGTTTGTCTCCCTCCCAATCCCATCTTGTTTCATTGATTCTTCTTCTACCCACTTAAGCCCCCATGTTGCATCACCACTTCCTCATATCAGGGAGATCATATGATAGTTGTCTTTCTCTGCTTGACTTATTTCGCTAAGCATGATACGCTCTAGTTCCATCCATGTTGTCACAAATGGCAAGATTTCATTTCTTTTGATGGCTTTATCCTTTTTATTTTTATTTTAAAACTCTATTTTCATACTGCATGGAGCACTGGGTGTTATATATGAACAATGAATCTTGGAACACTACATCAAAAACTAATGTATGCTGACTAACGTAACACACACACACACACACACACACCCACCCCTCTATTTTCTTTCAGATTTTTTTTGAGGAGATCCCTTAGGAAATTTCTGCAGAGGAAAGGACTGAAAATTAGGCATGATATCATGACTAAATGATGCTGAATCTAAAAACAAAATTCTGGGAAACTCTATTCTGGGATTTGTTCTGTGGCAGTGACCTTAATTGCATTCATTCCCATTCAGTTGTTTCCACATAATCTAAAATCACGCTGGACTCTGTTTCGTGGACTTAATGAATGCTTCCATCTGGTCATTTGCAAACACTCCCTGGATGGTTTCTACGAACCAGTCAGTGTGTTCTGATGCTGAGTGACTAATGTCATCTCCCAGATCTCTCATCTCACCTCAGATGCTGAGGTGACGAATCACGGTCCCTTTCCTCAAGGAGCTAGTGAGAGCCCAACATAAAGAACTAATTTGTTCTGGTAAGCGTTACAGCAGAGGGACGTGCCAAGAGCTATGCTACCACGTACGCTTTAGAAGTTGCTTTATTTAACCGAACCAGAATTTATTGAGTTCCAACTTTGTGCAAAATATAGTGCTAGTGGGCGTAGGGAATGGCAAATAATTTTGTCTTCTGGAAGCTAACTGTCTAGTTGGAGAGGTAATAATGCACACGCACACACACCAATGATCACAGTGGGAGTTCACGGCAGTGTGAGGTTAAATTCTATTTATCGTAAATAGAACCATGGTATTTCAGAGGAGAGACCTCCATAAGCAAGAGCAGTTTCAAAAACCTAATTTCAAAGCCCCTTGAATGAGCCCTGAAGAACAGATAGGACCGCAGGACGGAGAGGAGGGCTAAGGTATCCAAGGGTCGGGGGTGGCAAACAGGGTCCTCTCCTCGTTCGCTTCAGACCTGAAGCCCCCTTCCTGTAATAAATATTTCCTTTTCTGAAATTACATTCATTCCGTAACCTATAGGCGTGCAAGTTTAAAAATGACAGTACACTAAATACAACTATAATGTTCCTACTGTAATTTGAAGGAGAAAGAGAAGTATGATAAGTGGTATACATTTTAATGTATCATCCTTGAGCACGACTACACAAGTAGCCAAAATGGAGTCGTCAGAACTTTGCAGCCACTTGTAATGACTAAGAGAGAAGGTAGACGACGCAAAATTAGAAGCCAGGCTGAGCGAGAAGTGGAGGCAAATGAAAGAGCAGAGGTAAAGTTGACAGAGAATAAAAACTAGTTCTCGGGTAGGTAATGACAGACCAGACCTGTCTCTATAGGATAAGAGAGAGAGGGAAATAACCTTAATTGCAGGAGGGATAACACGTCAAGACAAATCATAGATTGTTGATGTGAGAAAATGAGGAAGTACGATCCTCTTGCAAATGAGCAGGACCTTACTTACAAGTGTGTGTGAAAATAATCCCCTGTGTTGCGAGACAGAATCCTGAAGTAAATAAATTCTGTCATGAGAGCACATGCGGAGGTGTACGTTTTGTCTAGGATATCCAAAGAGACCACAGAGACCAGATGCTCTGAGAGTCAGTAGGAAATGAGAGATCTATTGAAAAAAGAAACAGCAATTCAAGGGACAATCCACGTGTATTGTGGTGGGTCTCTGGGGCTGTATGTTTGAAAAGAAAGTGAGATTGAAGAACAGCAAGCAATTTCAAGAAATTTCAAGTTGCAATTTTCATAACATAAGTAACAAGAAACCATTATCCCCAAAATTAAAGTAATAGACTTATTATTAAATGTGGTGCGGTCTTTACATTTCACGTATTTCTTTCTTTCTTTTTTTTTTTTTTAAGATTTTATTTATTTATTTGACAGACAAAGCTCACAAGTAGGCAGAGAGGCAGGAAGAGAGAGAGGGAGGCAGGCTCCCTGCTGAGCAGAGAGCCCGTTGGGGGGCTCGATCCCAGGACCCTGAGATCATGACCTGAGCTGAAGGCAGAGGCTTAACCCACTGAGCCACCCAGGCGCCCCCATTTCACGTATTTCAGTGTAATGTAAATATTTGCCTCAAATCATCCCTGTAAAAAATTTGTGACCCCCCCCAACTACAAATGCAAATGTACAAGTGTGGACCTTGGGTTCAAATGCCACGAGTGGCGCTTGTATTTAGGGACAAGATTTCCCACGTGGTTAACAACCTTGGTACAAATTTGAACAAAAAAAAAGTATACCATTTTCATGCCTAAAAGGAAGTTGCCAGCCTAAAATGGTCTGTGTATGTTAACACTGTGCAAAAAATACATTGTGCTATATATCAAAAAGAGTCGACTCCTAGGCTTAGATATGCAAATTGTTTTACTTACTCCCACGAAAATCTGGTCAGGGGCTGGAAAGTCCTGTAGTATGTGAACGTAATCTTCCGTGTTGGGCACGTCCCCACATATTGCGGGACGTCTAGCAGGACTTGTCCCCTGACGCTGCCCAGCAAGAGCAGTTTCAATCGTACGACAGTGAAAAATGCCTGCAAAACTGCCAAAATACCCTCATATTTCCCATCTCCATTACAAGATTCTGTCACTAGACAGCAATGGAAAGGCTTAGGCTGAGTTATGTTATACTTAACACTAATGCAGTGCAGTGGATTTGAAGGGGAACAAGAAGGTCTTCTGTTGGGTAGCGCCAACTGGGAGAGACTTTTAAACCCAAGGCTACAGATTTTATTCAAAAGTCTTGAGCAGTGGGGCGCCTGGGTGTCTCAGTGGGTCGAAGCCTCTGCCTTCGGCTCAGGTCATGATCCCAGCATCCTGGGATCGAACCCCCCCCACCCCCCCGCATAGGTCTCTCTGCTCAGCAGGGAGCCTGCTTCCTCCTCTCTCTGCCTGCCTCTCTGCCTACTTGTAATCTCTGTCTGTCAAATAAATAAATAAAAATCTTTAAAAAAAAAAAGTCTTGAGAAGTTATTGGAATGTTCTAATGCCTTAAGTGAGTCTAAAACTCGTTCATCTGTAGTTTTTCACGTTTTTGTAATTATTATAGTATCACGGCTCCAAAGGATCAAACTCCTTGGATGAAAAACAATGAGTTTTCAAGTTCTATTAACTCGCGAATAGATGTTTAAGCAGAGTTCAACGCCCAGCTGTCCGCCATGGGCACCTGTGGCTAAAACATCAGTTGCAGGGAACGTTCATCTCAGGAATGTCGTTCCTAGAATATCATGTCTCCTCACCACATCAAATCGATCGCTACCAGTCAGGTAATGAAGGGGTTAAGGAGATAGTGCTAGAATTTTCATTTTGTGAAATTTTATAGCTTTGCAACCATGCAAATATTTATGTCTGAGTTTGGGGAAAAAGAACATACCCAGTTTTTCTTGGGACGACTGAGCACATTTTTACCCCAGCCGTCCATGGTTTGCGAGCCCTTCCTTTAGTGTCTAGGTCTTTTATTTCACGCGGACTGCTATCATTTGGAGAAATCGAAGCTTCAGTATTTCCGTACCTTCTAGAGAGTATTGTAGAAGGCGGTCCCTGATTTTCACAGAGATGTAAGTTATTTTCATAGCCCAGCATGAATACATACCAATGTTCCTTTCTAGGCAGAGAGTGGATGCTTTTTCTGGAGTCTATGCACAAGAAATCTTCTGGGATTGGTAATTTCTTGGAGTAAAGTATAGGAGGGTTTCAAGGACAGGGATTGCAACTTATTATTATTATTATTATTATTATTATTATTATTATTATTATTATTTATGTTTCCAGCACCTAGCTGGTACATAGTAGGCATTCAATCAGTGTCTTTGGATTGAGTGAATGAGGGAGAAACCTGTAGGTAGGGTGGTTAGGGCGCTTTGTGATTTTCCAGGTTTGTTCTCAGTTCCGTCGTCTCCGGGGCCATCTGGCCACCAGAGGGAGTCCAAGATCCATGTCAGGATCAGAATAAAAAGGGGAAAGGAGACATTTTTAGTTTAGGAAAGCAACAGTCAAAAAAAGGAAGCATAGTTTGAAGTTGCCCACAGGGGTTAATTTAAGTCTTCCAATAATATATCACTCTTAGGGTGCTAAATAATCTTGATACCATGTGGATAATATATTAGAGGAAAATATTATCTGATTTTGAAACACGGAGCTCCCAAAGAGTTTAAAGGAGAAAATAAAGATTGCTGAAAACTAATTTTGACTCACATTTAAATGTCTCTGATTTTACCTTTGCTACATACTACATAGAATGTATACTTCTTAAGGAAAGGGATTTTTGTATTATTTCCTGAATTATTCCAAGTGCCTATTAGAATACTGCCTGGCACATATAGGCATTAAATAATTAAGCTGTTGAGTTAATTACCAGTAATTAAAATTATACTATAATATAGTTGGTATTAAATTGTTCATCAATGGATGGATGAACAAAGAAGATGAGAGATGCACACACACAATGGAATATTATTCACCACGAGAAAGAAGGAAATCCTTCTTACTTCCATTTGCAACAACATGGATGAACCGGAGGGCACTATGTTAAATGAAATAAGCCAGACAGAGAAAGACAAATACTGCATGGTATCACTTATATGTGGGGTCTTAAAAACCCATCAAACTCACGGAAATAGAGGGTAGAAAACTAGTTGCCAAGAGGTAGAGGGAGGGGAAACTAGGAGAGCTTGGTAAAAAGGTTCAACTTTCTAGCTATAAGATGGATAAGGTCTGATGATCTAATGTAAAACATGGTGATTATAGTTAATAACACTGTATAATTGAAATTTGTTAAGAGAGTAAAGGTAACTGTTCTCAAGAAAAAAAGAAAGAAAGAGATAAATATGTGAGGAGATGGATATGCTAATTAACCAGGTGGGGGAAATTCTTTCACAATGTGTGTGTGTACTAAATCACCACAGTGTACGCTTTAAATATCTTACAATTCTATGGGTTAATTCACCTCCATAAAGATGAAAAAAATTCATCTTTACATTGTAAACACTTTCCTACATTATATTTTTATCACATATATATTCCATTAATTATCCATAGAATCACAATTTTATCTATTCAGCAAAATATTCATTATCTTTTGACTGAAAATACTCACTACTGGGGTACCTGGGTGGCTCAGTCAAGTCAAGTTAAGCTTCTGACTCTTGATTTCAGCTCATGTGGTGATGTGGGCATTGTGGGCTCCAGTCCCACACTGGGCTCCCCACTCAGCAGGGAGTCCCCTCAAAGATTCTCTCCCACGGCCCCTCCCTCCACTTATGTGTCCTCTTTCTCTCTCTGTCAAATACATAAATAAACCTTAAAGAAAGAAAGAAAGAAAGAAAATACTCACTTCTAGGCTCCATTCCCAGAGATTTTGATTTAATTAGTTTGGAATGGGACCTAGGCATAGATAGTTTGTAAAGTTCACCAGGAAATTTTATTTTTTATTTAAAGATTTTATTTATTTACCTGAGAGACAGAGAGAGTGAGCAAGAGAGAGACACACACACATGCCTGGGGGAGGGGGAAGCAGAGGGAGAAGCAGATTCCCTGCTGAACAGGGAGCCCCATGCATTGAGTCCCAGGTCCCTGAGATTCTGACCCAAGCTGAAGGCAGACTGAGCCACCCAGGCGCCCCTCGCCAGGAAATTTTCATGTACAGCTAGGACCTGGGAAGCATTGCTGTAAGGTACACAGACAAACTACTTTCCAAAAAGGTTGTACTGATTTACAACCGAATCCGTGACAAGGAGCACCAGATGCTTCCACGAGTCCTCATTCATTCTGGTTGGAGATGGCCTGAGTGTCCAAGTGTGGCCCCAGGCTCAGCGGCACTGGCATCGTTTGGAGGTAATGCAAAGTAGACTCGCTGGTTCTTTCTCTGCCCCAATGAATCAGGATCTAAATTTTAACAAGATCTTCTGGTGATTTGAACACACATTAACGTCTGAGATTCACTGATGTAATATATTTTCTTACTCTGATAAGGCAAAAATAGTAGTTGCTTTTATTTGAACCTGCAGAAATTCAATTTCTGAGGCTAAACTTTCTCTTCCATATTGTTTCTCTTTCTATTGTTCATTTCTAGATCATCATCTTAAATTGTCTATTTCCATCTTTTGCCTGTTTTTAAATTAGGGCTGTTTTCTTGGATGTTTGGATATATGAAAAAACTGATGACTTAATGAGGGACATGAATGAATTAGGAAGTAGAGGTCTATTGGCATTGAAATTTAAATCTAACTAGAAGCGAATGACACCAAAGACAGATAGAGGAGAATGTCCTGAGTGAGGGAAGAATATTCAAGCTAATCCTTATTTAGGGACCTTAGCATTTGTATCTCTCTTAGCATTCATCAAATACCCAGTCATCCATTCATTCAATACATTTTTTGGATTGTCTTTACTTATTTATTTTTTTACAAGATTTTTATCTATCTATCTATCTATCTACTCATTCATTCATGGGGGGGGGGTGCAGAGGGAGAAGCAGGATCCTTGAGGAGCAGGGAGCCCCACGTGGGACTTGACCCCAGAACCTTGGAATCACGACCTGAGCCAAAGACAGCTGCTTAACTGATTGTGCCACCCAGGTGCCCCTTGGATTATCTTTATATGGTATACTCTACTAATGCTATGAGTCTATGTGGCCATAAAGAAATCTGTCTGATCATCTAGGGCTTTATAATCTATCTGGTCTGGTTACATGTATGCAAAGTTAACTAACGATAAAAAGTTTTGTTCATTTTGGCTGACTGAGTCTAACTGGATGGTTCAGACATTAGGCTCCTCTGCACATTCATTAAGGAATGGGTAGTGAAAGGAAGGGGGCACACATCCACTGAGTACCTATCATGTTCTTTCTCATTCAGTTCTCATGGTAACTCTGTAAGGTGGTCAGGACATTTGGATCATAAACCATGTGAAGAGTTAAAGGATGATTGCTCTTGTGACAAACCAAAGTTTATTTTGGGGTAGAAAAGGACAACTTTGCCTTAGGTAAGAATTCTAATTTAAAAAATGGAGAAGGAATGAAGGAAAGAGAAATTCACCATTAGAATCTCACAGTAACCATTGCTGTGGGAAAAATCCACAGATAAATGCCGAAATTAGTGGTCAAAATTTTAAGGGGAAACAGGATATCTGGATAGCTTAAAATAATTTCCCCCAAATATTTAGTAAGGGAAAAATAGTAAATTTATGGTGGAGACACCTAACAGACACAAGTTCAACATCACTTAAGACATATTGATATCATTCATCCCCTGAATAATGCACTGAGAAGGGCACATCACCTCTGTGGTATTCTTCCTCACAATTATAAACTCAATCTGATACCTCAAAAAAATTAAAAATAGAATTAATTACCATATGATCCAGTAATTCCACTATTGGGCATTTATCCAAAGAATGTGAAAACACTAATTTGGAAAGATATATGCACCCCTGTGGTTACTGCAACATTGTTCACAGTAGCCAAAATATGGAAGCTGCCTAAATGTCCATCAGTAGATGGATAGGTAAAGATGTGGTGTGTATTTATCTGTATTATATATATATGTATGTATGTGTATGTATATACATATATATATACTTATATATATATATTATTCAGCTATAAAAGAGAATGAAATCTTGCCATTTGCAACAACCTGGGTGGATCTAGAGGGTCTAATGCTAAGTGAAATAAGTCAGTCAGAGGAAGAAAAATACCATATGATTTCACTCAGATGTGGAATTTAAGAAACATTATAAATGAACAAAGGGAAAAAAGGAGGCAAACAGAACAATGGAGTCTTAAGTATAGAGAAAGTGGTGGTTACAGAGGAGAGTGAGTGGGCATTTGGATGAAATAGGAGAAGGGGATTAAAGACTAGACTTACTGTCAGGAAAACTAATTAATGTATAGAATTGTTGAATCACTATATTGTACATCTCTAATGAATAAAGTGCTGTATGTTAATTATACTGGAATAACAAAAAGCAAATTAAAAAATTATAATGTCAGTCTAATCATGAGAAAACATCAGAAAAACTCAGTTGAGGGATAGTCTACAAAATATCTACCCATACACAGCAAAAGTTTTTTAAAGGGGCTTAGGGCAAGGAGAGGCTGAAGAATGTCACCCATCTACAGAGATCTAAGGAAACAAGGCAACTAAATGAGATGTGGGCTTTGAACTGGATCCTTGATTGGTTTGAATTGAATTGAATTGGAACAGAAAAAGAACGGTAGTAGAAAAACTGGTGAAACCCAAATCAAGTCTGTAGTTTAGTTAAGAACAGTGTACTAATGTTAATTTTTTTGGTTTTTATAATCGTACCATAGTCACGTAAGGTGTTACACGGAACTGGTGGATGAGTATTTGGAAACTCACTTTGTGATACTTCTATAAGCCTAAAATTAGTTCTAAAAAAACTTGCAACATAAAAAACTGTTTATACAACAAAAGAAAAAATGTACACTTCTTCATCTTGATTCAGTTCTCAACCTGTGACTGTGACCCTAACCATCGGTATAAAAGAGAAGAAATAAAAAAATAAATATGATTAGGTTTTCCGTTTGTGAAGAGTCATCATTTCTGTTACAGAACAGAGAGGCCTTGGCTGTATATAGGCTCTCCTTCCTGGTCAGGTCTGCAAAGCACTGTTTCCAGGGAACACAAATTATATAATTTACTGAATCAGTCTTGGCATAGGCATTTCCAGAATGTCTCTTTACAATCAATATAGTTGCATCTGGAACATCACATAGTTCAACCTGCTTATTTTCATTTTATAGTTAAAAAAAGAGGATGGAAATAAGAGTACATGTTTATATATTACCTTATACTCTGAAAAACAGTTTTATATTTATATCTCTCTTTATACTCACCAGCTGTAAGCAATAGGGTAATCATTATTAGCATCTCTGCTTAATAGATTTCAGAATAAAGGCTCTATGATGGTCTCTAACTTCTAAGGCCACAGTTAGGTATTGGGGGGCACTCTTTTCTACCTCACTGACACTTTCCTATACTCTCCAGAAGTGAACATGGAGAGTCAACTTCTCTTGCCCGTATAGGTCAGAAAACAGTGTAATCCTTAGGCAATCATCATCATTGTTATCCAGACTTTACTGTATTTCTTAAAAGACTTTATTTATTTATTTAGAGAGCATGTGTGAAGAGAGGGGCAGAAGGAGAGGGAGAGAGAGAGAGAGAATCCCAAGCAGATTTGCACTGAACGCAGAGCTCCACGCAGGGCTCTCCATCTCACGACCCGGAGATCGTGACCTGAATGGAAACCAAGAGTCTGATGCTTAACCAACTGAGTCACCAGGCACCTCCTTTATTACATTCATACGATATGCTAGAGAGTTTGTGGAGTGTTTTCTAAATAGGTAATCTCACGTAATCTTCTTTACGATTTTTCAAGCAGGTGGAGGCAGATGTAGAGAGGGTTGGCATCTGACTGGATATGATTGGCAGGAGAGGAGGGAAACAAAGGGTCAGGTTGGTTATCAGCTTTGACCATCTGGAATATGGAGGTACCATTAACCAAAATAGAGGGTGCAAGAAAGAGGAATATGAAATAAGATGATTTCTTTTCTGTATGTCGTGTGTGTACTCTGAACTCTACAGTGTGCCGCCCTTATTTGACTTCTTAAAGCACTTATACTAATTTGTTATGATTCAAAAAATCTAAACGTGCATGCCATTATACTGGTTCAGAGATTTGATCAGATAAGAGAATGTAAGCTCATAACTTCCAGCAAACCCGTCTAGTAGCTTCTTGCCTGGCATGGTTTAAAACCTTCCATATGCATGTTTCTGAGGATTGCACTGGTGCAACTAGCTTCAATTAGTCTGGTGAGACATTCCTTTGAGAGGTGCATAAGACTGCAATTACAGTGTGTGGGGCAGACGGGGCGTGGAGGGGGGAGATGATTGATAATTAACTAGGAAAAGGTTGCTGACACCAAGTCTGATTTGCGCAATGATAAAGAAACGGGTCTATAGTTATTATAGAATTTGAGTTTTCTCCCTTGCAACCCACAGCTACATCCCTCAGAGTGGGAGAGGGTGGGGAGAGCCTGTATGTTACTGAGCAATCCGACATCAGCCGAGAAAGCACATACACAGCCTCCAAAGAATGTACAAAACAGTCCTGGTCAGAGTCAAGTCCTACAACTGACTTGTGTAGTGTGTGGGTTGCAGTCAACACTATTACTCACAGACAAGAGTCCCTCCATATCTTATGGAAATAACTGTTGATGATTCCATATTGCTTTACAGTTGTTTGTAGGAGAGAAAACAAACCCTCCACTTGGACTTAAATCTTTCCTATGGCCTCTAGATTCCTTTTATGTAGGGTTTCACCCTTTTTTGGTCCCAAGTTTGCAGAGCTGTTTGTTAGTTCCATCTGACCCCCCCCGGATGGGATCTTGTCCCGTGGTGAGGAGCTATGAGCCAGTCAGACCTTTCACACTACCAGAAAGGACCACATCATACTCTGTCTTTCAGTTGATATGATTCGTATTATCATTCTCTGTTCCCTTCCTTTCTTACCAAATCCCCACTCTGTTACTCTTCATATATATAATGTCACATAGGGAAAGGATGAAGGAGAAAATTCCAACTATCATCCCACTGATAACCAGGTCAGGTAGGGAGAAGGAGCAAAATGGGCTCACAGTGATAGGGAATTCCAATTCCACTTTTTATGTAGGTAACAGAGATAATTAAGGATTTTCTTAAGGTACATAGTCCCTTTAAGAATCCCTGGGAATAGGGTATGGGGTTTGGGGGCAAAATAATGATGGGAAAATATTTATGATATATAGGTAAGGGGGGGAAATTGTGTTACATAATAGCATAATAGTATGTGCTACTGTGGCAAAAACTCAACTTTGTGAAAAAAAAGACACAAATATACACAGAGAAAAGTGACTAGAAAATATTCATCGGAGTGTTAATAGCCATAGATGAATGGTGAATTTGAGTGACTTATTTCCTTTTAAAATACATATATATTTATTTCAAAGTGGAGGAGCACAAGCATGAGCAGGGAGAGGGGCAGCAGGAGAAGCAGATCCCTGGGTTCAGGACCGGAGCTGAAGGTAGACACTTAACTGACTGAGCCACCCAGGCACCCCTTGAGTGAGTAATTTTCTTATAATTTCTGCATTTGGAAAATTTTCTGTCTGCTTCCACTTTAAAAATAAAACAAAACAAAGTCAATTGATGACTGGCTGAAAGTATCATCATTGGACAAAGTGCACAAGCTCCAAAACACAGGGGATATTTTTACAGTCCTGGTATAACTTTTTTCTTTTTACTTTTAAAATAAAAACACACATACATATTGGAAGTAAGCAGAATAACTAGTATAATATTTGGAGTTCAGTCTGCACATATACACACGCTCCTTATCAACGTCTTACTAATTTTTTTTTTTAATTCAGGACAAGAAGGGACCATTAATGTTTAATTTGTGAGAATTCCAGACACATTGTATTTCTAATCAATAATTACTTCTCAATTGGTATTAGATGAGGTACCGTGTGGGGCTTGTTCCTACTTTATCAGAATTAGCAACTAAGCCTCAGTTGAGAACAGGGGCTGAGTATCTACAATTTTGTTTCAGGGAGCCATCAGTTACCAGGACCAGCTAGCTACCCCCTTGAGAACTATACACCTTTTTAACTTTTTTCCAAATTTTTATTTAAATTCTAGTTAGAATTTAACTATACAGTGAACATATATATAGTGAACATATAGTGAAATATTGGTTTCAGGAATAGAATTTAGTGATTCATTACTTACATGTAACACCCAGTGCTCATTGTAACAAGTACCCTCCTTAGTACCCATCATCCATCTAGCCCATCTCCCACTCACCTCCCTCCATCAACCCTCAGTTTGTTCTCTGTCTTATGGTTTGCTTTCCTCTCTTTTTCCTTTCCCATGTGTTTTTCTGTTTTGCTTTTAAAATTCCACATATGAGTGAAATCGTATGGTATTTGTCTTTCTCTGACTTATTTTGCTTAGCATAATACTCTCTAGTTCCATCCATGTCATAACAAATGGCAAGATTTTATCTTTTTGATGGCTGAATGATATTTCATCGTATATATATGCCACATCTTCTTTATCCATTCATCAGTCAATGGGCATTTGTGCTCTTTCCTTAGTTTGCCTATTATTGATAATGCTGCTGGAAATGTTGGGGTGTATGTACCCCCTTGAATCTGTATTTTTGTATCTTTTGGGTAAATACCCAGTAGTGCAATTGCTGGGTCATAGGGTAGTTCTATTTTAACTTTTTGAGGAACCTCCATACTGTTTTCTAGAGGGGCTACACCAACTTGCATTCCCAGCAACAGTCTAAGAGGGTTTGCCTTTTTCCACATTCTTGCCAATATTTCTTGTTTCCCTTGTTAATTTTAGCAATTCTGTCGGGTGTGAGGTGGTCTCTCAATGGGGTTTTGAGTTGTATTTCCCTGATGATGAGTGATGTTGAGCATTTTTCCATGTGGCTATTAGCTATCTGGAAGTCTTTGAAAAAAATGTCTATTCATATCTTCTGTGCATTTCTTAACTGGATTATTTGTTTTTTGGGTGTTGAGTTTAATAAGATCTTTATAGACTTTGGATACTAACCCTTGATTAGCTGGGTTGTTTGCAAGTATCCTGTCCCATTCCATAGGTTGCCTTTTAGTTTTATTTTCTTTCATTGTACAGAAGCTTTTTATCTTGATGAAGTCCCAACAGTTCATTTTTGTTTTTGTTTCTCTTGCCTCTGATAATGTGTCTAGTAAGAAGCTGATGTGACTGAGGTCAAAGGGGGTGCTCCCTGTGTTTACCTCTAGGATTTTGATGGATTCCTATCTCACATTTATGTCTTTCATCCATTTTGAATTTATTTTTGTATATGGTGTAAGAAAGCGGTCCAGTTTCATTCTTCTGTGTATTGTTGTTCAGTTTTCCCATCACCACTTGTTGAAGAAACTATGTTTTTTCCATTGTATATTCTTTCTTGTTTTGTCAAAAGTTAGTTGACCAGATAGCTGTGGGTGCATTTCTGGGTTTTCTATTCTGTTCCATTGATCTATGTGTCTGTTTTTATGCCAGTACCATACCGTCTTGATTACTACAGCTTTGTCATAGAGCTTGAAGTCCAGAATCATGATGCTTCCAGTTTTGCTTTTCTTTTCCAGGATTGCTTTGGATATTCAGGGTGTTTTGTGATTCCATATAAATTTTAGGATTGTTTGTTCTAGCTCTGGAAAAATGCTGGTGGTATTTTGATAGGGATCGCATTAAATGTGTAGATGAGCACTATACACCTTTTGATTATTAGTAAATCTCCCTCCTGCTGAAGATACTGTAGAATGGGTTTGTAATAAAGACTGGAAATGGATTTCTGGTTTCAGTAATGGTAGATTAAGTCATTTGGATAGATTCTCTCTGTTTGAGAAAACTAAAGACATGAATGATATATTACAAAAATTTTAAACCATCAAAGATTTAATTGCATAATGAGGAATTGCTAGGTTAAGATCTAAGAAAGGGATGGAAATCTTGGGGGGGAGGTGTCCAAGATTTGGAGCCATTTTGCCCTGGGTCTAGTGGCTAATTTAGAAGTGGCTGACCTGCATGTTCAATAGACTGGCTAGGCTAGACAGACAGCAGTCAAGGTCTAGGGCCCACCAAAGCTGGGAGCCCTGGAGAGCTACTGTATGCTGTTGCAGTGGCCCAATAGGGTTGGGCTAGAAGGAAGCAAATCCTGGGAGAATTGAAGTCAAGCTTTCTATCATTTGAGTGGACCAGAAAAATCTCAAACTCTAAAACTGAACAAAGATGCTCCAAATTGATGTTCCCCTGGATGCCTGGCAGAAACAAACAAAAATATCCTCTGGCCTTGTTTCTACAAACATTTTTAGAAACAACATTTGACACGCTATCAAAGATAACCTGATTCAATAGGAGCCAAGATCACATGAGTAAGAAAGAGAAGAAAAAATAGGAGAGACAAAATTAGAATCACTATAACTAGAATTATATTTTGTTTTGAAAAAACTAAGACAATACTCAAAGAAATAAAAAAAAAAACCTTGAAAAATTTGTCAAGGAACTAGAAACTATAAAGATGGTATAGAGGATTTCAAGAAGAGCCAAACAGAAATTCTACAATTGAAAATGTCGGTAAACGGAATTAGAAAACAGTAGACGGGTTTAGCTGCAGATTAGATATACCTAAACAAAACAAAACAAAACAAAACAAAACAAAACAAAACAAAACAAAACAACCCAGCCCTAATAAATGAATCATAGGTCAGAGAGTTAGAATGTAGGGTGACATTGAGAGTTTTTAGAAATACACATGGCCATTCAGGAAGTTGCCCCCAGGGTGCTGAGGATACAGCTTGCAACATGAATGCATACGCCCAGTGGTGACTTCTACCTGGAATGGTGGTGGGAAGGAGTGTGATTATCTGCAGATCACAGAAGGTGATCTGATATGTGCTAACTTCTTTCCATGATTGTCTTTTATGACTTTTCAAATTGTCTTATTCTCAGATACACAGGGACACTAAAATAAAATGGTATAGGCTTTTTAGTTTCTAAAAATGTTTAGTAGATTCCAGAAGGACATAAATTCACCACTTGTTGAGATGTTCTTAATATGATGTTTTCTTGTGGTTATATAAATTTAAAGGAAGTTTAATTCAAAGTAGTTTTTTCTTTCTTTTTTTAATTATTGAATTTTTTTAAAAGTTTCATTTAAAGTCCAGTTAATTACTCTACATGTAATATTGGTTTCAGTGTACAAAATAGTGATTCAGTGCTAACATACATCACCTGATGCTCATCACAAGTGCCCTCCTTAGTCCCCATCACCTATCTCACCCATCCCCCCACCCATTTCCTCTCCAGTAACCATCAGTTTGTTCTCTGTATTTAAGCATCTGCTTCTTGGTTTGCTTCTCTCTCTTAAGTTTTAGTCTGAAATAAATAATTGTAATTATTTGTCCTATGTGTTGGTCTAAAATCTATCACACTTTCATTTCATGGAAGGTATATAATTTCAGTTTCACTAATTTTAAGTTTTAATATTAATAATTGAAAGTTCAACCTATGCTTGCTTAGTTCCGGTAAGTTTCCTGAATGTGACTTCTAATACCTTACATTAGATGCTTACAGGTGAGGTCTGCCAATATTTCATTGGGAGAATAAGGCTGAATTTTTATGGCTCTTTTATTTTTTTATTTAAAAATTTTTTCCAATTTATTTATTTATTGTGTTATGGTAGTCACCATTCAATACATCATTAGTTTTTGATGTAGTGTTCCAAGATTCATTTTTTGCTCTTAGTGTGATTTCTTTTCCTGACCTGCAGGGGTCTTCCTACCCAATGGATATTTAGATAATTGGAGGAGTTATAGAATTTTGTTTCCTCTTTGCCAGGTCACACACATCGTGTTATGCCCAAGTTTTTGCGTCCGAGAGACCACCAAGGAGCCAACACCGATGCGATTACACGAGGGTTTATTTAACAAGCTTAAGCTTGGGCCCAGATATACCCGACATAGCGGAGTAGGGACTTGGACCCTGAACCAGATTACAGTCAGAGTTTTTAAAGGCAGAGTAGGGGTGGACTCAGCGTAGATGAGGACAGAGGGCATTAGGGATGATGTAAGTCTCTAAGGAATTTTGGAAGCAAGGTTTCTAGGACCTTGAGGGGCTAGCTATTGTCTGGGGAAAAGATTATTCATTACCAGTAATAAAACCTTCTCGTGAGACCCTTTAGATATATATCAGTGGGCCATATGCTTGGGAATGATTGTTGATACTGTCTTGGCAGTTTAGAGATCAAGTTTCCTAAAGGAATTGTTAAAGTAGACTTACAGGATCCTGGTTGGACCTGTTGGAGCAGGGGGTCAGTCAGGCTAGGATTGTCCTTAGCAAAACCTCAAGGTGAGGGCAGTTGAGTCCCCAGGGGAGAGCCACTCTGTCTGTTTCAAGGGCTTGTCAGTAGATAAGGAATTTTAATGATTTTCTTCTGCTTCTGTTTCCCACATCATTCCACCCTGAACAATTTTGACCCTTAAATCTTCAAGATTGTTGAAGGTGGAAGGTCTCATCTTCTGTAACTTCTTCCTGTTGAATAGGAGCATAGAGTTGTCCCTACCTACTCAGGTCAACATTGGTCAGTTGGGGAATGTGTAGGGGAGTTAGGAAAGACAGAGGCAGCTGAGTCCAGGGGAGACTGCTCAGGTGATCTTCCCAAGTGGAAAGGATCATCTGTGGAAGTTATGACAGTGAAGGAGTTGAAGTCAGGTGAGGAGACATGGGAGAAAATAGCAAAACATGATTAGTGTTACAAAAAGAAAATGAAGCTCAAATAAGTTTTTTTGCTACTTGACAAAAACCCCTTTTCCAGTCCAGGGGTTTAAATCAATCATTAAAGGAGAGAGGGACTGTTTAAAGTGCTAACCTGAGTAGGTCAGAACCCAAGAAATATTTTGTGATAATCTGAAACATCAAGATGGATGCACTTACGTCAGGGCTAGACTCAAGGTGGGTACAGCCTTGATTTTCTTGGCCTCCACAGTGGTATAAGGCATCAATCACTTATTTTGCTCATATATTCTCTGATTTTCGTTAGGTATTGTCTTTCCTCTACCTTCTTCCTGACTATGTGAGTTCTAACATGGATTTTATGGATGGTTATCAGATTAGAGATTACATTTTTTTCTAAAAGTGCCTTGTTCCCTAAAAGGGCTATTGGTTACCTACACTTTTAGCTTTTCTGTCTCAGGACCACTAGGGGGAGGTATTTTCTATCTCTTGGCCGATCATTTTTAGAAAACCATATCAATTTGCAAACCTGTGGGTTAATATCTTAAAATACCAACAAATGTTTTCTTGGTATCTTTAAAACATTGATAGACCCCTTTTAAAGAAGTGGCAGGTTTATGGAGAAACTGAGGATAAAGGACAGAAATTTCCCATTTGTCCTTTTCCACTCGCCCCAACCATTAATGTTATTACTAATAACTTACATTGGTGGGTGCATTTGTTACAATTGATGATTCAATACCGATACTTTAAAAAAAAAAGATTTATTTATTTATTTGAGAGAGAGTGTGTGTGAGGGCAGAAGGAGAGGGAAAATATCTCAAGCCGACTTCCTGCTGAAGCAGGGCTCCTACAAAGCCCAATGTGGGCCTTAATGTTATGACCCTGAGATCATGACCTGAGCTGAAATCAAGAGTTGGTTGCTTAACTGGCTGAGCCACCCAGGGCCTCCCCAATACTGATATATTTTTATTAACTATATTCCATAGTTTACATTAGGGTTCACTTTTTATATTGTAAATTCCATGGATTTTGACAAATGTCTAATGACATGTATCTATAATCTCTTATGATAAAGAATAGGTTCATTGTCCTAAAAATCCTCTGTGGTCCACCTAGTAATCTCTACCCCCCCCCCCCCCACCGAACCTCTACAATCCTGATCTTTTTACTGTCACCATCATTTTGTCTGTTTCAAAATGTCATCTAGCAGGAATCACATGGTATACATTCTTCTCAGAGTGGCTTCTTTTACTTAAGTTTCCTTCAGAAGGTTAGCTTTTCATGACTTAATAGCTGAAGAATACTTCCTTATATGGATGGTCCACAGTTTGCTTATCAGTCCTTTGCTGAAGGACATCTTGGTTGCTTCTAAGTTTGGTAATTATGAGTAAAGCTGCTATAAACATTTGTATGAAGATTCTTAAGTTTTCAGCTCATTTAAGTAAATACCAAGGAGTGCAATTCCTGGGTCATTTAAGAGTATGCTAAGTTTTGGAAGAAACAACTAACCTATCTTCCAAAGTGGCTATCCCATTTTGCATTCCCACCAGCAATGAATACGATTTCTTGTTGCTTCACATACTTGCCAGTATTTGGTATTATCCATGTTGAGGATTTTAGCCTTCCTAATAAGCATATAGTGCTATCTTACTGTTTTTTGAATTTGTAATTTCATGCATATGATGTTGAACTTTTCCTGTTTTCATATATTTATTTGGCAAGTGTATACCTTCTTTGGTGAAAAATCTGTTCAAATTTTTGTCCAGGAAAATATTGGATTGTTGTCTTATTATTGAATTTTATAAATAGTTTGTATAATTTGGATAACAGTCCTTTCTCAATTTTGCTACTATTTTCTCCCAGTCTGTCACTTGCCTTTTCATTCTTCTAACATTGTGTTTTGGAGAGCAGAAAATTTCAATTTCAATCAAAGTTCAACTTTCATTGAAAGTTGAACTTTCAACTCTCTCATATAGCTCTTTTGGTATTGTATCTAAAAAGTCATTCCATACCCAAGGTCACCTAGATTTTCTGCTTTTATATTCTGGAAATTTTATAGTGTTGCATTTTATATTTAGGTATATGAGCCATTTTGAGTTAATGTTTGTGAAAGTTGTAAGGTCAGTGTCTAATTTTTTTTTCCTGCTTATGGATAACTTAGTTGCTCCAGCCCCATTGCTGAAAAGATCATCCTTATTTACCTCAGACTTTTTTTTGTCTTTTATGTGACAATGATTTTTATAGTATCATTGAAAAAAAAATTTTTTTATAGAGATAATAGGAAGATGATTTGGTCTTTCCTCTAGCATTATTGAAGAAATTTTATTTTATTTATTTATTTATTTATTTTATTTTTTTTTTTAAAGATTTTATTTATTTATTTGACAGAGAGAAATCACAAGTAGGTAGAGAGGCAGGCAGAGAGAGAGAGAGGAGGAAGCAGTCTCCCTGCCGAGCAGAGAGCCCGATGCGGGACTCGATCCCAGGACCCTGAGATCATGACCTGAGCCGAAGGCAGCGGCTTAACCACTGAGCCACCCAGGCGCCCGAAGAAATTTTATTTTTAAAATTAAAAAAATTTCTCTCAACTGTGTAACTTATTATGCAAACCCAAGTTCAAATGTCATCTCCACCAAACGCTAGCTCTTCTGTGACCTTGGATATGTGACTTCTATCAAGCTTTAGATTTCTCATCAGTTATATGGGAGTTCCACTTTTTTTTTTTAAATATATATATATATATATTTTAATTTTTTATAAACATATATTTTTATCCCCAGGGGTACAGGTCTGTGAATCACCAGGTTTACACACTTCACAGCACTCACCAAAGCACATACCCTCCCCAATGTCCATAATCCCACCCCCTTCTCCCAAACCCCCTCCCCCCAGCAACCCTCAGTTTGTTTTGTGAGATTAAGAGTCACTTATGGTTTGTCTCCCTCCCAATCCCATCTTGTTTCATTTATTCTTCTCCTACCCACTTAAGCCTCCATGTTGCATCACCACTTCCTCATATCAGGGAGATCATATGATTGTTGTCTTTCTCTGCTTGACTTATTTCGCTAAGCATGATACGCTCTAGTTCCATCCATGTTGTTGCAAATGGCAAGATTTCATTTCTTTTGATGGCTGCATAGTATTCCATTGTGTATATATACCACATCTTCTTGATCCATTCATCTGTTGATGGACATCTAGGTTCTTTCCATAGTTTGGCTATTGTGGACATTGCTGCTATAAACATTCGGGTGCATGTGCCCCTTTGGATCACTACATTTGTATCTTTAGGGTAAATATCCAATAGTGCAATTGCTGGGTCATAGGGCAGTTCTATTTTCAACATTTTGAGGAACCTCCATGCTGTTTTCCAGAGTGGCTGCACCAGCTTGCATTCCCACCAACAGTGTAGGAGGGTTCCCCTTTCTCCACATCCTCGCCAGCATCTGTCATTTCCTGACTTGTTGATTTTAGCCATTCTGACTGGTGTGAGGTGATATCTCATTGTGGTTTTGATTTGTATTTCCCTGATGCCGAGTGATATGGAGCACTTTTTCATGTGTCTGTTGGCCATCTGGATGTCTTCTTTGCAGAAATGTCTGTTCATGTCCTCTGCCCATTTCTTGATTGGATTACTTGTTCTTTGGGTGTTGAGTTTGCTAAGTTCTTTATAGATTCTGGACACTAGTCCTTTATCTGATATGTCGTTTGCAAATATCTTCTCCCAGTCTGTCAGTTGTCTTTTGATTTTGTTAACTGTTTCCTTTGCTGTGCAAAAGCTTTTGATCTTGATGAAATCCCAATAGTTCATTTTTTCCCTTGCTTCCCTTGCCTTTTGCGTTGTTCCTAGGAAGATGTTGCTGCGGCAGAGGTTGAAGAGGTTGCTGCCCGTGTTCTCCTCAAGGATTTTGATGGATTCCTTTCGCACATTGAGGTCCTTCATCCATTTTGAGTCTATTTTTGTGTGTGGTGTAAGGAAATGGTCCAATTTCATTTTTCTGCATGTGGCTGTCCAATTTTCCCAGCACCACTTATTGAAGAGGCTGTCTTTTTTCCATTGGACATTCTTTCCTGCTTTGTCGAAGATTAGTTGACCATAGATTTGAGGGTCTATTTCTGGACTCTCTATTCTGTTCCATTGATCTATGTGTCTGTTTTTGTGGCAGTACCATGCTGTCTTGATGATGACAGCTTTATAATAGAGCTTGAAATCCGGAATTGTGATGCCACCAACGTTGGCTTTCTTTTTCAATATCCCTTTGGCTATTCGAGGTCTTTTCTGGTTCCATATAAATTTTAGGATTATTTGTTCCATTTCTTTGAAAAAGATGGATGGTACTTTGATAGGAATTGCATTAAGTGTGTAGATTGCTTTAGGTAGCATAGACATTTTCACAATATTTATTCTTCCAATGCAGGAGCATGGAACATTTTTCCATTTCTTTGTGTCTTCCTCAATTTCTTTCATGAGTACTTTATAGTTTTCTGAGTATAGATTCTGTGTCTCTTTGGTTAGGTTTATTCCTAGGTATCTTATGGTTTTGGATGCAATTGTAAATGGGATTGACTCCTTAATATCTCTTTCTTCTGTCTTGCTGTTGGTGTAGAGAAATGCAACTGATTTCTGTGCATTGATTTTATATCCTGACACTTTACTGAATTCCTGTATAAGTTCTAGCAGTTTTGGAGTGGAGTCTTTTGGGTTTTCCACATATAGTATCATATCATCTGCGAAGAGTGATAATTTGACTTCTTCTTTGCCGATTTGGATGCCTTTAATTTCCTTTAGTTGTCTGATTGCTGAGGCTAGGACCTCTAGTACTATGTTGAATAGCAGTGGTGATAATGGACATCCCTGCCGTGTTCCTGACCTTAGCGGAAAAGCTTTCAGTTTTTCTCCATTGAGAATGATATTTGCGGTGGGTTTTTCATAGATGGCTTTGATGATATTGAGGTATGTGCCCTCTATCCCTACACTTTGAAGAGTTTTGATCAGGAAGGGATGCTGTACTTTGTCAAATGCTTTTTCAGCATCTATTGAGAGTATCATATGGTTCCTGTTCTTTCTTTTATTGATGTGTTGTATCACATTGACTGATTTGTGGATGTTGAACCAACCTTGCAGCCCTGGAATAAATCCCACTTGGTCATGGTGAATAATCTTTTTAATGTACTGTTGAATCCTATTGGCTAGTATTTTGTTGAGTATTTTCGCATCTGTGTTCATCAAGGATATTGGTCTATAGCTCTCTTTTTTGGTGGGATCCTTGTCTGGTTTTGGGATCAAGGTGATGCTGGCTTCATAAAATGAGTTTGGAAGTTTTCCTTCCATTTCTATTTTTTGGAACAGTTTCAGGAGAATAGGAATTAGTTCTTCTTTAAATGTTTGATAGAATTCCCCCGGGAAGCCGTCTGGCCCTGGGCTTTTGTTTGTTTGGAGATTTTTAATGACTGTTTCAATCTCCTTACTGGTTATGGGTCTGTTGGGAGTTCCACTTTTAACCTGTGGCTCTTTCCTTAAATCTGGACTTGCACTATCCTATATGGTAGCCACTTACCACATGTGGTACTGAGCACTTGAAGTGTAACTATTTTAAACTGAGATGTAAATGGAAATACTCATCTGGTTATAAAGATTTAGAACCTCCCAGAAGAATCTAAAGTAGATAATTATTTTTTTGTATTTCATGTATGTCAAATTACAATATTTATATACATTGCATTAAATAAAATGTATTATCAAAATTAATTTCACCTACTTCTCTTTATGTCTTTTATGTGGCTTCTAGAAAATTTAAAATTACATATATGGCTCGTGTTGTATTTCTATTGGGTGTTATTTCTTTAGACTTTGGTATCCATCACATCAAGAGTAAATTAGAATTCAGTTTTCTAAAATATGTTGTACTTTCCACATAGAATTCCACATAGTACATATTATTTCCCCCTTCTTTGGGCTCTAAGTAGGATTTGTCAACTAGAACAAGATAGATATTATGATGACAATTTGCCTTTTAATAAGGAGATAAAGAGGATTAATGTAAAAATAACACAAAATACAGGGCAAAGAGCTTGTCTAGATCTGAGTAGAAGTGAGGTAGCAGATATGTATTTCTGATAGAGGTAATGAAGTTTAAGTTTAAGGTTTAGTGCTCTTCCCTTGTGTGGGTTCCTTCCAAGGCCCTAAGAGGATGCGAGTAATATGTTCAGAGGATCTTGTGTTTTGCAGCTCTTGAAACAGCAAGATGTTTTAACCACAACCAGTGAAAACATCAGACCCTCTCCACCTTGGCTTTCCTTTTGTCTTACTCTACCTTCTGTCAAATAGCACTGGGGTGATCACAGGCAATTTTGGGATCTGCCTAAGATAGGTTGATTTAGGGACACACTGAAATTAGGTTTAGCAGGGTGTACTTATGTGATTTGTGAATAATGAAATTGGTCTGGTTGTTTCATTTCAGAAATGGCTCTTGGGAATACTCCTCACCTCCCCCCTCAAATGTTGGGACACCAAAGTGAAAGGCAAGAGTTGGTATTGAAATATGAACTTGTCTTGTGGTGCTTGGAAGCACAAGTATGTGGTAACTGGAGAGGAGAAAGCTCTATATAATATTTAAAGCCAGAAGCTGGTCGGTGGAAACTTCTACCAATCAGACAGTAAAGTTGCAAGTGGAGGTTTCAGGTTTCATTGGTTTCTTGTTTAGAGGGAAGATCTCTTCTGCCAGGAATATATTCTATGTTGCAGTGCATACATTTACACATTTACTATGGGTTTTTTTCTCTTTTTTTGGTAGGAATAGAATGAAAGTGATTGTATCATAATGAATTTGTAAGACACAGACTGAAGCAAAACAATAAGAACAAGAAGGCTTCTGTCAGAAGTCACACACATGTGACTGATCACCATGTATTTTCAGTATATTTCCAGGAAGAAGTCTTTAAAAAATGGAAGTGTGGTGAGGATTCTTGGGGGTCCCTGACATAGTTTTGGTGTATCAGTGGATTAAACTACTCTTCTAATAATGTAAAGATCATATATTGCTTTCTCATTCTCATTTCTGAAGAGTATATGGTGGAATTTTCCAGCAGCTTGGGGTATTGTGATAGGTACAGATTGAATGCAGAAGCAAATATGAGAATCCTATCTTCTATTAAGTCAGACATGAGGGAGATTTCAAACATAAACCCATTTTTCTCACTAAATTTTGTTAACTAAATTAAGCATTCTCTTTGAATTTTATAAAACAGTATTTTTAATGTAAAAATGTGTTATTTGTATCAACATGCAATTTATTTATTACTGATATCTTTAAATGAATGAATAAACATTTTTAATTTTGCATTCTTAGTTTCTACCATCAAAAATGTTCTCAATGATGAATTACCTGATAATTCCATTAGGTCTTCATTTAATTTTGTTGAAAGCTGAGAACAAGAAACTACTGAGTTGTGGGGCGCCTGGGTGGCTCAGTGGGTTAAGCCGCTGCCTTCGGCTCAGGTCAGGACCTCAAGGTCCTGGGATCGAGTCCCACATCGGGCTCTCTGCTCAGCAGGAAGCCTGCTTCCCTTCCTCTCTCTCTGCCTGCTTCTCCATCTACTTGTGATTTCTCTCTGTCAAATAAATAAATAAAATCTTAAAAAAAAAATTTGAAAGAAACTACTGAGTTGCAAAGGTTATTTTCATTCTCAACACCAGCACTGATATTTGGAATTCTTCATTTGTTTTGTGTCTTGGAGATTTTCTATGACTAATTTTCCACAGTAAGATCTATGGTAGATGAGACATAGGGTTTTTGTTGTTGTTGTTGTTTTGTTTTGTTTTTTTGGTGGTGTTGGAAAAGAGGCTACATAAGGAGAAAAGGAAAAAGAGACATTCTTGGGCAAGGTCAGTCTTTGGAAAGTACATATATGGGGGTTAGGAATGGAGATTGGCCCTCAAAACCATCTGTTTGCCTCTAATTCTTGGAAAGTCTTCAGATTCCTTCAGGAGTAGCAGATTCCTCCAGGAAGACACCTGGGCTAGATGGTCTAGCTGGTAATCATACACCTAAACTAGTAATTAAAGCTCAGTGAGGAAGTATAGGAATGAAGGGTAGGGCTGGAGGGACAGGTAATTTCAGTTGGTTAGAAGGCTACTGAAAGTCAATAAAATGACTTTCGTTAGAGTTTGCAGAGCACTTGAAGGCATTATGTACTTCCGTAATTGTGTTAACTTATGGGACATTTATAAAAAGAGTTTTCGTTCTCATTTTATAGAGGAGAAAAATGAGGCTTAGAATTTTTTTTGATAAAGGGTCATCTAGGAAATCTTATTTTTTAAAAATTTTTGTTTATTTGACAGAGAGATAGAGAATGAGCACAAGAAGGGGGGAACAGGGAGAAGCAGGCTTCCTGCTTGGCTCAGGACTCAATCCTAAGACCCTAGGATCCCGACCTGAGCCGAAGACAGATGCCTAACCAACTGAGCCGCCCAGGCACCCCTAGGAAAACTTTCGATAGCACTTTTAATTAGTAGTACATGACATTAATGAAAAAATATTTTGGAAAATTGAATTCTGATTTACTCTCATTTGGCCTTGAAAATCTTGACAATTCATGAATGTACCATTCAGATTCTGCAAATCTGAAACACTGTGGCTAACAAATGTTTAACCATTAGGAAATCTTTACCTGAGAAACTTAACATGGAATATGTTTTGTGGGTGTATATTTGGATTTGTTCCATACTGGGGGGGGCTGATTCAAGTATAGGGAGGAAAGTAATTAAACCTATCCATGTCTTTCCTTGGTGAGAGTTCTACTAGAGTTGTGTCAGACCCTTCCACTCCCTCCCACTCTGAGTGAACTGCAACTGTCTGAGTGATAAACTTCAATAAGATTAAATTCTACTTTTTAGATACATGGAGCAAGAGAATCACCTTCGTGTTTATTTCACGTCATTTCTCAGTTTTAGATATACCCAAATCAAGCATTACATGCCCAAATCACCAATTCTGTATATAAGCCACCTGAGGCCAGGCCGTATGATTTATAATTCCTTGTTTCTACTTCCTGTCTTAGATGTGCTTATAGAAAATTAAAGTTTATGTGAGAGAGTGGGTAATTTGTTTGTTTTGAAGAAATCAGAAATTCTCCGTACATTGCTGAATATCCACTCCATGACTGACCTGCTCCCTACTCTAGAGTAGGTCCTCTGTCTGCAGCAGGATCTAAGTGTCTTTGGGGAATGTCATTTCTGCAAGGGTCTGCCGTTCTATCCCCAAAGAAGAGAAAGGGTCAGTTTCAAAATATGTTTAATATGTCTATCTTCCAGGTCCAAGGTGGCATAATGTTACATTTCAAAGGTAAATTTATCCTTTTAATTATTTTTTTCAGAAGTCGTTCATCTCTAGGAAGAGTATGTTTTCTGAACTGTCAAGAACGTTAGGTAAAAACTAAGAGTTTCTTCTCGTACTCTCTAGTGTGTCTCCGTCTTTTCCATGATATGATCAGTGAGGAAGATTCTCATGTATCACCACATGTGAGGAGGCTTCGTTGAAGAAACTTGAAACAGCTTACTGAATTCCTGGAATAAAATATAACATTTTAAAAAAGCAGGTTAAAGTATATTGGATTTAAACATTTTTACTTGAGTCCAAATTTCTTTCCTAAGAGCAAGAATATCAACATCTAATCATTCTTTTGTTATTTCCAAGGACATTTGATTCTAGACATCCCTGCATGTTAAATGATTATCTCTGCTTTTTGGTGCTTAAGGAGCTTAGTTTTGTAACATTTCTTAAGTCCCATCTCAAGAGAATGGCACATGTGTTCCCCTACTGTGCTAACTCCCATCTACGACCAGTGGCTGCTTGCAGCACTGTGTTAAGAAGGTTTAGGCTCATCCATGATCAGTGACTGGACAAGAATATAATGATTGATTAACTGTATCTGCTGTGGGTTTGCATATATTTGGGAGTCAGAAGAAGATGAGGAAAGAAGAGAACAGTCCTTTTTCAAAGACGTCTCGATCCAACCTAAGACAGAAAATATGTTATGCCAGCAATTAAGTGTCTCCTTTCTGGGTTGGTACAGTAGGATTGGTGGCCCAGTAAAAATATTCCCTCACATCGCAGGGATCAATTGTTGAGTGTTAAGTAAAGGAAATCCTTGATTTTATTAGGATCTGTATTGGGCAAAGCAAGACAAAGAACTGTTTCCACACTGTGGGTGACCTTCCTGAGGTATTTTCCTGGCTCAGAGAATTTACCATTTGGAGACCCAGTGGTGGTTTCCTGGGTGGTGTGTATGCCCTTTTGGATGCCTGCAGGAGCGGTCACTCCAAAGTCATCGTCTGTGTCGCTGGGAGTTGTGGAAAAGCCCTCTGCAGTTCCCTGGATGGCAGGGTTCACTCCGGCTTGCCCTGCAGGAAGGATTCCATTCTGGGCATCTGGATTAGCTGGACTGGTAGGCAGGATGGATCCTGGGAACAGTGGCTGAAAAAGGAGTCCTGCGAAGATTTTTGGGGCCACCGGCTGGAAGGAGGAAAAGAAAAGGCAAACAAAGTCAAAAAGACACGTTTTAATGCTGGTCAACTAGCCTTTTCTTTTTTGAGGGCAGCAAGTTGGGACAGGAATGGTACGATGGAAAGGATAGTCTGAGGAAAAATAATAAAGATTGGGAATTTTTCAGAAGAAATGCCTCTCTCTCCTGAGCAAGCCTGATGCTGGTTTCATGACTACAATTCGATGCTGTATTTTATTTCTCTCAGAAAGGGTAAGTCACAATCATGGGAGAAGGAATAATGATACCCCGATGTGGGGCTCGATCCCAGGACCCTGAGATCATGACCTGAGCTGAAGGCAGAGACTTAAACCCACTGAGCCACCCAGGGGCCCCAGATATCTGCATTTTTTTAAATCAGTACCCTGAGTTGTCTCGATTTGGTGGTCCAAGATTAAAATTTGGGAAACACTGTCTTGGATTACCAGGTACTATAGCCAGAATTAGACTTATGCCAGAGAGAGACAAGTTGGAATATAGATGTTTTCAAGCAGGGGGTCAGGGCATTTATAGATTTGAAATAAAGAAGGTGGTAATGCCCATCATTAAAAAATAAGACACAAAAAATAAACTATAAATTACTGAGTGTATTTTATGTGGTAAGGGTAAATACTATTTCGTGAAATGTGTGTGTGTGTGTGTGTGTGTGTGTGTGTGTGTTAGCTGCATGAAAAATAACTGTTACTGTGGGTTTTACTTAAAAAAAATTTGATGGTTATTAAGGAGGGCACGTATTGCATGGAGCACTGGGTGTGGTGCATAAACAATGAATCTTGGAAAACTGAAAAAATAAAATTGAAAAAAAAAAGTTTGAGAACCACTGGTACAGCAGATAGAAAAATGACTTTTGATCTGAATCTACTATTTCTTGACCTTGGGACCTAAGTAGCTTAAGTTCTCTGAGCCTCAGTTTTATTATCTATAAATTTGGGTTAAAAATCTGTGGTTTGTGGGGTGTCTGGCAGATTCAGATTGTAGAGCATGCAGCTCTTCATCTTGAAGTCATGAGTTCAAGCCCTACGTTGGGCATAGTTTACTTTAAAAAAAATCTATAGTTTGTAATTTGGTGAGGCAATGTATATAAAAGATCTACCAAGGTGCCTGTTACACAAAATTGGCTAAATAAGTGGTAGATGTGGGCATTCATGTACCATTGTTGCAAAACAATCCCATTGCTTGATTTTATTTGTGAACAATCTAGCAAATCTCTACCTTTTTCACAATAGAAAGATTTAAAAACAAATCTGTCTTCCCAGATATTGCCTTGACTCTTAACTTCATTGTCATGTTTAGGTACCACAGTAATTCAAGTCATTTTTTTCCTAAAAATGACTTATGGGACAATGTATAGAAGTATCTGATAATGGTAAGATGAGTCTTATTTAGTTCAGTCCTCTAGTTATTCATGTGTGCAGGAAAAGCTCATCCATCACTATAGGATGCTCGCAAAAGAACATATTTTCCTATAAAAATAAAAAAAATTAAGCCAAGAAAATTAATCTCTCCTGCAATAAATACCAATATGTATATTATTCTACATTGTATGCTTTTTAATAACTTATAATCCTAGATTTTAATCATTAACAGTTAAAAAATATGCATTGAATTTCTGGACAGAACTGAATTTAATATCAATATATAGGAAAAAGGGCTAAGTCAAATTAATGGAAAAGTAGCTGTAGAAGGAGAGTGAAATCCTCAGCTAGACAAAGGTATCTTACTGCAAAGATCTATAAAAAAGGTTCAGTTTATAGTAGGCATCAGGTTTAGGGGTTGTGGCTAAAAGAAACTGTGCGGGGACAGAAAGCAAGACTGTGATTGCAGTGAGAAGAATTTGAAATGCCAGTAATTAATTTTATTTTTTTACCAATTCTTCTGAGCTTATGATAGCACCCTAAAAGGAAAAAATACACAAGTTATTAGACAAATTTTAATATTTTTGAAGCAAGATATGTATAACATAATTTAAAAACTTAAAATACTTGTAAAATTTGTAAAGGGACATTTTCAATTTTTTGACAATTTTTTAATTGCCTTATGACTGTTTCCCATAATTCAGGTCAGCATATGATATTGGACTGCTAATACCTAATATCTGAGTGATGTGAAATCTTCTGTATTTAAAAGTTATACACTTTTCTATTGTTAAGTAATACATGCACATTGGAGGGAACTTGGAGAATACAGAAAGCAACAAAGAAAAAGTACCATCCCATCTTACAGAGTTTGATGGATTTTCCTCCGGATGTTTGTCACACTTTTTTTTTTTTTTACATAATGGAAGCTATTTATGTAACTTATATAGGTCATATAATTTGGGTCTTAGTTTTTCTTTTAATAATATACCCACAATCATTTAATGGTAGCAATTACAAATTCAAGTACTATTTGAATGTTCTCAAAATATTTGCTTTTACTTTTGCACAACCTGCTCAATCATTTTCCTTTTGTTTAAATTTAAGTGGCACTGGATTTTTTTTTTTCTACTACAGATATTATGTTGAGAGATGTATTCGTATATAGACCTTTGCTGTATTTCAGATTATTTCACCGAGATGTGTTCCCAGCTGTGGAATTAAGAATTGATATGAACTTTATATCTGACTCTGCTTTCAGAAGTAAAAGCTACCATCCGATGCAGGTCATATATGATCTTGACCCTTGGCAATTTTGTCAATGATATCAAGTATTACCTTTCATAAAAGCAAACAGGGAGAGAGGAAAATGTTTGTATCATTTTTAGGGACAAGATACATAGTTAATAAATAGATTTGAGGTTAAAAAAGAAATCCCCCAAATCATCAATCATTAGATCAGTCCCATTAACTTATTTTTTTATTATCTGTATGCTTTGAAGGACTGACTGGTTTACCCGTGACATTTACTAACTGTGATTGTAACTGAATAACTCTATCTCCACCTACTCACCTTCAAAGTAGAAATAAAAATATTATCTTCAAAAGTTGTTTTGAATACAGAGATAATATGTAACAAATAATAAAATACCTAGAATAGTGCTTGGTGCTTAGTAAATGTTCAGTAAGAGCTAGCTCATTATTATGAGTTCACACAATGCAAAGTAAATAGAAAACTTGGCAATTATCTGGTAAATTGAGGGAGGATGACATATTTCACACTAAGATGATTTAAAATAAAAGTCACATCACAAAATAATCTTACATGGGCTCCAAGGTGTGCTACAATAACTGGTAACATCTGAAAAAGAGTGAAAAATTCAATTAAAATATATCCAAAGGTAAGTTCTAGCAGATGACACAGATACTGAGATTTTCTTAAAAGTATGCGATATTCACAGAAGAAGTATTTGTCACCAATGTATCAGCTATAGTCATAAATAGAAACCCATAGAGTTGCTTGGGAATTGGAACTCAACCAATTTGTAAAAAGCAGGTTTAGACCCAGAGAGATTTAGAAACTAGTACAAGGAAACACATTCAGGAGGTAGAAGTTACGGAATAGGATGGGCAAAAAATAATTTTGGTCTCAAGCTACCTCCAAACTGAAAGTTATTACAAGTAATAATGACAGTAAAAGACATGTTAAAAATGGATTTTTAAAATACAAAGATTTATCAAAGCATATATCTGTAGTTTCATAATGATTACTTGGATATTTTGCTGCTAAAATAGAGAACTGGTAGAAAATTATGGATGATAGTCTATCATCTTGATACTGGCAGAGTTCTTAGAACTAAATGAGAAATACTTTACTGGTCACCGAGAACCACTTAAATGTTATGAAGTTTTAGTTGAAAAGGTTTGGGTGAGGTGTTGGCATGCTGTAGTACTCGAAGAACTAACTTAGAGTTTGTCCAAGTGAACTCGTGTTTTAAAGTTTATTTTTATTTCAATAGACATTCTCCTAGTGCCATGAAAGTCATCTAAATGGGAATTCTAACACTAACCAATGCAAAAGATGTGAAAGTCTTAAGAAACAGACTCTTAGTTTTGCTATTTCCCAGGACAGTTTGTTTAGTAATACCCAGAATGCCAAAAGGCACATACATTTAAGTATATACATTTAAGAACAAAGCAGTCCATCAGATCTTTGGCTACCGACAATAAAAAAAGCCAACCAGTCTTCAGAATGGTGACTGGAAAGTCGGTTGAAGGGAAGGGGCACAGAGGATTTGGAAAAAACCATAATTGAGATTTGTTCTTTAAAGCCCATTTCAAAGGAACAAAAAGATACAAATAGGAAACCACAAATGTATCAATAAAAAGTGGGATAAAAGATAATTTAGTTGCTCACCGATACAACAATAAGGAGAAAAATTTTTTATTAGTTTTTGGTAGAGATATCGTTTAAAGTAAAAATAGCTAACGCCGAGTGTTTACTGTGTGGTACGTACTGTTTTAAGTGTTTTATGTTTATTTGCTCATTTAATCCTTGGAACAACCCTAGAGGTAGATTCTACTTTAATCCCTATTTTAAATCATGAGGAAAATGAGCCACGGAGTGGTGAGTCACTTGACCACACACAGTAACTAGAGAGCTGGGATTTGACCAGAGTTTTGTCGTTCTAGAGTTTACCCTTAACCACATTGGCCTTGCTTTGATAAGTGAGAGCTGTGGACGGGTGCCCAGGTTTCTGACAAGGAAGTAGGCCACTCTGCATAGGGAGACACAGGATTGGAGGGCTGGGACTGCACAGGAGGCCGAGGAGGTGCTAGCATATGCTGGAGAGACTGAAGAATCCCTACTGAGAATGGGGACTGATTGACGTTAGTGCACACTAATACCAGACTCTCTCTGCTCTACCTCAGTGACATCTGCAGGGCCTACTAATGCCTTGGACTCCAGTGGATATTCTTTTTTTTTTTTTAAAAAGATTTTTATCTATTTATTTGAGGGTGAGAGAGAGGGAGCATGAGTGGGGTGAGAGGTTGAGGGAGAAGCAGACTCTTCAATGAGCAGGGAGCTCGAAGTGGGGAACCCAGGACTCTGGGCTCATGACCTGAGCCACAGACAGATGCTTAACCCACTGAGCCACCCAGGCGCCCCGCCAGTGGGTAGTCTTCGGTGAATATGAAATGAACTAAATTGGGCTTCAAGGTTAGAGCAGGGCAACAACTGAAGCTGAACCTGGGGAGGTAGCATGTGGATTATTCAGGATCATGTGTTAAAGAGTCGCATTTTATTTGCCTGTATCTCTAGTCTTTTTCAGAGGATTACTTTTATTATTAAGATCTAAATAAGCAACAAATACTTGGAGTAAAGACTCTAATATATCTCTAAGAAATACGCACTGGTTGATAGACAAGTAAGTATACATCTCAATATTTTTTAAAAAATGTAAAAATTAGTTACGTCACAGGATTTCCCAACTATGAAATAAATGAAGCAGTGGAGAGTTTCTTGTGTTGTTATTTTGGACAAATGAAAGTGCAGAGAAAAGCATTAGTTACATATGATATAGGATTTAAATTGAGCAGCTTCAAATTGTTTGTCAATTAAACTCAGCTTTGATTATAATTACTAATTAATGCAAGCTTACTCTTATGAAGACCTGGAGGTGTCCTTTGTGGTAGGACAATGGTAAGAATGTATTCATTCATTGCTGTATTCATGTTTCATAATTTTGAAATGTGTTTTTAAAATCTTATAATTTTGTATGTCTTTGGACCCACAAATACTGTTTCTAAGAACTGGTCCTAAGGAAATAATCATTGATATGCTCAAAGACTTATTTGAAGGATGTTCACTGTAATATTATTTACAGAAGCAAAAATTTTGATGAAAAAACCCCAATTTTTGCAACACGGTGGAATACTAAGCAATCAATAAAAACAATTTTGTAAGTGAATATTTCAAAGTACAAAGACCATTCAAAATACATTAAGTGAAAAAATTAGATTATAGGACATTAGACATAGTAAGATCATATTTCATTTAAAAAATATACTTACATGTGTAGCAAAAGGACTGTAAGGTCATACCCTAGAATGCTGACCATGTTTAGTGCTGGCTGGTAGGGTTATGGGTGAATTTTATTTTTCTTTTTGCTTTTCTACATTTTCTTAATTTTCTATAATTAACACACAGTACACGTAATACAGAAATAGCTTCTAAAAAAATTAGACCATTTTGTGGGAATGATAGGGGCTGAGTTCATGCATTAGAATAAGTGATCTACAAACAACTTAGTCTAGCTCTAAAGAGATCATTGTGTTTTTCTCCGAGCCATTAAGCTATTTAGAGAAGCTTCAATGCTGAAACTTGGGCTTTGTCTGTAGTTAAGAGGCAACACTTATGATAGGAGTGATGCTATATGCATTTCATTAAAATCCTAATGGGAGAGGGTTTTTCAGGGTTTTTCTGGAAAGCAAGTGATGATGGGAGGGGAGAAGGAACTAGAGACTTGCTGGGGAACTGAGAGGAGGCACGAATCCAGAGCATAGAAAAGGAGATAAGGTTTGCTGGAAATAAACTTTATCCACCTCTCAATTGTTTCTTTGGGATGATTCTGGCCACCCAGAAAGTCTTTTATAGAAAACAGCAAGGTAGAAAAGATTCCTGCTGCCTCTCGATTTCCCTCCTTATATTCTTTACCTTTTAATTTTCCCCAGCACCTCACATTTTCCCGTTACCTGTTACAAACGTATTTTAGGGAAGTTATGAGGGGGCAGGCTGTTTTCTCCGTGAATTTTCATCAAGGGCTAAATTACGAAAGATGTTCTATGTTCAGCTGAACATTCCTCTGTAAATTTCTGGGCAAAACCTTTTTCTAAGATTTATTTATTTATTTGAGAGAGAGAGAGAGAGAGAAGGGGGAGTGGCAGAGGGAAAGGGAGAGAGAGATCCCCAGCAGACTCCCCTCTGAGCATGGAGTCAGATGCAGGGGTCCATCCCAGAACCCCCAAAACATGACCTGAGCAGAAAACAAGAGTCTGATGCTCAACCCATTTGGGTGCCCCTCTGTGTAAGAAATTTTAAGAACCTTAAAAAATTTCTTTCCTTCCCTTTTAGGCTTCTACTTGATAGAAAATGCTCCCCAGTGTTGAACTGAACTCCCGTCTTGAACTTACTTGGGATTGCAGCTGCTGTTGTGTGTTCAGTCCCCCCAGGCTCAGGGGGAGGGTCTGGGTACCAGGTGGCATCCCTGCAGCAGGATTTAGCTGTCGGGCAAAGAACAAGATTGTCAATATGTTGTTCCATGTTGAACATTCGAGAAACTAAAATGTATTTATTAAACGTAAAATACGCTTAAAGGGAGGATTTGCTATGCAAGTATTTACATTTACTATGCACACCCCAAAATAGTATGTGATATACTATTGCACTAGGAATTAGGTGTGGAGATGAAGTTCGGGGACTTATTTCGTCTACTAGTATGACCATAAGGTCCAGGACTAACATTTCCCATATGAACCCATTCTCTTGAGGATTACTTGGATGATTTTATTCTCATTTTCCACTTTTGGCTACAATAACTATGGTTCCTGAGATTTTTCTGATAGCTTTCTTATAAAGAAATTAATTTCTTCATAGGCCTCCCCATAAAAATGGTGAGGGTCACATTGAAATATCTAGTCTAAATACAGTCTAGTATCATGCATAAATCTCACCACCTTATCCAGGAAAGGTATTTATTATGTTTCTTTTCCCAAATAGAGTAAATTATACAGATAGTCCACGAGAAGAATGAAGATCTTTCTTACCCCTTCGAGTTTGCTCTTGTTGGGGTGATGATAGTGGTCATAGGTTTTGTGTGGGTGTGTGGACATTTTAGGGACAGTGAGGAAAATATGTTGGAAGAATGTGCAGAGGAGCCAGAAGAAGAGGTAAGAAGAACTAAAGCAGTTAAAGACATGAGAATTCGATTCATTTCCTTAGAAGCACTTCTGCTAAGAAAAACTTTTTTTTTAAAAAGATTTTATTTATTTTATTTGACAGACAGAGATCACAAGGAGGCAGAGAGACAGGCAGCGAGAGAGAGGAGGAAGCAGGCTCCCTGCTGAGCAGAGAGCCCGATGCGGGGCTGGATCCCAGGACCCTGGGATCATGACCTGAGCTGAAGGCAGAGGCTTTAACCCACTAAGCCATACAGGCGCCCCTAAGAAAAACTTTTTATGATGTACTGGATAGCACCCCATGCTCTGACTTTTCTGTGTTCTCTTTCAACTTATCTACAATACGTGTGTGTGTGTGTGTGTGTGTGTGTGTGTGTATTTGCGGATACACTCAAATTAGGTATTGTATTTAACAGTGGATATTAAAATGATATAAAAGAGTACTTACCAGCTGCAGATCTGACCCCAGTGTGAACAACTGCGTCAGTGGTATCAGACTTAAAGAGGGGAGTACCTGTAGGGGCGTTGAAATTGATGTGAGACCAGAGCTTGTCTGTTTCCACCATGCTGTCAGTGGCAGATATCCTTGTGTCTATACTCCCAATACAGGTGGATTTAGGATGAAGGTAAATGGAAGTAAATTTGGGGCCTCTCACCAGCTTTGCCTCCCCTTCTGTGGCCCCCAGTGTCACCCTAGCAATGTGTTGAGTTTAAAAATGTGTAATTGGTTCTTATTTCTTATCTCAGAGTAATTATTCACAATGAGATACCACCTCACACCTGTCAGAAGAGCTAAAAATAACAAGTTAGAAACAAGAGATATTGGTGAGGATGTGGAGAAATGGGAATTTTTCTTACACTGTTGGTGGGAATGCAAATGGTACAGCCACCCTGGAAAACAGCACGGAGGTTCCTCAAAAAGTTGAAAATAGAGCGACCCTATGACCCAGCAATTGCACTACTGGGTATTTACCCTAAAGATATAAACATAGTCATTCGATGGGGCACGTGCGTCTGAATGTTTATAGTAACAATGTCCACAATAGCCAAAGTATGGAAAGAGATGTCCATCAACAGAAAAATGGATAAGGAAGACGTGGCACATATATATATATTTATATTTATATGTATATATATATGATATATATATGAATACTACATATATATACTACTAAATTTAGTATATATAGATACTAAATACTACATATATATATATATATCATATATATGAATACTACTCAGCCATCAAAAATTGAAATCTTACCATTTGTAACAGTATGTATGGAACTAGAGGGTATTATGTTAAATGAAATGAGAGAAAGACAGAGACCATATAGCTTCACTCGTATGTGTAATTTAAAAAACAAAACAGATGAACACAGGGAAAGGGAGGGGAAAATAAAATAAGATGAAATCAAAGAGGGAGACTCTTAACTTTAAGAAACAAGCTGAGGGTTGCTGGAGGGGCGGTGGGTGGGAGTGATGAGGGAGCAGGAGGCTGGCTGAAGACAAAGCAAAAGCTGGCGCCTTGCACCCCCCTCTCCATCCTCTCCCCCTCAGTCATATGTGTAGCATTCCTCAGGCAGCCTGACTGTCATGAACAATAAGCAAATAGTTAACTTGCTGGGATCACAATCCTGCAAGACAGGAGTCTCCCTTGGCTTACAAATGTCCTAAATCTCACTAAAAAAGAAGATTGATAGCAAGATTATGACATCCCACCAAAAATTCTCCCAACTATCTTGATGTAAATGGCTGGCCTAAAGATGACATTGATCAAGCCACAAGGGCAAGGCCTCTGGTATCCTGGCACCCTGTAGGCCCTCTTTAGCATATGAAAACTCTGTTGAAACCTCCCTTCCCTTCACCTTCCCCCAACCACAGGGTACATAACCTGCCTTCTCTCCCAACCCAGGGCAGCAGCTCTTCCTGCCCTCGGGTCCTGTCCCCGTGCTTTAATAAACCACCATTTTGCACCAAAGATGTCTCAAGAATTCTTTCTTGGTCATCGGCTCCGGACCTCAGCCCACCGAACCCCACCTAGGTTCTAGAACTTCATCAGGAGGACGGGGTCGTTGGGTGACGGCCATAAAGGACGGCACTTGGGGTGATGAGCAGCGGCTGTTGTATGCAACTGCTGAGTCACTAAACTCTACCTCTGAAACTAATAATGCATTAAATGGTAACCAACTGATTTAAAATAAAATGAACTAAAGATAAACTATATACTTTAGTACTTAATTTTACATATCTAATTCTGTCTTCCCTTTCTTTCTTTTTTTTTTTTAAAGATTTTATTTATTTATTTGACAGAGAGAAATCACAAGTAGATGGAGAGGCAGGCTGAGCAGAGAGCCCGATGTGGGACTCGATCCTAAGACCCTGAGATCATGACCTGAGCCGAAGGCAGCAGCTTAACCCACTGAGCCACCCAGACGCCCCTGTCTTCCCTTTCTTAAACAGCATCCTCAAATTGTATAAGCTTCAGTCAGGTTCCTTAAGGAATGGGACGGAGTCCTGTCTTGAGTGCTCCCTAATGTCCACAAACTAAAAGAGAGAACTTTAGACTTTGGTGTTGTACTATTTCATAAAGTCTAGATGTAGTCTAGATGTAGGTAAGGAGGGATCCTTTAGAGCAGAGCAAGTGTTGGAGTTGTAAGAAGGGGTAGCCAAGAGATAATACAGTTTTCCAAAGTTCTTACATAAACAAATTTTACAACATTAGCTCATAGGTAACAATGGAATTTAAGAAAATTACAAGGAAATCCGGTTAGTTTTCTAGAGCTATCTTAATCCCTGCCAGCTCTGGCAGACAGACCACATACAATTATGTCCCAGTATTGCAAGGGCATTGATGACCAAGCTTTGTCATTAGGTGTCGCTCTTGCTTTTCAGGTTTTACTGTTGGTTGCTACACCAAATTCTTATTGAGACAAAAAGAAAAAGAATGAAGATGCTTCGCTTTTTCTGCTCAAAATTTTCAAAAAAATGTGTTGGTTCTTTTTGGTGGTTGTTGTTCCCAGGAGAAAGTCTTTTTCTCTTGTTCAGCCATGAGACTGTGTGTAAATCTTGATTTTAAATTCACTATTCCTACCATGCTTCCTTTGTCGGTCTGCAAATGTTCCCCACGGTGTAGGACTCTCACCTGATTTGGCTGCTGCTGGTTTAGAAGTGTTGCCTGGTGTGGAGCCGGTTTTGTTGGAGGAAGTCCCAAAACAGGGTTAAGCTGCGTCTGTAATAACAAATATTAGATCAGGCAGTGATGGGTCTGAGGTTTTGTATCCATTTATTTCCAGATGTAACAAGATGTCCCAAATGCAGAAATGTCTGCCTTTAGGCTCTGTGTGTTTCTGAATTTAACTCCCTGGGATGTTTCGTGTATGGCAGGAGATGAATTGTAGAGTGGAAAAATGCCAGAGCAGAGGGTAGTGTGGGGAAGGACGTAGGGTGGCGTTGGGCACATGGACCTCAGATAGGAGTTCCTAGGCTTCTTTCTCTTTTCTGTAACTGCCTCCCTCCTTTTTCAGGACATGGAATACATCAGCTGCACCTTAGCTCTGTAAACTTTTGCTTTTCCCCCATGCCTGAAGGTACAGTGCCATAACTTTCCTTCCTAGTTCTGCCTTGTGCCTGACAAGTCATTTCCGGTAATGGAAATTCAATCTCCTTCCTGGCCAGGGTATTTTCTTAGTGTACTAAGAATAACTGAACTCTAGGGGTGAAATTGTCCTTGACATCGATATTAGCTATCTAATCATCATTGATTCGTTTTTTATGCCTTCATAATTCAATAAATTCATTTACAAATAATAAAAAATACCTTGTCCATGTGTTCTGAGTTTTCATTTGATAAATATCACTACTACATCTTGTAGACATGTCAATGTTACACCCCATATATCCTCCTCCACTAACTTTCTGGCTGCTCTCACATCATTGGCTATTAGCAGTCTGCATTAACCTGCAAACCACTCCTTCGTCAACCCTGAATGATGGTTGGGCACCTGGAAAGTTGTATTTTTCTTGAGTTTTCACAAATTGTATGGCAATTTAAATACACTAGTGACACCTTATTTAGAGGAACCATTGAGTAAATTTGTTTGAAGTGAGAAATCACATTTTACAAAAGAATTACTAATTTGCTTTGTTTTAAAATCAATTTTTGCAGACAACGTCTTTAAAGGAGGACATAAGTGTATTTGGAGCGAAATAAGAAGGACAGTGGTTCTATCCTATCCCCATAAGATCACCTTGTTCCTTTTCATAGAACTAATCATACTTATAATTTATAATTTAATGTTTCTTTAAAATAGTCTTTATTTGTATCTATAGTCCTTGCAAACACCATGAAGGATCATGTCTTTTTCTTCCCTGCTCACCATTGTATTTTCAGCACGAGTACAGTATCTGGTACGTCGAGATTTCATTAAGAATTTGTTGATTGTATGGGTGACTATAGATGTGTCAAGGGAGTTCAACTAAGAATGGTCTCTTTTTGTTCTTCTATTTCATAGAAAATTCCTTCTAATTTTTTCTGTATGTCAAATATCATCTCAGGTGGCCAAAGGGAAGTCTGCTTAGAGATGTAAACCACCCACATCTATGTCTATAAAATATTGGAGGACAATTGGAGGACGTATTCAAACACTAGTACTCCTTTCTTTCAAATACCTGTTACATGTGAACATTTTTCAATGTCCTAAGGAAAAAAGTTGGCCACTTTGTAATATCGTCTCACTTTTGTACACTTTGATCAGTTTTTTAGGGTTTATATAGTCACACAATTTGGTAACCTTTTTAGGCTTTATAAGTCTACATGTTTCATGCTTCCAATTAGGAAAGTCATAAAATGTAGTTTACCTCTTCAGTCATGAGAAAATAACTGGTTGGAAGAAAATCTTCATTTTGGAGAATGAAATAATTATCCTCTTTAAGTAGATACAATGTAAGACATTTTCTGGTTTCTACCCCACTGTTCTGCCAAAATAATTGATATTCTATTACATTAGAGTGGGTGCTTTTAAAAAATCCAAGTATGTTAAAATATGCAGACACTTTATTAATTTGTAATTTTTCGCGTTGGAAAATAGAAACAGAAAACTGAGGGGATGGGTCACAGGACAGAGCAGTGTTGATGGAGTACTGGGAGAAAGCTTGGTCTACAAGCAGAGGGTGCTACCAAGGCTACTTGGTAATAAAATAAACATATCGCACTTACCGGTAATGACTGAGTTGACCCTAGAAGATAAAGTAGCAGAATCATAGTCTTCATGTTTCAAAAGGATACCTATAATAACAAAATAGTATCACTCTTTCACTCTATTTTTTCCCCCTGTTCAGAGAAGACATTTTTTAAAAAACTCTATTTGAAATAGGAGCAATTAATGTTACCTTTCTCTCCACTTGGCAAAAGGTGTGATAATATTCAAAGTCCTGTTGATTGCTCCAGTGTCTGTGGTGGATAATTTTACCCTTGGATGAGTTGTAAGTTTGTAGGGGAATTTAAACTCAATTCCAGGAGGCTGGCAACTGAGAGGCCAATCAGGACTTGGCTTCTGTGAAATCATTTGGTTTCTTTCATTTCCCAACACTTCATTAGGTGAGTTATTAGCTGCAGACAACATATTACCCAATGTCTACCATTTGAATAGAGGGTATTTCAGGAAGACATACTTTGTGCAATTAAGAAAAGTGCAGACAATAAAAAAAAAATTACAATCCTCTTTTACCTCCTCTTTCCCAAATGACTTCCCAGATGTACCTGTTTTGTCATGTTTCTATGAGCATACAAATCAGACATCAGAATGTTCAGCTTTGTGCATAGTTAAAAAAATTAGGCCTGTTATGTATTGCTTAGCAACTTTATTTATTTGACAAATAATGGATAACTGCATGTGTTAGTACATACAGCTTTATTTCATTTATTTAATGGTTTTATTATATTACATAACATTTCTTCTTGATGGACATTTCATCCATTTTCATTGTATTTTATAATGATAAAAATGGAACAATGGACATCGTTTTAAAACTTGTCTCACAGATGTGGGGGTATTTCTGTAGGTTTTATTCCTAGAACTGCAGAATTCAAGGATATCTGTTTTAAGTTTCAATAGATAAGGCTGAATTGCCATCCAGAAATGTTGAATGTATGCTTTATTTTAAACAAAGAAAAAGATACTTAAACTTGAGCAGATGCTCACTGAGGTCTGTTTCACAACAAAAGAATAACTAAGTGCTCACCATAGGTTTTCAGGGCCCCAGGCTGCACCAGGAGTTTTTGAGATTTGCTACTTCTTTAATGATGTTCTTAATGGACCTTGGTTGGGTCTATTCAACAACTTCTGAGTACAAATCAATGATGAATTTATGTCATGCCAGGATTTCATGTGGAAGGCCACCATAGCTTTGGCTTGTTTTAAGGGCCAGAAAGTCTATCAGTGGAAAATTGTCTGAGATAATGAGGCATTCCAAAAAGCTTTTCTGTAACTACTCCTTTCATGACACAATCAATTTTTGTTATTGTCAGGTGGGAATGGGAATACTGTCTAGGTGGGGAAGCAAAGTCCAGCAAGTTTGGTAAGTGACAGTGATAAGAGCACCTGCAGGTATGAAGGAGAGCATGGTTAATTTTGGTGGGGGCGGAAAAGCAGAACAGGTTTCATAAGGAGGTGGCCCTCAGCTGGGTTTTGAAGGATCAGAAAAAATTCGTTAAGAAGGCAAACAGAGCATCGAGGCAGACCAAGCGTCCAGGTATGGAGGGATGACGTTCTTGGTTCCTCTCACTCGAGCAAAATGGAGTAAGGGTCAAAGTAGGGGATGGGGGTGGAGAGATACCTAATTTTAACCTTCTGTAACATTTTGTTAGTTTCTGTTACTCATGGTGGCACTTAATTAGACATTATTTTATAGGGCTCCTTCATTATTGCTCAATTGTATATTTCTCTTGAATTGGAGGGAGAGTCCTTAAGGCCTTGTCTTATATTTGTTTAGCGTCCTCTATGTTAAGGGCATTGCAAAGCACTAGATGGTCACCACATGCCAATGAATATATGGTAGAGGTATATGCTATTGGGAGTTGGAACGAGGTTGAGGTGAAAGAAAACTTCAGAGAAGAGATGAGGTTCTAGGGGCGCCTGGGTGGCTCAGTGGGTTGAAGCCTCTGCCTTCGGCTTGGGTCATGATCCCAGGGCCCTTGAATCAAGCCCTGCATCGGGCTCTCTGCTCAGCGGGGAGCCTGCTTCCCTCTCCCTACCTGCCTGCCTCTCTGCCTACTTGTGATCTCTCTCTGTCAAATAAATAAATAAAATCTTAAACAAAAAAAGAGATGGGGTTCTAAATGGATTTGAAGAACAAATATAATTGGCGAGACAGAGAATAACCTGAGCAAATTTATTTATGTTTTCACAGGGTTTCAACACATTCATTGATTCCTTTACTAACTCAACTCATTCTTCCAACCCATAATTCAGATATATTCACTCTGTGTTCTGCTAACATTGTTTTAGTCCCTGGAAATGCAAGTGGCTAGAAGGGGCAAAAATCCATGTCCTCATGAGCTTACATTTTGGTGGGGGGAAACATGAAATATTCAAGCATCCCATGTCACCCTAGGAAATCCACTTTCCTGGGGAATTATTTTCAATGAATGTGTAGGAGGTTGCACTTCCTTAATTTTCTTTCATTTTTCTCTTTGGTGGAGGCAGAGTTGAATTTTATGGCACTGTTGTTTCTGGAGTTAGGTGAGGAGACTCATGCTCTATCTCTAGCCTAGAGCACAGCGCTAGAAAACAGCTCGTTGAAACTGAATCACCGTGACTGTCTGGGCATCAGGTGAGTCAGGGAACTGACAGTGCATCCAGTTCCCGTTGTAGACGTGCCTCCAACCCCAGGTGGGAATGGAACACGCCCTAGCTGGCAAACTGAGCAGTGAGGTTTGATCCAAATAAACACGGGAATTCAGAAGGCTGAGTAATTTCTTAGACAAGAAATTTTAAGTCTGTAAGCAGATAACTTGCAATAATATAATTATGGAGTTGAGTGTCAAGAAATATGCACTATAAAAGGAAAGAAATTCCTAAATCATTATAAAACAGAGACATGAGCAAAAACAATGAGGTCACTTATTTTTCTGAAACAACTTAGGATATTAGGATTCATTAAAGTATTTTATGAGCTGCAGATGACATTTTTGGACCAGTAGGTCTAGACGTTTCTTGATCTTTCTAATTGGTTTTAGTTTCATTTCTTTTGGTTATGGATTTCTTTGAGAATCTGATTGAATTTATACATCATCTTCTCAGAGAAGTATATATAAGCTCCTGAACACAATGTGTATTAGAAAACTTTAGAGGCTTCATGGGTCTCCTGATAGCTCAGGTTAAGAGTCTTTGGTTTAATTTTTTTATTTTATTATTATTGTTTTTTTTAAGACAGAGAAAGAGAGAGCGTGCATGAGCAGGGCAGGGGGAGGGATAAAGGGAGAGAGAGAGAGAGAGAAACTTAAGCAGGCTTCATGCCCAGTGTGAGGCCCAATGCAGGGCCTGATCACATGACCCTGAGATCATTAACTGAGCTGAAATCAGGAGGTAGACCCTAACCGAGTGAGCCACTGAGGCACCCCAAGAATCTCTGGTTTTGAGGGATCTTTGTGGAAACGTTTAGTGATCCTTGAACCCATACCCAAGGTTCTCTTTGTGAATCCCAATGAAAGAACAAGGCAAATTGGAAACCTCTCTCTCCTTCTGCTACTTGATAATTCGCCACAGAGATAAAAGTATTTGAGATACATTGTTAGTCATTAGCTATATTGATAGCTTGACTGGATAAGCCACATAAATGAATAAACAGAAACTGTAGTCAGCCTTCCCGGATTCAGGGTAATTTCAGTGATACCTATTAAACATAAACATAAATTGTATGGGGCCAAGCATTGTACTAGATGTTAGGACAAAAAAATGAATGAGACAGAAGCTCTGCTTGAATTCTGGTGGAAAATACAGCGAGTATCTGATCACTGTCCAATGTACAGGTGAAATGGAAGTGTGCAGTAGAGGTCAGAAGACTGCCCTAGTGCATTTTCATTTTGTTTCTCTTCATTGGTTCGTGGTATTCCCTCTGCCTAGGGTCTTCCTTTTCATCTCCGCTGTCGACGTGTACTCATCCTTAAAGATCCCTCTTTATGCTACAATCTCCATCAAGTCTCTCTTTCTTCCCTAATCTGGAGTCATCCTTCTCCTTTTCTGAAAACTTCTGGGAATTTGTGACTTTCTTATTTATTTAATTCTACTTTGGCTGATGTTATTGCTATTTGTGCTTATGTTCTGAGATACCAGATTTCAAGTTAGACCTTGTTACTGTAGCATTCAGCAAAGTATCTTGCATGTGGTAGAACAATTAATGTGAGTTGAGTTGAATGAACTCTTGCTTGACTTTGTCAATTTACAAAATTCTTTAAAATTGTTGACCAGTTTTGGGCACCTGGTGACTCAGTTGTTAAGTGTCTGCTTTCAGCTCTGGTCACGATCCCAGAGTCCTGGGATTGAGCCCCACATCGGGGGGGTTCGGGCTCAGCGGGGAGCCTGCTTTGCTTCCCCCCTCCCACTCTCCCTGCTTGTCTTCCCTCTCTTCGTTGCATCTCTCCCTGTCAAATAAATAAATAAAATCTTAAAAAAAAATTGTTGACCAGTTTGTAGGATCCCAGAGGAAATCAGGGCATATACTTGGAAATCTGCAGAACAGCGACTTTTTTTTTTTTAAGATTTATTATTTATTTATTTGACAGAGAGATAGAGATTACAAGCAGAGAGGCAGATGGAGGGAGAGAGAGAAGCAGGTTCCCTGCTGAGCAAAGAGCCCGATGTGGGGCTCCATCCTGGACCCTGAGATCATGACCTGAGCCGAACGCAGAGGCTTAACCCACTGAGCCACCCAGGTGCCTCAAAAGAGCCACTTTTTAATGGAATAATTTTGTGAATGCCAGAAGGACAGCCACTAAATCAAATATATCTAAAATTCTGCTAAATAGAATATAACGATATAAGTTTTTATTAATCTTTTGAAGTTCTGTGCAGATCAGGCATCCGAAAAACATGTCTAGACTTCTTGGCAGAGTGGGTTGCCCCTTGTCAGAGGTGCTAAAGTTCAGTATGTAATGTCATTATAAATGCTGGATATGTTGTATCAGTTTTCTACATTCTACAACGTGGAGCTCAATAGATTGCGGTAGCATTGTACTCTGTTTATGTAGAAAAATTTCAACTCAACATTAAAAGTATATATTTATGGATTTAAAAAAAAAAAGTAAGCTTGATTGTAGATGATTTTCTAAAATGGAAAAGAATGTCCTGCCAATGGCAACAATTGGGATGGCTGTGGGGAGGGATACAAGACAGAGTACTGGCATCATGGATTAATTCGTAATTTCCGTGTTGGATGATATGATGGTTTAGATAAGGTTCTGGGATGGTGTTGGAAATTTATATAGTTTCAGAGTCCATATGATACTGCCAATTGGGTAGTGACTTATAGTTTTGTCAAAGTAATTAGGGAAATAGATAGTTTCAAAATCAAAGGGGATGATTCTGTGGGGCCATATACAGATTCTGTGTTTCAAAGCTAGATGCAGGGACAGTGTAGGGTCGGGTGCCATTCCAGAGAGATGCTTTGCTTCAAAGTAATTGTCATTGGTGCCAGCTTCTGGGTTGTTGTAGGATGGGGCGGTTTGCTTTATGGTTTCTGTTACTCATGGTGGCACTTAATTACATGTGGTGGTGATGGTAGAAGTTGCTTCAGAAATAGTGGTAGCAGGGGTGATGAAAGTTACGGTCGTGGTTTGGTTTGAGGGTGAGAGTTGAAAATGAAAACATTAGGTCTGAATTTCGGTTTGGATAGAGCATCACAGGAGGGAAAATTTCTTTTTGATAATGCTCAGTTTGTCTAAGTCTGTTGTTGATTAGTGGGTTTGGATGGAGTTTGGTGAGACTGACCAGTATTTTTTGAGATAGCTTTGGAAAAAATTGAGATTTATGAGTTTCTTAAATGAATAACAGGTTTTAGAAAATATTTTGGTAGATGAGATTTTGACTGACTACAGGGGTTTGTATGAGTTTTTGTAGTGCAAGCGCCTGATCAAATAGCTGGTGTAAGAAGATCTTTGAAAAGACAATTATTTTAAACTGATAAGAACAGATACTACACTTGATCTTAGCCAAAAGGCCGAGAGCGATGAAAAGACAATTATTTTAAAAGCTAAAGTTAAATTCTTAACTTTAATTTATTTTAATTCTTAAAATAAAATTCTGCTTAAAAGCTGTTCTTGGATGAAAATAACGAAAAGCTACACCTGACGACCTCCTGACTTTTGGGTGCATTTTAGATGGGTCAGCTCTTTACTTATCAGTTATTCTCCCGTGGTTTTGTATACATCCAGGCCTTCACTAAACACTGTGTTTGGACCAGCTATGGACAAGGAAATGTTTTCCGGTAAGCTAGTTTAGATGAGTTTATTTAGAGGCAACAGTGTTTAGGATAAGTTTTGGACGGTACAGCTCTTTGTATATTAGCTTGTTTCAGAATTTGTTTGGGGTAGCTCCTTGCTGAATAACTTCTTTGGGCAAGAGAATTCTTTGCAGATCAGCTTGTTTTAGACAAATATGTGTTGATCCAGGTCCGGGCTAAACAGCTGCCTTTGGATGAGCTTTGGACGGGAAGCTCTTTCCTGACAAGTTAATTTTAGTTGAGCTTGTGTAGAACTAGATCTTGAATGAATAGTTATTGGAGGGTGAATTTTGGATGGGGTGGTTCTCTGCTGGTCAACTGGTCTCCAACAAATTTGTATAGAGCCAAGTCTTGGCTGACCAGATATTTCTGAATGAGTTTAGGTTGGAGCTATTTTCTTCTCATGAGCTGGTTGGGGGGGGGGTGCTGAATTTGATCAGGCTTGTATTGAGTCGAATTTAGACTGAATGCAAATGAATCAGATTATGCCCTATGTTTGGTTCTAGCTTTCCTTTGCTGCTTGTTATGGGACTGATCAGAGAAGGGTAACCGTAAAAAACTATCATTAAATCTTAGAGGAGAAAAAGGTAAGTAAACTGATGGCAGTGTTTTTTATTTGACCCTCATTTTACTGGGAGGTCTAAGCTAGCTCTCATCTGTCTATATAACTTAGTCGTAGGGTCTTCTTGATTCAAAACTCCAAACAACTCTTTAACTGTGTTTTTAAATCACCAGATGTCAAGGAGGTGCCGAAGTGTCAATTGTTAGCTTCTTGATCAGTTGGTCAGTCCAGGTAATTTATGGTAATTGGTTTGAGAAGCTATCAGTGGGGGATGGGGAGGAATCTCTTGTTTTAGGGGCTAGTTTCACTCTGCGTCCTTACCTCCTTACCCTAAGCCCAAATGAATTCTAGTCTTCTAACTAATTATTTAAAAATATC